>NW_025334865.1:2721170-3023522 GCF_020171115.1 Neogale vison
CGGGCAGGTGGCAAGACAAGTGTCACCCTCTCTGTTTGCTTAGAAATCAGAGTCTGTTCTGCGGGCTGCTCCTCCTGCTTGCCTAGGCCAAGTCTCAAGGTGGGAGATACCACCCTACAGGGAAAGCCTCTTTGCCCAGGCTCCTCCTCTGGGAAAGCACAGCATTCGTTGGGAAATCTGAGTCGCTTTGTGGGATGCTGCTGCTGCTTGCCTGAGCTAGTCTGCGCAGCACGGTGGAAGAAACCCGCATGGAGCGAAATTCTCTTGGCCCTAGCATCGCCCCTGCCTGCGAGAGAAGCGTGGATGCACATCTGGAAAGGGACTTAAGGATAGGGACACGGCTGTCACCGTGATCTCCGGGAGCAAGTCTGGGGAAGGAGCAGAACGCCTCCCCGGGAGAAGAGAAGGAGCTGTTGGCCTTGTCCAGAAACAGTCGCAAAGCAGGAGAGCCTTCCCTGGGAAGAACAGCGGGACGGTGGCATGACAAGCGTCACCCGCTCCCAATGCGTATAGACGGAAGCCTGGCTTTAGGAAGACAGGAGGGGACGGCTAGGGCAGGGGTGCATACGCCACTCTGAGGAAGGAGTCTGGGCAGAAGGCAGGCCTGTTCTGTGTGCGTCCTGTCCCAAGGGGAGAGCATCTCCGAGGCCATCTGTCCCTAGGGCAGACGTGGGCTTGCCACCAGGCGCCATAACCTGAACTCGCAGATACAGCTCCCTGGAAGAAAGGGCAGCCAGATACCATCTTCCTCCAAGAGGTGGCAGCGTTGGGGGTGGCAGCGGTGTGTCGGGGAAGAAGACGGGACAGTCCCCCACTGCTCCCCATCCAAGTGCACGGGCGCTGTGGAGGGTTCCTGTCGCCTCTCCTTTCCTATTGCAAAGGCCCTGGCGTAGTCCCCGAGTCCGCCTGAACTCCAGAGCAAAAAGCCAAGCCTTACTACGCCAGGAGATGGCAGTTGGCAGGGAGTGTCATCCTAGACCACGCAAGCTGCTGCAGGGTGGTGGCTGTTTCTGCAAGTTCAGACTGGCAGGGTGATCCCAGGGTGCGACCATGGAGCCCGGGATAGCAAAGCCCAAGAGGCACCAGCTCTCCCGCAGATCTCCTTCCCTGACGCGACAGAGCAAAAGCCCAAAGCCTTGCTGAGGAAGCAGCAGCGAAGTGCGGTTCAGGCCAAGCTGAAAACCTCTGCGAAAGCATAGCAGTCGCTGGGAAAAAAGAGTCGGTTCTCTGGGCTACTGTTGCTGCTTGCTTGAGCCTAGTAGTGGCTGCACGGTGGCAGAATCCCGCATAGAGCGAAAGCCTCCTTGCCTGGGCATCCCCTGTAGGAAAGCACAGCATTCTTGGGGAAAACAGAGTCGGTTCTGTGCGATGCATATGTCGCTTGCCTGTACAGAGTCTCCGAAGCACGGTGAAAGAAACCCGCATGGAGCGAAATCCTCTTGGCCCGGGCATCCCCTCTACTTGAGAGAGAAGCGTGGTGGTGCCTGTGGAAACAGCCTTAACGAAAGGTCATGAAACAGGAGAGCATGCATTGCAACAATAGCGGACAGGTGGCAACACAAGTGTCACACTCTCCGTTTGCTTAGAAATTAGAGTCGGTTCTGCGGGCTGCTGTTCCTGCTTGCCTAGGCCTAGTCTCAAGGTGGGAGAAACCACCATACAGCGAAAGCCTCTTTGCCCAGGCTCCTCCTCTGGGAAAGCACAGCATTCGTTGGGAAATCTGAGTCGGTTTGTGGGATGCTGTTGCTACTTGCCTGAGCTAGTCTGCGCAGCACGGTGGAAGAAACCCGCATGGAGCGAAATTCTCTGGGTCCTAGCATCCCCACTGCCTGCGAGAGAAGCGTGGATGCACATCTGGAAAGGGCCTTAAGGATAGGGACACGGCTGACACCGTGTTCCCCGGGAGCAAGTCTGGGGAAGGAGCAGAACGCCTCCCCGGGAGAAGAGAAGGAGCCGTTGGCCTTGTTGTCGGGAAACAGTCGCAAAGCAGGAGAGATTGCCCTGGGAAGAACAGTGGGACGGTGGCAAGACAAGCGTCACCCGCTCCCTGTGCGTAGAGACGGAAGCCTGGCTTTAGGAAGACACGAGGGGATGGCTAGGGCAGACGCGCATACTCTGCTCTGAGGAAGGAGTCTGGGCAGAAGGAAGGCCTGTTCTGTGTGCCTTTTGTCCCAAGGGGACAGCATCTCCAAGGCCACCTGTCCCTAGGCAAGATGTGGGCATGCCACCAGGCGCCATAACCTGAACTCGCAGATACAGCTCCCTGGAAGAAAGGGGAGCCAGATGACATCTTCCTCCAAGAGGTGGCAGCTTTGGGGAGGAAGGGGGTGTGTCGTGGAAGAAGAGGGGACAGTCCCCCACAGCTCCCCATCCCAGTGCACGGGCGCTGTGCAGGGTTCCTGTCGCTTCTCCTTTCCTATGTGGAAGGCGCTGGCCTAGTCCCCAAGTCCGCCTGAACTCGGGAGCAAAAAGCCAAGCCTTACTACGCCAGAAGAAGGCAGTTGGCAGGGATTGTCATCCTAGACCACGCACGCTGCTGCAGGGTGGTGGCTGTGTCTGCGAGGTTCAGCCTGGCACGGTGATCCCAGGGTGCGACCATGGAGCCCGGGATAGCAAAGCCCAAGTGGAACCAGCTCTCCCGCAGATCTCCTTCCCTGACGCGACAGAGCAAACGCCCAAAGCCTTGCTGAGGAAGCAGCAGCGAAGTGCGGTTCAGGCCAAGCTGAAAACCTCTGCCAAAGCATAGCAGTCGCTGGGAAAAAAGAGTCGGTTCTCTGGGCTGCTGTTGCTGCTTGCTTGAGCCTAGTATTGGCAGCACGGTGGCAGAATCCCGCATAGAGCGAAAGACTCTTTGCCTGGGCATCCCCTCTAGGAAAGCACAGCATTCTTGGGGAAAACAGAGTCGGTTCTGTGCGATGCAGATGCCGCTTGCCTGAACATGGTCTCCGAAGCACGCTGTAAGAAACCCGCATGGAGCGAAATCCTCTTGGCCCGGGCATCCCCTGTACTTGAGAGCGAAGCGTGGTTGTGACTGTGGAAACAGTCTTAACGAAAGGTCATGAAACAGGAGAGCATGCATTGCAACAATAGCGGGCAGGTGGCAAGAGAAGTGTCACCCTCTCCGTTTGCTTAGAAATCAGAGTCTGTTCTGCGGGCTGCTGCTCCTGCTTGCCTAGGCCAAGTCTCAAGGTGGGAGATACCACCCTACAGGGAAAGCCTCTTTGCCCAGGCTCCTCCTCTGGGAAAGCACAGCATTCGTTGGGAAATCTGATTTGCTTTGTGGGATGCTGCTGCTGCTTGCCTGAGCTAGTCTGCGCAGCACGGTGGAAGAAACCCGCATGGAGCGAAATTCTCTTGGCCCTAGCATCGCCACTGCCTGCGAGAGAAGCGTGGATGCACATCTGGAAAGGGACTTAAGGATAGGGACACGGCTGTCACCGTGATCTCCGGGAGCAAGTCTGGGGAAGGAGCACAACGCCTCCCCGGGAGAAAGGAAGGAGCTGTTGGCCTTGTCCAGAAACAGTCGCAAAGCAGGAGAGCCAGCCCAGGGAAGAACAGCGGGACGGTGGCATGACAAGCGTCACCCGCTCCCAATGCGTATAGACGGAAGCCTGGCTTTAGGAAGACAGGAGGGGATGGCTAGGGCAGGCGCGCATACGCCACTCTGAGGAAGGAGTCTGGGCAGAAGGCAGGCCTGTTCTGTGTGCCTCCTGTCCCAAGGGGAGAGCATCTCCGAGGCCACCTGTCCCTAGGGCAGACGTGGGCTTGCCACCAGGCGCCATAACCTGAACTCGCAGATACAGCTCCCTGGAAGAAAGGGCAGCCAGATACCATCTTCCTCCAAGAGGTGGCAGCGTTGGGGGTGGCAGCGGTGTGTCGGGGAAGAAGAGGGGACAGTCCCCCACTGCTCCCCATCCAAGTGCACGGGCGCTGTGGAGGGTTCCTGTCGCCTCTCCTTTCCTATTGCAAAGGCACTGGCGTAGTCCCCGAGTCCGCCTGAACCTCAGAGCAAAAAGCCAAGCCTTACTACGCCAGGAGATGGCAGTTGGCAGGGAGTGTCATCCTAGACCACGCAAGCTGCTGCAGGGTGGTGGCTGTTTCTGCA
Organism: Neogale vison; assembly: GCF_020171115.1. Classification (NCBI taxonomy): domain Eukaryota; kingdom Metazoa; phylum Chordata; class Mammalia; order Carnivora; family Mustelidae; genus Neogale; species Neogale vison. The sequence goes on from NW_025334865.1 coordinate 2,725,276, forward strand.
AGTTCAGACTGGCAGGGTGATCCCAGGGTGCGACCATGGAGCCCGGGACAAAAAAGCCCAAGAGGCACCAGCTCTCCCGCAGATCTCCTTCCCTGACGCGATAGAGCGAACGCCCAAAGCCTTGATGAGGAATCAGCAGCGAAGGGCGGTTCAGGCCAAGCTGAAAACCTCTGCGAAAGCATAGCAGTCGCTGGGAAAAAAGAGTCGGTTCTCTGGGCTACTGTTGCTGCTTGCTTGAGCCTAGTATTGGCAGCACGGTGGCAGAATCCCGCATAGAGCGAAAGCCTCCTTGCCTGGGCATCCCCTCTAGGAAAGCACAGCATTCTTGGGGAAAACAGAGTCGGTTCTGTGCGATGCATATGTCGCTTGCCTGTACAGAGTCTCCGAAGCACGGTGAAAGAAACCCGCATGGAGCGAAATCCTCTTGGCCCGGGCATCCCCTCTACTTGAGAGAGAAGCGTGGTTGTGCCTGTGGAAACAGCCTTAACGAAAGGTCATGAAACAGGAGAGCATGCATTGCAACAATAGCGGACAGGTGGCAAGACAAGTGTCACCCTCTCCGTTTGCTTAGAAATCAGAGTCGGTTCTGCGGGCTGCTGCTCCTGCTTGCCTAGGCCAAGTCTCAAGGTGGGAGAAACCACCATACAGCGAAAGCCTCTTTGCCCAGGCTCCTCCTCTGGGAAAGCACAGCATTCGTTGGGAAATCTGAGTCGTTTTGTGGGATGCTGTTGCTACTTGCCTGAGCTAGTCTGCGCACCACGGTGGAAGAAACCCGCATGGAGCGAAATTCTCTGGGTCCTAGCATCCCCACTGCCTGCGAGAGAAGCGTGGATGCACATCTGGAAAGGGCCTTAAGGATAGGGACACGGCTGACACCGTGTTCACCGGGAGCAAGTCTGGGGAAGGAGCAGAACGCCTCCCCGGGAGAAGAGAAGGAGCCGTTGGCCTTGTTGTCGGGAAACAGTCGCAAAGCAGGAGAGATTGCCCTGGGAAGAACAGTGGGACGGTGGCAAGACAAGCGTCACCCGCTCCCTGTGCGTAGAGACGGAAGCCTGGCTTTAGGAAGACACGAGGGGATGGCTAGGGCAGACGCGCATACTCTGCTCTGAGGAAGGAGTCTGGGCAGAAGGAAGGCCTGTTCTGTGTGCCTTTTGTCCCAAGGGGACAGCATCTCCAAGGCCACCTGTCCCTAGGCAAGATGTGGGCATGCCACCAGGCGCCATAACCTGAACTCGCAGATACAGCTCCCTGGAAGAAAGGGGAGCCAGATGACATCTTCCTCCAAGAGGTGGCAGCTTTGGGGGAGGAAGGGGGTGTGTCGTGGAAGAAGAGGGGACAGTCCCCCACAGCTCCCCATCCCAGTGCACGGGCGCTGTGCAGGGTTCCTGTCGCTTCTCCTTTCCTATGTAGAAGGCGCTGGCCTAGTCCCCAAGTCCGCCTGAACTCGGGAGCAAAAAGCCAAGCCTTACTACGCCAGAAGAAGGCTGTTGGCAGGGATTGTCATCCTAGACCACGCACGCTGCTGCAGGGTGGTGGCTGTGTCTGCGAGGTTCAGCCTGGCACGGTGATCCCAGGGTGCGACCATGGAGCCCGGGATAGCAAAGCCCAAGTGGAACCAGCTCTCCCGCAGATCTCCTTCCCTGACGCGACAGAGCAAACGCCCAAAGCCTTGCTGAGGAAGCAGCAGCGACGTGCGGTTCAGACCAAGCTGAAAACCTCTGCCAAAGCATAGCAGTCGCTGGGAAAAAAGAGACGGTTCTCTGGGCTGCTGTTGCTGCTTGCTTGAGCCTAGTATTGGAAGCACGGTGGCAGAATCCCGCATAGAGCGAAAGCCTCTTTGCCTGGGCATCCCCTCTAGGAAAGCACAGCATTCTTGGGGAAAACAGAGTCGGTTCTGTGAGATGCAGATGCCGCTTGCCTGAACATGGTCTCCGAAGCACGCTGTAAGAAACCCGCATGGAGCGAAATCCTCTTGGCCCGGGCATACCCTGTACTTGAGAGCGAAGCGTGGTTGTGACTGTGGAAACAGTCTTAACGAAAGGTCATGAAACAGGGAGCATGCATTGCAACAATAGCGGGCAGGTGGCAAGACAAGTGTCACCCTCTCCGTTTGCTTAGAAATCAGAGTCGGTTCTGCGGGCTGCTGCTCCTGCTTGCCTAGGCCAAGTATCAAGGTAGGAGAAACCACCATACAGCGAAAGCCTCTGTGCCCACGCTCCTCCTCTGGGAAAGCACAGCATTCGTTGGGAAATCTGAGTCGCTTTGTGGGATGCTGTTGCTACTTGCCTGAGCTAGTCTGCGCACCACGGTGGAAGAAACCCGCATGGAGCGAAATTCTCTGGGTCCTAGCATCCCCACTGCCTGCGAGAGAAGCGTGGATGCACATCTGGAAAGGGCCTTAAGGATAGGGACACGGCTGACACCGTGTTCCCCGGGAGCAAGTCTGGGGAAGGAGCAGAACGCCACCCCGGGAGAAGAGAAGGAGCCGTTGGCCTTGTTGTCGGGAAACAGTCGCAAAGCAGGAGAGATTGCCCTGGGAAGAACAGTGGGACGGTGGCAAGACAAGCGTCACCCGCTCCCTGTGCGTAGAGACGGAAGCCTGGCTTTAGGAAGACACGAGGGGATGGCTAGGGCAGACGCGCATACTCTGTTCTGAGGAAGGAGTCTGGGCAGAAGGAAGGCCTGTTCTGTGTGCCTTTTGTCCCAAGGGGACAGCATCTCCAAGGCCACCTGTCCCTAGGCAAGATGTGGGCATGCCACCAGGCGCCATAACCTGAACTCGCAGATACAGCTCCCTGGAAGAAAGGGGAGCCAGATGACATCTTCCTCCAAGAGGTGGCAGCTTTGGGGGAGGAAGGGAGTGTGTCGTGGAAGAAGAGGGGACAGTCCCCCACAGCTCCCAATCACAGTGCACGGGCGCTGTGCAGGGTTCCTGTCGCTTCTCCGTTCCTATGTGGAAGGCGCTGGCCTAGTCCCCAAGTCCGCCTGAACTCGAGAGCAAAAAGCCAAGCCTTACTACGCCAGAAGAAGGCAGTTGGCAGGGATTGTCATCCTAGACCACGCACGCTGCTGCAGGGTGGTGGCTGTGTCTGCGAGGTTCAGCCTGGCACGGTGATCCCAGGGTGCGACCATGGAGCCCGGGATAGCAAAGCCCAAGTGGAACCAGCTCTCCCGCAGATCTCCTTCCCTGACGCGACAGAGCAAACGCCCAAAGCCTTGCTGAGGAAGCAGCAGCGAAGTGCGGTTCAGGCCAAGCTGAAAACCTCTGCCAAAGCATAGCAGTCGCTGGCTAAAAAGAGTCGGTTCTCTGGGCTGCTGTTGCTGCTTGCTTGAGCCTAGTATTGGCAGCACGGTGGCAGAATCCCGCATAGAGCGAAAGCCTCTTTGCCTGGGCATCCCCTCTAGGAAAGCACAGCATTCTTGGGGAAAACAGAGTCGGTTCTGTGCGATGCAGATGCCGCTTGCCTGAACATGGTCTCCGAAGCACGCTGTAAGAAACCCGCATGGAACGAAATCCTCTTGGCCCGGGCATCCCCTGTAATTGAGAGCGAAGAGTGGTTGTGACTGTGGAAACAGTCTTAACGAAAGGTCATGAAACAGGAGAGCATGCATTGCAACAATAGCGGGCAGGTGGCAAGACAAGTGTCACCCTCTCCGTTTCATTAGAAATCAGAGTCTGTTCTGCGGGCTGCTGCTCCTGCTTGCCTAGGCCAAGTCTCAAGGTGGGAGATACCACCCTACAGGGAAAGCCTCTTTGCCCAGGCTCCTCCTCTGGGAAAGCACAGCATTCGTTGGGAAATCTGAGTCGCTTTGTGGGATGCTGCTGCTGCTTGCCTGAGCTAGTCTGCGCAGCACGGTGGAAGAAACCCGCATGGAGCGAAATTCTCTTGGCCCTAGCATCGCCACTGCCTGCGAGAGAAGCGTGGATGCACATCTGGAAAGGGACTTAAGGATAGGGACAGGGCTGTCACCGTGATCTCCGGGAGCAAGTCTGGGGAAGGAGCAGAACGCCTCCCCGGGAGAAAGAAGGAGCTGTTGGCCTTGTCCAGAAACAGTCGCAAAGCAGGAGAGCCTGCCCAGGGAAGAACAGCGGGACGGTGGCATGACAAGCGTCACCCGCTCCCAATGCGTATAGACGGAAGCCTGGCTTTAGGAAGACAGGAGGGGACGGCTAGGGCAGGCGCGCATACGCCACTCTGAGGAAGGAGTCTGGGCAGAAGGCAGGCCTGTTCTGTGTGCCTCTTGTCCCACGGGGAGAGCATCTCCGAGGCCACCTGTCCCTAGGGCAGACGTGGGCTTGGAACCAGGCGCTATAACCTGAACTCGCAGATACAGCTCCCTGGAAGAAAGGGCAGCCAGATACCATCTTCCTCCAAGAGGTGGCAGCGTTGGGGGTGGCAGCGGTGTGTCGGGGAAGAAGAGGGGACAGTCCCCCACTGCTCCCCATCCAAGTGCACGGGCGCTGTGGAGGGTTCCTGTCGCCTCTCCTTTCCTATTGCAAAGGCACTGGCGTAGTCCCCGAGTCCGCCTGAACCTCAGAGCAAAAAGCCAAGCCTTACTACGGCAGGAGATGGCAGTTGGCAGGGAGTGTCATCCTAGACCACGCAAGCTGCTGCAGGGTGGTGGCTGTTTCTGCAAGTTCAGACTGGCAGGGTGATCCCAGGGTGCGACCATGGAGCCCGGGACAAAAAAGCCCAAGAGGCACCAGCTCTCCCGCAGATCTCCTTCCCTGACGCGACAGAGCGAACGCCCAAAGCCTTGCTGAGGAAGCAGCAGCGAAGTGCGGTTCAGGCCAAGCTGAAAACCTCTGCGAAAGCATAGCAGTCGCTGGGAAAAAAGAGTCGGTTCTCTGGGCTGCGGTTGCTGCTTGCTTGAGCCTAGTATTGGCAGCACGGTGGCAGTTTCCCGCATAGAGCGAAAGCCTCCTTGCCTGGGCATCCCCCCTAGGAAAGCACAGCATTCTTGGGGAAAACAGAGTCGGTTCTGTGCGATGCATATGTCGCTTGCCTGTACAGAGTCTCCGAAGCACGGTGAAAGAAACCCGCATGGAGCGAAATCCTCTTGGCCCGGGCATCCCCTCTACTTGAGAGAGAAGCGTGGTTGTGCCTGTGGAAACAGCCTTAACGAAAGGTCATGAAACAGGAGAGCATGCATTGCAACAATAGCGGACAGGTGGCAAGACAAGTGTCACCCTCTCCGTTTGCTTAGAAAGCAGAGTCGGTTCTGCGGGCTGCTGCTCCTGCTTGCCTAGGCCAAGTCTCAAGGTGGGAGAAACCACCATACAGCGAAAGCCTCTTTGCCCAGGCTCCTCCTCTGGGAAAGCACAGCATTCGTTGGGAAATCTGAGTTTTTTTGTGGGATGCTGTTGCTACTTGCCTGAGCTAGTCTGCGCAGCACGGTGGAAGAAACCCGCATGGAGCGAAATTCTCTGGGTCCTAGCATCCCCACTGCCTGCGAGAGAAGCGTGGATGCACATCTGGAAAGGGCTTTAAGGATAGGGACACGGCTGACACCGTGTTCCCCGGGAGCAAGTCTGGGGAAGGAGCAGAACGCCTCCCCGGGAGAAGAGAAGGAGCCGTTGGCCTTGTTGTCGGGAAACAGTCGCAAAGCAGGAGAGATTGCCCTGGGAAGAACAGTGGGACGGTGGCAAGACAAGCGTCACCCGCTCCCTGTGCGTAGAGACGGAAGCCTGGCTTTAGGAAGACACGAGGGGATGGCTAGGGCAGACGCGCATACTCTGCTCTGAGGAAGGAGTCTGGGCAGAAGGAAGGCCTGTTCTGTGTGCCTTTTGTCCCAAGGGGACAGCATCTCCAAGGCCACCTGTCCCTAGGCAAGATGTGGGCATGCCACCAGGCGCCATAACCTGAACTCGCAGATACAGCTCCCTGGAAGAAAGGGGAGCCAGATGACATCTTCCTCCAAGAGGTGGCAGCTTTGGGGGAGGAAGGGGGTGTGTCGTGGAAGAAGAGGGGACAGTCCCCCACAGCTCCCCATCCCAGTGCACGGGCGCTGTGCAGGGTTCCTGTCGCTTCTCCTTTCCTATGTGGAAGGCGCTGGCCTAGTCCCCAAGTCCGCCTGAACTCGGGAGCAAAAAGCCAAGCCTTACTACGCCAGAAGAAGGCTGTTGGCAGAGGTTGTCATCCTAGACCACGCACGCTGCTGCAGGGTGGTGGCTGTGTCTGCGAGGTTCAGCCTGGCACGGTGATCCCAGGGTGCGACCATGGAGCCCGGGATAGCAAAGCCCAAGTGGAACCAGCTCTCCCGCAGATCTCCTTCCCTGACGCGACAGAGCAAACGCCAAAAGCCTTGCTGAGGAAGCAGCAGCGAAGTGCGGTTCAGGCCAAGCTGAAAACCTCTGCCAAAGCATAGCAGTCGCTGGGAAAAAAGAGACGGTTCTCTGGGCTGCTGTTGCTGCTTGCTTGTGCCTAGTAATGGAAGCACGGTGGCAGAATCCCGCATAGAGCGAAAGCCTCTTTGCCTGGGCATCCCCTCTAGGAAAGCACAGCATTCTTGGGGAAAACAGAGTCGGTTCTGTGAGATGCAGATGCCGCTTGCCTGAACATGGTCTCCGAAGCACGCTGTAAGAAACCCGCATGGAGCGAAATCCTCTTGGCCCGGGCATACCCTGTACTTGAGAGCGAAGCGTGGTTGTGACTGTGGAAACAGTCTTAACGAAAGGTCATGAAACAGGAGAGCATGCATTGCAACAATAGCGGACAGGTGGCAAGACAAGTGTCACCCTCTCCGTTTGCTTAGAAATCAGAGTCGGTTCTGCGGGCTGCTGCTCCTGCTTGCCTAGGCCAAGTCTCAAGGTAGGAGAAACCACCATACAGCGAAAGCCTCTGTGCCCACGCTCCTCCTCTGGGAAAGCACAGCATTCGTTGGGAAATCTGAGTCGCTTTGTGGGATGCTGTTGCTACTTGCCTGAGCTAGTCTGCGCACCACGGTGGAAGAAACCCGCATGGAGCGAAATTCTCTGGGTCCTAGCATCCCCACTGCCTGCGAGAGAAGCGTGGATGCACATCTGGAAAGGGCCTTAAGGATAGGGACACGGCTGACACCGTGTTCCCCGGGAGCAAGTCTGGGGAAGGAGCAGAACGCCACCCCGGGAGAAGAGAAGGAGCCGTTGGCCTTGTTGTCGGGAAACAGTCGCAAAGCAGGAGAGATTGCCCTGGGAAGAACAGTGGGACGGTGGCAAGACAAGCGTCACCCGCTCCCTGTGCGTAGAGACGGAAGCCTGGCTTTAGGAAGACACGAGGGGATGGCTAGGGCAGACGCGCATACTCTGCTCTGAGGAAGGAGTCTGGGCAGAAGGAAGGCCTGTTCTGTGTGCCTTTTGTCCCAAGGGGACAGCATCTCCAAGGCCACCTGTCCCTAGGCAAGATGTGGGCATGCCACCAGGCGCCATAACCTGAACTCGCAGATACAGCTCCCTGGAAGAAAGGGGAGCCAGATGACATCTTCCTCCAAGAGGTGGCAGCTTTGGGGGAGGAAGGGAGTGTGTCGTGGAAGAAGAGGGGACAGTCCCCCACAGCTCCCAATCCCAGTGCACGGGCGCTGTGCAGGGTTCCTGTCGCTTCTCCGTTCCTATGTGGAAGGCGCTGGCCTAGTCCCCAAGTCCGCCTGAACTCGAGAGCAAAAAGCCAAGCCTTACTACGCCAGAAGAAGGCAGTTGGCAGGGATTGTCATCCTAGACCACGCACGCTGCTGCAGGGTGGTGGCTGTGTCTGCGAGGTTCAGCCTGGCACGGTGATCCCAGGGTGCGACCATGGAGCCCGGGATAGCAAAGCCCAAGTGGAACCAGCTCTCCCGCAGATCTCCTTCCCTGACGCGACAGAGCAAACGCCCAAAGCCTTGCTGAGGAAGCAGCAGCGAAGTGCGGTTCAGGCCAAGCTGAAAACCTCTGCCAAAGCATAGCAGTCGCTGGCTAAAAAGAGTCGGTTCTCTGGGCTGCTGTTGCTGCTTGCTTGAGCCTAGTAATGGAAGCACGGTGGCAGAATCCCGCATAGAGCGAAAGCCTCTTTGCCTGGGCATCCCCTCTAGGAAAGCACAGCATTCTTGGGGAAAACAGAGTCGGTTCTGTGCGATGCAGATGCCGCTTGCCTGAACATGGTCTCCGAAGCACGCTGTAAGAAACCCGCATGGAACGAAATCCTCTTGGCCCGGGCATCCCCTGTAATTGAGAGCGAAGAGTGGTTGTGACTGTGGAAACAGTCTTAACGAAAGGTCATGAAACAGGAGAGCATGCATTGCAACAATAGCGGGAAGGTGGCAAGACAAGTGTCACCCTCTCCGTTTCATTAGAAATCAGAGTCTGTTCTGCGGGCTGCTGCTCCTGCTTGCCTAGGCCAAGTCTCAAGGTGGGAGATACCACCCTACAGGGAAAGCCTCTTTGCCCAGGCTCCTCCTCTGGGAAAGCACAGCATTCGTTGGGAAATCTGAGTCGCTTTGTGGGATGCTGCTGCTGCTTGCCTGAGCTAGTCTGCGCAGCACGGTGGAAGAAACCCGCATGGAGCGAAATTCTCTTGGCCCTAGCATCGCCACTGCCTGCGAGAGAAGCGTGGATGCACATCTGGAAAGGGACTTAAGGATAGGGACAGGGCTGTCACCGTGATCTCCGGGAGCAAGTCTGGGGAAGGAGCAGAACGCCTCCCCGGGAGAAAGGAAGGAGCTGTTGGCCTTGTCCAGAAACAGTCGCAAAGCAGGAGAGCCTGCCCAGGGAAGAACAGCGGGACGGTGGCATGACAAGCGTCACCCGCTCCCAATGCGTATAGACGGAAGCCTGGCTTTAGGAAGACAGGAGGGGACGGCTAGGGCAGGCGCGCATACGCCACTCTGAGGAAGGAGTCTGGGCAGAAGGCAGGCCTGTTCTGTGTGCCTCTTGTCCCACGGGGAGAGCATCTCCGAGGCCACCTGTCCCTAGGGCAGACGTGGGCTTGCCACCAGGCGCCATAACCTGAACTCGCAGATACAGCTCCCTGGAAGAAAGGGCAGCCAGATACCATCTTCCTCCAAGAGGTGGCAGCGTTGGGGGTGGCAGCGGTGTGTCGGGGAAGAAGAGGGGACAGTCCCCCACTGCTCCCCATCCAAGTGCACGGGCGCTGTGGAGGGTTCCTGTCGCCTCTCCTTTCCTATTGCAAAGGCACTGGCGTAGTCCCCGAGTCCGCCTGAACCTCAGAGCAAAAAGCCAAGCCTTAATACGCCAGAAGAAGGCAGTTGGCAGGGATTGTCATCCTAGACCACGCACGCTGCTGCAGGGTGGTGGCTGTGTCTGCGAGGTTCAGCCTGGCACGGTGATCCCAGGGTGCGACCATGGAGCCCGGGATAGCAAAGCCCAAGTGGAACCAGCTCTCCCGCAGATCTCCTTCCCTGACGCGACAGAGCAAACGCCCAAAGCCTTGCTGAGGAAGCAGCAGCGAAGTGCGGTTCAGGCCAAGCTGAAAACCTCTGCGAAAGCATAGCAGTCGCTGGGAAAAAAGAGTCGGTTCTCTGGGCTACTGTTGCTGCTTGCTTGAGCCTAGTATTGGCAGCACGGTGGCAGAATCCCGCATAGAGCGAAAGCCTCCTTGCCTGGGCATCCCCTCTAGGAAAGCACAGCATTCTTGGGGAAAACAGAGTCGGTTCTGTGCGATGCATATGTCGCTTGCCTGTACAGAGTCTCCGAAGCACGGTGAAAGAAACCCGCATGGAGCGAAATCCTCTTGGCCCGGGCATCCCCTCTACTTGAGAGAGAAGCGTGGTTGTGCCTGTGGAAACAGCCTTAACGAAAGGTCATGAAACAGGAGAGCATGCATTGCAACAATAGCGGACAGGTGGCAAGACAAGTGTCACCCTCTCCGTTTGCTTAGAAAGCAGAGTCGGTTCTGCGGGCTGCTGCTCCTGCTTGCCTAGGCCAAGTCTCAAGGTGGGAGAAATCACCATACAGCGAAAGCCTCTTTGCCCAGGCTCCTCCTCTGGGAAAGCACAGCATTCGTTGGGAAATCTGAGTCGCTTTGTGGGATGCTGTTGCTACTTGCCTGAGCTAGTCTGCGCACCACGGTGGAAGAAACCCGCATGGAGCGAAATTCTCTGGGTCCTAGCATCCCCACTGCCTGCGAGAGAAGCATGGATGCACATCTGGAAAGGGCCTTAAGGATAGGGACACGGCTGACACCGTGTTCCCCGGGAGCAAGTCTGGGGAAGGAGCAGAACGCCTCCCCGGGAGAAGAGAAGGAGCCGTTGGCCTTGTTGTCGGGAAAGAGTCGCAAAGCAGGAGAGATTGCCCTGGGAAGAACAGTGGGACGGTGGCAAGACAAGCGTCACCCGCTCCCTGTGCGTAGAGACGGAAGCCTGGCTTTAGGAAGACACGAGGGGATGGCTAGGGCAGACGCGCATACTCTGCTCTGAGGAAGGAGTCTGGGCAGAAGGAAGGCCTGTTCTGTGTGCCTTTTGTCCCAAGGGGACAGCATCTCCAAGGCCACCTGTCCCTAGGCAAGATGTGGGCATGCCACCAGGCGCCATAACCTGAACTCGCAGATACAGCTCCCTGGAAGAAAGGGGAGCCAGATGACATCTTCCTCCAAGAGGTGGCAGCTTTGGGGGGGCAGGGGGTGTGTCGTGGAAGAAGAGGGGACAGTCCCCCACAGCTCCCCATCCCAGTGCTTGGGCGCTGTGCAGGGTTCCTGTCGCTTCTCCTTTCCTATGTGGAAGGCGCTGGCCTAGTCCCCAAGTCCGCCTGAACTCGGGAGCAAAAAGCCAAGCCTTACTACGCCAGAAGAAGGCAGTAGGCAGGGATTGTCATCCTAGACCACGCACGCTGCTACAGGGTGGTGGCTGTGTCTGCGAGGTTCAGCCTGGCACGGTGATCCCAGGGTGCGACCATGGAACCCGGGATAGCAAAGCCCAAGTGGAACCAGCTCTCCCGCAGATCTCCTTCCCTGAACGCGACAGAGCAAACGCCCAAAGCCTTGCTGAGGAAGCAGCAGCGAAGTGCGGTTGAGTCCAAGCTGAAAACCTCTGCCAAAGCATAGCAGTCGCTGGGAAAAAAGAGTCGGTTCTCTGGGCTGCTGTTGCTGCTTGCTTGAGCCTAGTATTGGAAGCACGGTGGCAGAATCCCGCATAGAGCGAAAGCCTCTTTGCCTGGGCATCCCCTCTAGGAAAGCACAGCATTCTTGGGGAAAACAGAGTCGGTTCTGTGAGATGCAGATGCCGCTTGCCTGAACATGGTCTCCGAAGCACGCTGTAAGAAACCCGCATGGAGCGAAATCCTCTTGGCCCGGGCATCCCCTGTACTTGAGAGCGAAGCGTGGTTGTGACTGTGGAAACAGTCTTAACGAAAGGTCATGAAACAGGAGAGCATGCATTGCAACAATAGCGGGCAGGTGGCAAGACAAGTGTCACCCTCTCCGTTTGCTTAGAAATCAGAGTCTGTTCTGCGGGCTGCTGCTCCTGCTTGCCTAGGCCAAGTCTCAAGGTGGGAGATACCACCCTACAGGGAAAGCCTCTTTGCCCAGGCTCCTCCTCTGGGAAAGCACAGCATTCGTTGGGAAATCTGAGTCACTTTGTGGGATGCTGCTGCTGCTTGCCTGAGCTAGTCTGCGCAGCACGGTGGAAGAAACCCGCATGGAGCGAAATTCTCTTGGCCCTAGCATCGCCACTGCCTGCGAGAGAAGCGTGGATGCACCTCTGGAAAGGGACTTAAGGATAGGGACACGGCTGTCACCGTGATCTCCGGGAGCAAGTCTGGGGAAGGAGCAGAACGCCTCCCCGGGAGAAGAGAAGGAGCTGTTGGCCTTGTCCAGAAACAGTCGCAAAGCAGGAGAGCCTGCCCTGGGAAGAACAGCGGGACGGTGGCATGACAAGCGTCACCCGCTCCCAATGCGTAGAGACGGAAGCCTGGCTTTAGGAAGACAGGAGGGGACGGCTAGGGCAGGCGCGCATACGCCACTCTGAGGAAGGAGTCTGGGCAGAAGGCAGGACTGTTCTGTGTGCCTCCTGTCCCAAGGGGAGAGCAGCTCCAAGGCCACCTGTCCCTAGGGCAGACGTGGGCTTGCCACCAGGCGCCATAACCTGAACTCGCAGATACAGCTCCCTGGAAGAAAGGGCAGCCAGATACCATCTTCCTCCAAGAGGTGGCAGCGTTGGGGGTGGCAGCGGTGTGTCGGGGAAGAAGAGGGACAGTCCCCCACTGCTCCCCATCCAAGTGCATGGGCGCTGTGGAGGGTTCCTGTCGCCTCTCCTTTCCTATTGCAAAGGCACTGGCGTAGTCCCCGAGTCTGCCTGAACTCCAGAGCAAAAAGCCAAGCCCTACTACGCCAGGAGATGGCAGTTGGCAGGGAGTGTCATCCTAGACCACGCAAGCTGCTGCATGGTGGTGGCTGTTTCTGCAAGTTCAGACTGGCAGGGTGATCCCAGGGTGCGACCATGGAGCCCGGGACAAAAAAGCCCAAGAGGCACCAGCTCTCCCGCAGATCTCCTTCCCTGACGCGACAGAGCGAACGCCCAAAGACTTGCTGAGGAAGCAGCAGCGAAGTGCGGTTCAGGCAAAGCTGAAAACCTCTGCGAAAGCATAGCAGTCGCTGGGAAAAAAGAGTCGGTTCTCTGGGCTACTCTTGCTGCTTGCTTGAGCCTAGTATTGGCAGCACGGTGGCAGAATCCCGCATAGAGCGAAAGCCTCCTTGCCTGGGCATCCCCTCTAGGAAAGCACAGAATTCTTGGGGAAACAGAGTCGGTTCTGTGCGATGCATATGTCGCTTGCCTGAACAGAGTCTCCGAAGCACGGTGAAAGAAACCCGCATGGAGCGAAATCCTCTTGGCCCGGGCATCCCCTCTACTTGAGAGAGAAGCGTGGTTGTGCCTGTGGAAACAGCCTTAACGAAAGGTCATGAAACAGGAGAGCATGCATTGCAACAATAGCGGACAGGTGGCAAGACAAGTGTCACCCTCTCCGTTTGCTTAGAAATCAGAGTCGGTTCTGCGGGCTGCTGCTCCTGCTTGCCTAGGCCAAGTCTCAAGGTAGGAGAAACCACCATACAGCGAAAGCCTCTGTGCCCAGGCTCCTCCTCTGGGAAAGCACAGCATTCGTTGGGAAATCTGAGTCGCTTTGTGGGATGCTGTTGCTACTTGCCTGAGCTAGTCTGCGCACCACGGTGGAAGAAACCCGCATGGAGCGAAATTCTCTGGGTCCTAGCATCCCCACTGCCTGCGAGAGAAGCGTGGATGCACATCTGGAAAGGGCCTTAAGGATAGGGACACGGCTGACACCGTGTTCCCCGGGAGCAAGTCTGGGGAAGGAGCAGAACGCCTCCCCGGGAGAAGAGAAGGAGCCGTTGGCCTTGTTGTCGGGAAAGAGTCGCAAAGCAGGAGAGATTGCCCTGGGAAGAACAGTGGGACGGTGGCAAGACAAGCGTCACCCGCTCCCTGTGCGTAGAGACGGAAGCCTGGCTTTAGGAAGACACGAGGGGATGGCTAGGGCAGACGCGCATACTCTGCTCTGAGGAAGGAGTCTGGGCAGAAGGAAGGCCTGTTCTGTGTGCCTTTTGTCCCAAGGGGACAGCATCTCCAAGGCCACCTGTCCCTAGGCAAGATGTGGGCATGCCACCAGGCGCCATAACCTGAACTCGCAGATACAGCTCCCTGGAAGAAAGGGGAGCCAGATGACATCTTCCTCCAAGAGGTGGCAGCTTTGGGGGAGGAAGGGGGTGTGTCGTGGAAGAAGAGGGGACAGTCCCCCACAGCTCCCCATCCCAGTGCACGGGCGCTGTGCAGGGTTCCTGTCGCTTCTCCTTTCCTATGTGGAAGGCGCTGGCCTAGTCCCCAAGTCCGCCTGAACTCGAGAGCAAAAAGCCAAGCCTTACTACGCCAGAAGAAGGCAGTTGGCAGGGATTGTCATCCTAGACCACGCACGCTGCTGCAGGGTGGTGGCTGTGTCTGCGAGGTTCAGCCTGGCACGGTGATCCCAGGGTGCGACCATGGAGCCCGGGATAGCAAAGCCCAAGTGGAACCAGCTCTCCCGCAGATCTCCTTCCCTGACGCGACAGAGCAAACGCCCAAAGCCTTGCTGAGGAAGCAGCAGCGAAGTGCGGTTCAGGCCAAGCTGAAAACCTCTGCCAAAGCATAGCAGTCGCTGGGAAAAAAGAGTCGGTTCTCTGGGCTGCTGTTGCTGCTTGCTTGAGCCTAGTATTGGCAGCACGGTGGCAGAATCCCGCATAGAGCGAAAGCCTCTTTGCCTGGGCATCCCCTCTAGGAAAGCACAGCATTCTTGGGGAAAACAGAGTCGGTTCTGTGCGATGCAGATGCCGCTTGCCTGAACATGGTCTCCGAAGCACGCTGTAAGAAACCCGCATGGAGCGAAATCCTCTTGGCCCGGGCATCCCCTGTACTTGAGAGCGAAGCGTGGTTGTGACTGTGGAAACAGTCTTAACGAAAGGTCATGAAACAGGAGAGCATGCATTGCAACAATAGCGGGCAGGTGGCAAGACAAGTGTCACCCTCTCCGTTTGCTTAGAAATCAGAGTCTGTTCTGCGGGCTGCTGCTCCTGCTTGCCTAGGCCAAGTCTCAAGGTGGGAGATACCACCCTACAGGGAAAGCCTCTTTGCCCAGGCTCCTCCTCTGGGAAAGCACAGCATTCGTTGGGAAATCTGAGTCGCTTTGTGGGATGCTGCTGCTGCTTGCCTGAGCTAGTCTGCGCAGCACGGTGGAAGAAACCCGCATGGAGCGAAATTCTCTTGGCCCTAGCATCGCCACTGCCTGCGAGAGAAGCGTGGATGCACATCTGGAAAGGGACTTAAGGATAGGGACAGGGCTGTCACCGTGATCTCCGGGAGCAAGTCTGGGGAAGGTGCAGAACGCCTCCCCGGGAGAAAGGAAGGAGCTGTTGGCCTTGTCCAGAAACAGTCGCAAAGCAGGAGAGCCTGCCCAGGGAAGAACAGCGGGACGGTGGCATGACAAGCGTCACCCGCTCCCAATGCGTATAGACGGAAGCCTGGCTTTAGGAAGACAGGAGGGGACGGCTAGGGCAGGCGCGCATACGGCACTCTGAGGAAGGAGTCTGGGCAGAAGGCAGGCCTGTTCTGTGTGCCTCTTGTCCCACGGGGAGAGCATCTCCGAGGCCACCTGTCCCTAGGGCAGACGTGGGCTTGCCACCAGGCGCCATAACCTGAACTCGCAGATACAGCTCCCTGGAAGAAAGGGCAGCCAGATACCATCTTCCTCTTAGAGGTGGCAGCGTTGGGGGTGGCAGCGGTGTGTCGGGGAAGAAGAGGGGACAGTCCCCCACTGCTCCCCATCCAAGTGCACGGGCGCTGTGGAGGGTTCCTGTCGCCTCTCCTTTCCTATTGCAAAGGCACTGGCGTAGTCCCCGAGTCCGCCTGAACTCCAGAGCAAAAAGCCAAGCCTTACTACGCCAGGAGATGGCAGTTGGCAGGGAGTGTCATCCTAGACCACGCAAGCTGCTGCAGGGTGGTGGCTGTTTCTGCAAGTTCAGACTGGCAGGGTGATCCCAGGGTGCGACCATTGAGCCCGGGACAAAAAAGCCCATGAGGCACCAGCTCTCCCGCAGATCTCCTTCCCTGACGCGACAGAGCAAAAGCCCAAAGCCTTGATGAGGAAGCAGCAGCGAAGTGAGGTTCAGGCCAAGCTGAAAACCTCTGCCAAAGCATAGCAGTCGCTGGGAAAAAAGAGTCGGTTCTCTGGGCTACTGTTGCTGCTTGCTTGAGCCTAGTATTGGCAGCACGGTGGCAGAATCCCGCATAGAGCGAAAGCCTCCTTGCCTGGGCATCCCCTCTAGGAAAGCACAGCATTCTTGGGGAAAACAGAGTCGGTTCTGTGCGATGCATATGTCGCTTGCCTGTACAGAGTCTCCGAAGCACGGTGAAAGAAACCCGCATGGAGCGAAATCCTCTTGGCCCGGGCATCCCCTGTAATTGAGAGCGAAGCGTGGTTGTGACTGTGGAAACAGCCTTAACGAAAGGTCATGAAACAGGAGAGCATGCATTGCAACAATAGCGGACAGGTGGCAAGACAAGTGTCACCCTCTCCGTTTGCTTAGAAATCAGAGTCGGTTCTGCGGGCTGCTGCTCCTGCTTGCCTAGGCCAAGTCTCAAGGTGGGAGAAACCACCATACAGCGAAAGCCTCTTTGCCCAGGCTCCTCCTCTGGGAAAGCACAGCATTCGTTGGGAAATCTGAGTCGCTTTGTGGGATGCTGTTGCTACTTGCCTGAGCTAGTCTGCGCAGCACGGTGGAAGAAACCCGCATGGAGCGAAATTCTCTGGGTCCTAGCATCCCCACTGCCTGCGAGAGAAGCGTGGATGCACATCTGGAAAGGGCCTTAAGGATAGGGACACGGCTGACACCGTGTTCCCCGGGAGCAAGTCTGGGGAAGGAGCAGAACGCCTCCCCGGGAGAAGAGAAGGAGCCGTTGGCCTTGTTGTCGGGAAACAGTCGCAAAGCAGGAGAGATTGCCCTGGGAAGAACAGTGGGACGGTGGCAAGACAAGCGTCACCCGCTCCCTGTGCGTAGAGACGGAAGCCTGGCTTTAGGAAGACACGAGGGGATGGCTAGGGCAGACGCGCATACTCTGCTCTGAGGAAGGAGTCTGGGCAGAAGGAAGGCCTGTTCTGTGTGCCTTTTGTCCCAAGGGGACAGCATCTCCAAGGCCACCTGTCCCTAGGCAAGATGTGGGCATGCCACCAGGCGCCATAACCTGAACTCGCAGATACAGCTCCCTGGAAGAAAGGGGAGCCAGATGACATCTTCCTCCAAGAGGTGGCAGCTTTGGGGGAGGAAGGGGGTGTGTCGTGGAAGAAGAGGGGACAGTCCCCCACAGCTCCCCATCCCAGTGCACGGGCGCTGTGCAGGGTTCCTGTCGCTTCTCCTTTCCTATGTGGAAGGCGCTGGACTAGTCCCCAAGTGCGCCTGAACTCGAGAGCAAAAAGCCAAGCCTTACTACGCCAGAAGAAGGCAGTTGGCAGGGATTGTCATCCTAGACCACGCACGCTGCTGCAGGGTGGTGGCTGTGTCTGCGAGGTTCAGCCTGGCACGGTGATCCCAGGGTGCGACCATGGAGCCCGGGATAGCAAAGCCCAAGTGGAACCAGCTCTCCCGCAGATCTCCTTCCCTGACGCGACAGAGCAAACGCCCAAAGCCTTGCTGAGGAAGCAGCAGCGAAGTGCGGTTCAGGCCAAGCTGAAAACCTCTGCCAAAGCATAGCAGTCGCTGGGAAAAAAGAGTCGGTTCTCTGGGCTGCTGTTGCTGCTTGCTTGAGCCTAGTATTGGCAGCACGGTGGCAGAATCCCGCATAGAGCGAAAGCCTCTTTGCCTGGGCATCCCCTCTAGGAAAGCACAGCATTCTTGGGGAAAACAGAGTCGGTTCTGTGCGATGCAGATGCCGCTTGCCTGAACATGGTCTCCGAAGCACGCTGTAAGAAACCCGCATGGAGCGAAATCCTCTTGGCCCGGGCATCCCCTGTACTTGAGAGCGAAGCGTGGTTGTGACTGTGGAAACAGTCTTAACGAAAGGTCATGAAACAGGAGAGCATGCATTGCAACAATAGCGGGCAGGTGGCAAGACAAGTGTCACCCTCTCCGTTTGCTTAGAAATCAGAGTCTGTTCTGCGGGCTGCTGCTCCTGCTTGCCTAGGCCAAGTCTCAAGGTGGGAGATACCACCCTACAGGGAAAGCCTCGTTGCCCAGGCTCCTCCTCTGGGAAAGCACAGCATTCGTTGGGAAATCTGAGTCGCTTTGTGGGATGCTGCTGCTGCTTGCCTGAGCTAGTCTGCGCAGCACGGTGGAAGAAACCCGCATGGAGCGAAATTCTCTTGGCCATAGCATCGCCACTGCCTGTGAGAGAAGCGTGGATGCACCTCTGGAAAGGGACTTAAGGATAGGGACACGGCTGTCACCGTGATCTCCGGGAGCAAGTCTGGGGAAGGAGCAGAACCCCTCCCCGGGAGAAGAGAAGGAGCTGTTGGCCTTGTCCAGAAACAGTCGCAAAGCAGGAGAGCCTGCCCAGGGAAGAACAGCGGGACGGTGGCATGACAAGCGTCACCCGCTCCCAATGCGTATAGACGGAAGCCTGGCTTTAGGAAGACAGGAGGGGACGGCTAGGGCAGGCGCGCATACTCCACTCTGAGGAAGGAGTCTGGGCAGAAGGCAGGCCTGTTCTGTGTGCCTCCTGTCCCAAGGGGAGAGCATCTCCGAGGCCACCTGTCCCTAGGGCAGACGTGGGCTTGCCACCAGGCGCCATAACCTGAACTCGCAGATACAGCTCCCTGGAAGAAAGGGCAGCCAGATACCATCTTCCTCCAAGAGGTAGCAGCGTTGGGGGTGGCAGTGGTGTGTCGGGGAAGAAGAGCAGACAGTCCCCCACTGCTCCCCATCCAACTGCACGGGCGCTGTGGAGGGTTCCTGTCGCCTCTCCTTTCCTATTGCAATGGCACTGGCGTAGTCCCCGAGTCCGCCTGAACTCCAGAGCAAAAAGCCAAGCCTTACTACGCCAGGAGATGGCAGTTGGCAGGGAGTGTCATCCTAGACCACGCAAGCTGCTGCAGGGTGGTGGCTGTTTCTGCAAGTTCAGACTGGCAGGGTGATCCCAGGGTGCGACCATGGAGCCCGGGACAAAAAAGCCCAAGAGGCACCAGCTCTCCCGCAGATCTCCTTCCCTGACGCGACAGAGCAAACGCCCAAAGCCTTGCTGAGGAAACAGCAGCGAAGTGCGGTTCAGGCCAAGCTGAAAACCTCTGCCAAAGCATAGCAGTCGCTGGGAAAAAAGAGTCGGTTCTCTGGGCTACTGTTGCTGCTTGCTTGAGCCTAGTATTGGCAGCACGGTGGCAGAATCCCGCATAGAGCGAAAGCCTCCTTGCCTGGGCATCCCCTCTAGGAAAGCACAGCATTCTTGGGGAAAACAGAGTCGGTTCTGTGCGATGCATATGTCGCTTGCCTGTACAGAGTCTCCGAAGCACGGTGAAAGAAACCCGCATGGAGCGAAATCCTCTTGGCCCGGGCATCCCCTCTACTTGAGAGAGAAGCGTGGTTGTGCCTGTGGAAACAGCCTTAACGAAAGGTCATGAAACAGGAGAGCATGCATTGCAACAATAGCGGACAGGTGGCAAGACAAGTGTCACCCTCTCCGTTTGCTTAGAAATCAGAGTCGGTTCTGCGGGCTGCTGCTCCTGCTTGCCTAGGCCAAGTCTCAAGGTGGGAGAAACCACCATAGGGCGAAAGCCTCTTTGCCCAGGCTCCTCCTCTGGGAAAGCACAGCATTCGTTGGGAAATCTGAGTCGCTTTGTGGGATGCTGTTGCTACTTGACTGAGCTAGTCTGCGCAGCACGGTGGAAGAAACCCGCATGGAGCGAAATTCTCTGGGTCCTAGCATCCCCACTGCCTGCGAGAGAAGCGTGGATGCACATCTGGAAAGGGCCTTAAGGATAGGGACACGGCTGACACCGTGTTCCCCGGGAGCAAGTCTGGGGAAGGAGCAGAACGCCTCCCCGGGAGAAGAGAAGGAGCCGTTGGCCTTGTTGTCGGGAAACAGTCGCAAAGCAGGAGAGATTGCCCTGGGAAGAACAGTGGGACGGTGGCAAGACAAGCGTCACCCGCTCCCTGTGCGTAGAGACGGAAGCCTGGCTTTAGGAAGACACGAGGGGATGGCTAGGGCAGACGCGCATACTCTGCTCTGAGGAAGGAGTCTGGGCAGAAGGAAGGCCTGTTCTGTGTGCCTTTTGTCCCAAGGGGACAGCATCTCCAAGGCCACCTGTCCCTAGGCAAGATGTGGGCATGCCACCAGGCGCCATAACCTGAACTCGCAGATACAGCTCCCTGGAAGAAAGGGGAGCCAGATGACATCTTCCTCCAAGAGGTGGCAGCTTTGGGGGAGGAAGGGGGTGTGTCGTGGAAGAAGAGGGGACAGTCCCCCACAGCTCCCCATCCCAGTGCACGGGCGCTGTGCAGGGTTCCTGTCGCTTCTACTTTCCTATGTGGAAGGCGCTGGACTAGTCCCCAAGTGCGCCTGAACTCGAGAGCAAAAAGCCAAGCCTTACTACGCCAGAAGAAGGCAGTTGGCAGGGATTGTCATCCTAGACCACGCACGCTGCTGCAGGGTGGTGGCTGTGTCTGCGAGGTTCAGCCTGGCACGGTGATCCCAGGGTGCGACCATGGAGCCCGGGATAGCAAAGCCCAAGTGGAACCAGCTCTCCCGCAGATCTCCTTCCCTGACGCGACAGAGCAAACGCCCAAAGCCTTGCTGAGGAAGCAGCAGCGAAGTGCGGTTCAGGCCAAGCTGAAAACCTCTGCCAAAGCATAGCAGTCGCTGGGAAAAAAGAGTCGGTTCTCTGGGCTGCTGTTGCTGCTTGCTTGAGCCTAGTATTGGCAGCACGGTGGCAGAATCCCGCATAGAGCGAAAGCCTCTTTGCCTGGGCATCCCCTCTAGGAAAGCACAGCATTCTTGGGGAAAACAGAGTCGGTTCTGTGCGATGCAGATGCCGCTTGCCTGAACATGGTCTCCGAAGCACGCTGTAAGAAACCCGCATGGAGCGAAATCCTCTTGGCCCGGGCATCCCCTGTACTTGAGAGCGAAGCGTGGTTGTGACTGTGGAAACAGTCTTAACGAAAGGTCATGAAACAGGAGAGCATGCATTGCAACAATAGCGGGCAGGTGGCAAGACAAGTGTCACCCTCTCCGTTTGCTTAGAAATCAGAGTCTGTTCTGCGGGCTGCTCCTCCTGCTTGCCTAGGCCAAGTCTCAAGGTGGGAGATACCACCCTACAGGGAAAGCCTCGTTGCCCAGGCTCCTCCTCTGGGAAAGCACAGCATTCGTTGGGAAATCTGAGTCGCTTTGTGGGATGCTGCTGCTGCTTGCCTGAGCTAGTCTGCGCAGCACGGTGGAAGAAACCCGCATGGAGCGAAATTCTATTGGCCATAGCATCGCCACTGCCTGTGAGAGAAGCGTGGATGCACCTCTGGAAAGGGACTTAAGGATAGGGACACGGCTGTCACCGTGATCTCCGGGAGCAAGTCTGGGGAAGGAGCAGAACCCCTCCCCGGGAGAAGAGAAGGAGCTGTTGGCCTTGTCCAGAAACAGTCGCAAAGCAGGAGAGCCTGCCCAGGGAAGAACAGCGGGACGGTGGCATGACAAGCGTCACCCGCTCCCAATGCGTATAGACGGAAGCCTGGCTTTAGGAAGACAGGAGGGGACGGCTAGGGCAGGCGCGCATACGCCACTCTGAGGAAGGAGTCTGGGCAGAAGGCAGGCCTGTTCTGTGTGCCTCCTGTCCCAAGGGGAGAGCATCTCCGAGGCCACCTGTCCCTAGGGCAGACGTGGGCTTGCCACCAGGCGCCATAACCTGAACTCGCAGATACAGCTCCCTGGAAGAAAGGGCAGCCAGATACCATCTTCCTCCAAGAGGTAGCAGCGTTGGGGGTGGCAGTGGTGTGTCGGGGAAGAAGAGCGGACAGTCCCCCACTGCTCCCCATCCAACTGCACGGGCGCTGTGGAGGGTTCCTGTCGCCTCTCCTTTCCTATTGCAATGGCACTGGCGTAGTCCCCGAGTCCGCCTGAACTCCAGAGCAAAAAGCCAAGCCTTACTACGCCAGGAGATGGCAGTTGGCAGGGAGTGTCATCCTAGACCACGCAAGCTGCTGCAGGGTGGTGGCTGTTTCTGCAAGTTCAGACTGGCAGGGTGATCCCAGGGTGCGACCATGGAGCCCCGGACAAAAAAGCCCAAGAGGCACCAGCTCTCCCGCAGATCTCCTTCCCTGACGCGACAGAGCAAACGCCCAAAGCCTTGCTGAGGAAACAGCAGCGAAGTGCGGTTCAGGCCAAGCTGAAAACCTCTGCCAAAGCATAGCAGTCGCTGGGAAAAAAGAGTCGGTTCTCTGGGCTACTGTTGCTGCTTGCTTGAGCCTAGTATTGGCAGCACGGTGGCAGAATCCCGCATAGAGCGAAAGCCTCCTTGCCTGGGCATCCCCTCTAGGAAAGCACAGCATTCTTGGGGAAAACAGAGTCGGTTCTGTGCGATGCATATGTCGCTTGCCTGTACAGAGTCTCCGAAGCACGGTGAAAGAAACCCGCATGGAGCGAAATCCTCTTGGCCCGGGCATCCCCTCTACTTGAGAGAGAAGCGTGGTTGTGCCTGTGGAAACAGCCTTAACGAAAGGTCATGAAACAGGAGAGCATGCATTGCAACAATAGCGGACAGGTGGCAAGACAAGTGTCACCCTCTCCGTTTGCTTAGAAATCAGAGTCGGTTCTGCGGGCTGCTGCTCCTGCTTGCCTAGGCCAAGTCTCAAGGTGGGAGAAACCACCATACAGCGAAAGCCTCTTTGCCCAGGCTCCTCCTCTGGGAAAGCACAGCATTCGTTGGGAAATCTGAGTCGCTTTGTGGGATGCTGTTGCTACTTGCCTGAGCTAGTCTGCGCAGCACGGTGGAAGAAACCCGCATGGAGCGAAATTCTCTGGGTCCTAGCATCCCCACTGCCTGCGAGAGAAGCATGGATGCACATCTGGAAAGGGCCTTAAGGATAGGGACACGGCTGACACCGTGTTCCCCGGGAGCAAATCTGGGGAAGGAGCAGAACGCCTCCCCGGGAGAAGAGAAGGAGCCGTTGGCCTTGTTGTCGGGAAACAGTCGCAAAGCAGGAGAGATTGCCCTGGGAAGAACAGTGGGACGGTGGCAAGACAAGCGTCACCCGCTCCCTGTGCGTAGAGACGGAAGCCTGGCTTTAGGAAGACACGAGGGGATGGCTAGGGCAGACGCGCATACTCTGCTCTGAGGAAGGAGTCTGGGCAGAAGGATGGCCTGTTCTGTGTGCCTTTTGTCCCAAGGGGACAGCATCTCCAAGGCCACCTGTCCCTAGGCAAGATGTGGGCATGCCACCAGGCGCCATAACCTGAACTCGCAGATACAGCTCCCTGGAAGAAAGGGGAGCCAGATGACATCTTCCTCCAAGAGGTGGCAGCTTTGGGGGAGGAAGGGGGTGTGTCGTGGAAGAAGAGGGGACAGTCCCCCACAGCTCCCCATCCCAGTGCACGGGCGCTGTGCAGGGTTCCTGTCGCTTCTCCTTTCCTATGTGGAAGGCGCTGGCCTAGTCCCCAAGTCCGCCTGAACTCGAGAGCAAAAAGCCAAGCCTTACTACGCCAGAAGAAGGCAGTTGGCAGGGATTGTCATCCTAGACCACGCACGCTGCTGAAGGGTGGTGGCTGTGTCTGCGAGGTTCAGCCTGGCACGGTGATCCCAGGGTGCGACCATGGAGCCCGGGATAGCAAAGCCCAAGTGGAACCAGCTCTCCCGCAGATCTCCTTCCCTGACGCGACAGAGCAAACGCCCAAAGCCTTGCTGAGGAAGCAGCAGCGAAGTGCGGTTCAGGCCAAGCTGAAAACCTCTGCCAAAGCATAGCAGTCGCTGGGAAAAAAGAGTCGGTTCTCTGGGCTGCTGTTGCTGCTTGCTTGAGCCGAGTATTGGCAGCACGGTGGCAGAATCCCGCATAGAGCGAAAGCCTCTTTGCCTGGGCATCCCCTCTAGGAAAGCACAGCATTCTTGGGGAAAACAGAGTCGGTTCTGTGCGATGCAGATGCCGCTTACCTGACATGGTCTCCGAAGCACGCTGTAAGAAACCCGCATGGAGCGAAATCCTCTTGGCCCGGGCATCCCCTGTAATTGAGAGCGAAGCGTGGTTGTGACTGTGGAAACAGTCTTAACGAAAGGTGATGAAACAGGAGAGCATGCATTGCAACAATAGCGGGCAGGTGGCAAGACAAGTGTCACCCTCTCCGTTTGCTTAGAAATCAGAGTCTGTTCTGCGGGCTGCTGCTCCTGCTTGCCTAGGCCAAGTCTCAAGGTGGGAGATACCACCCTACAGGGAAAGCCTCTTTGCCCAGGCTCCTCCTCTGGGAAAGCACAGCATTCGTTGGGAAATCTGAGTCGCTTTGTGGGATGCTGCTGCTGCTTGCCTGAGCTAGTCTGCGCAGCACGGTGGAACAAACCCGCATGGAGCGAAATTCTCTTGGCCCTAGCATCGCCACTACCTGCGAGAGAAGCGTGGATGCACATCTGGAAAGGGACTTAAGGATAGGGACACGGCTGTCACCGTGATCTCCGGGAGCAAGTCTGGGGAAGGAGCAGAACGCCTCCCCGGGAGAAAGGAAGGAGCTGTTGGCCTTGTCCAGAAACAGTCGCAAAGCAGGAGAGCCTGCCCAGGGAAGAACAGCGGGACGGTGGCATGACAAGCGTCACCCGCTCCCAATGCGTATAGACGGAAGCCTGGCTTTAGGAAGACAGGAGGGACGGCTAGGGCAGGCGCGCATACGCCACTCTGAGGAAGGAGTCTGGGCAGAAGGCAGGCCTGTTCTGTGTGCCTCCTGTCCCAAGGGGAGAGCATCTCCGAGGCCACCTGTCCCTAGGGCAGACGTGGGCTTGCCACCAGGCGCCATAACCTGAACTCGCAGATACAGCTCCCTGGAAGAAAGGGCAGCCAGATACCATCTTCCTCCAAGAGGTGGCAGCGTTGGGGGTGGCAGCGGTGTGTCGGGGAAGAAGAGGGGACAGTCCCCCACTGCTCCCCATCCAAGTGCACGGGCGCTGTGGAGGGTTCCTGTCGCCTCTCCTTTCCTATTGCAAAGGCACTGGCGTAGTCCCCGAGTCCGCCTGAACTCCAGAGCAAAAAGCCAAGCCTTACTACGCCAGGAGATGGCAGTTGGCAGGGAGTGTCATCCTAGACCACGCAAGCTGCTGCAGGGTGGTGGCTGTTTCTGCAAGTTCAGACTGGCAGGGTGATCCCAGGGTGCGACCATGGAGCCCGGGACAAAAAAGCCCAAGAGGCACCAGTTCTCCCGCAGATCTCCTTCCCTGACGCGACAGAGCGAACGCCCAAAGCCTTGCTGAGGAAGCAGCAGCGAAGTGCGGTTCAGGCCAAGCTGAAAACCTCTGCGAAAGCATAGCAGTCGCTCGGAAAAAAGAGTCGGTTCTCTGGGCTACTGTTGCTGCTTGCTTGAGCCTAGTATTGGCAGCACGGTGGCAGAATCCCGCATAGAGCGAAAGCCTCCTTGCCTGGGCATCCCCTCTAGGAAAGCACAGCATTCTTGGGGAAAACAGAGTCGGTTCTGTGCGATGCATATGTCGCTTGCCTGTACAGAGTCTCCGAAGCACAGTGAAAGAAACCCGCATGGAGCGAAATCCTCTTGGCCCGGGCATCCCCTCTACTTGAGAGAGAAGCGTGGTTGTGCCTGTGGAAACAGCCTTAACGAAAGGTCATGAAACAGGAGAGCATGCATTGCAACAATAGCGGACAGGTGGCAAGACAAGTGTCACCCTCTCCGTTTGCTTAGAAATCAGAGTCGGTTCTGCGGGCTGCTGCTCCTGCTTGCCTAGGCCAAGTCTCAAGGTGGGAGAAACCACCATACAGCGAAAGCCTCTTTGCCCAGGCTCCTCCTCTGGGAAAGCACAGCATTCGTTGGGAAATCTGAGTCGCTTTGTGGGATGCTGTTGCTACTTGCCTGAGCTAGTCTGCGCAGCACGGTGGAAGAAACCCGCATGGAGCGAAATTCTCTGGGTCCTAGCATCCCCACTGCCTGCGAGAGAAGCGTGGATGCACATCTGGAAAGGGCCTTAAGGATAGGGACACGGCTGACACCGTGTTCCCCGGGAGCAAGTCTGGGGAAGGAGCAGAACGCCACCCCGGGAGAAGAGAAGGAGCCGTTGGCCTTGTTGTCGGGAAAGAGTCACAAAGCAGGAGAGATTGCCCTGGGAAGAACAGTGGGACGGTGGCAAGACAAGCGTCACCCGCTCCCTGTGCGTAGAGACGGAAGCCTGGCTTTAGGAAGACACGAGGGGATGGCTAGGGCAGACGCGCATACTCTGCTCTGAGGAAGGAGTCTGGGCAGAAGGAAGGCCTGTTCTGTGTGCCTTTTGTCCCAAGGGGACAGCATCTCCAAGGCCACCTGTCCCTAGGCAAGATGTGGGCATGCCACCAGGCGCCATAACCTGAACTCGCAGATACAGCTCCCTGGAAGAAAGGGGAGCCAGATGACATCTTCCTCCAAGAGGTGGCAGCTTTGGGGGAGGAAGGGGGTGTGTCGTGGAAGAAGAGGGGACAGTCCCCCACAGCTCCCCATCCCAGTGCACGGGCGCTGTGCAGGGTTCCTGTCGCTTCTCCTTTCCTATGTGGAAGGCGCTGGCCTAGTCCCCAAGTCCGCCTGAAATCGAGAGCAAAAAGCCAAGCCTTACTACGCCAGAAGAAGGCAGTTGGCAGGGATTGTCATCCTAGACCACGCACGCTGCTGCAGGGTGGTGGCTGTGTCTGCGAGGTTCAGCCTGGCACGGTGATCCCAGGGTGCGACCATGGAGCCCGGGATAGCAAAGCCCAAGTGGAACCAGCTCTCCCGCAGATCTCCTTCCCTGACGCGACAGAGCAAACGCCCAAAGCCTTGCTGAGGAAGCAGCAGCGAAGTGCGGTTCAGGCCAAGCTGAAAACCTCTGCCAAAGCATAGCAGTCGCTGGGAAAAAAGAGTCGGTTCTCTGGGCTGCTGTTGCTGCTTGCTTGAGCCTAGTATTGGCAGCACGGTGGCAGAATCCCGCATAGAGCGAAAGCCTCTTTGCCTGGGCATCCCCTCTAAGAAAGCACAGCATTCTTGGGGAAAACAGAGTCGGTTCTGTGCGATGCAGATGCCGCTTGCCTGAACATGGTCTCCGAAGCACGCTGTAAGAAACCCGCATGGAGCGAAATCCTCTTGGCCCGGGCATCCCCTGTACTTGAGAGCGAAGCGTGGTTGTGACTGTGGAAACAGTCTTAACGAAAGGTCATGAAACAGGAGAGCATGCATTGCAACAATAGCGGGCAGGTGGCAAGACAAGTGTCACCCTCTCTGTTTGCTTAGAAATCAGAGTCTGTTCTGCGGGCTGCTCCTCCGGCTTGCCTAGGCCAAGTCTCAAGGTGGGAGATACCACCCTACAGGGAAAGCCTCTTTGCCCAGGCTCCTCCTCTGGGAAAGCACAGCATTCGTTGGGAAATCTGAGTCGCTTTGTGGGATGCTGCTGCTGCTTGCCTGAGCTAGTCTGCGCAGCACGGTGGAAGAAACCCGCATGGAGCGAAATTCTCTTGGCCCTAGCATCGCCCCTGCCTGCGAGAGAAGCGTGGATGCACATCTGGAAAGGGACTTAAGGATAGGGACACGGCTGTCACCGTGATCTCCGGGAGCAAGTCTGGGGAAGGAGCAGAACGCCTCCCCGGGAGAAGAGAAGGAGCTGTTGGCCTTGTCCAGAAACAGTCGCAAAGCAGGAGAGCCTGCCCTGGGAAGAACAGCGGGACGGTGGCATGACAAGCGTCACCCGCTCCCAATGCGTATAGACGGAAGCCTGGCTTTAGGAAGACAGGAGGGGACGGCTAGGGCAGGGGTGCATACGCCACTCTGAGGAAGGAGTCTGGGCAGAAGGCAGGCCTGTTCTGTGTGCGTCCTGTCCCAAGGGGAGAGCATCTCCGAGGCCATCTGTCCCTAGGGCAGACGTGGGCTTGCCACCAGGCGCCATAACCTGAACTCGCAGATACAGCTCCCTGGAAGAAAGGGCAGCCAGATACCATCTTCCTCCAAGAGGTGGCAGCGTTGGGGGTGGCAGCGGTGTGTCGGGGAAGAAGACGGGACAGTCCCCCACTGCTCCCCATCCAAGTGCACGGGCGCTGTGGAGGGTTCCTGTCGCCTCTCCTTTCCTATTGCAAAGGCCCTGGCGTAGTCCCCGAGTCCGCCTGAACTCCAGAGCAAAAAGCCAAGCCTTACTACGCCAGGAGATGGCAGTTGGCAGGGAGTGTCATCCTAGACCACGCAAGCTGCTGCAGGGTGGTGGCTGTTTCTGCAAGTTCAGACTGGCAGGGTGATCCCAGGGTGCGACCATGGAGCCCGGGATAGCAAAGCCCAAGAGGCACCAGCTCTCCCGCAGATCTCCTTCCCTGACGCGACAGAGCAAAAGCCCAAAGCCTTGCTGAGGAAGCAGCAGCGAAGTGCGGTTCAGGCCAAGCTGAAAACCTCTGCGAAAGCATAGCAGTCGCTGGGAAAAAAGAGTCGGTTCTCTGGGCTACTGTTGCTGCTTGCTTGAGCCTAGTAGTGGCTGCACGGTGGCAGAATCCCGCATAGAGCGAAAGCCTCCTTGCCTGGGCATCCCCTGTAGGAAAGCACAGCATTCTTGGGGAAAACAGAGTCGGTTCTGTGCGATGCATATGTCGCTTGCCTGTACAGAGTCTCCGAAGCACGGTGAAAGAAACCCGCATGGAGCGAAATCCTCTTGGCCCGGGCATCCCCTCTACTTGAGAGAGAAGCGTGGTGGTGCCTGTGGAAACAGCCTTAACGAAAGGTCATGAAACAGGAGAGCATGCATTGCAACAATAGCGGACAGGTGGCAACACAAGTGTCACACTCTCCGTTTGCTTAGAAATTAGAGTCGGTTCTGCGGGCTGCTGTTCCTGCTTGCCTAGGCCTAGTCTCAAGGTGGGAGAAACCACCATACAGCGAAAGCCTCTTTGCCCAGGCTCCTCCTCTGGGAAAGCACAGCATTCGTTGGGAAATCTGAGTCGGTTTGTGGGATGCTGTTGCTACTTGCCTGAGCTAGTCTGCGCAGCACGGTGGAAGAAACCCGCATGGAGCGAAATTCTCTGGGTCCTAGCATCCCCACTGCCTGCGAGAGAAGCGTGGATGCACATCTGGAAAGGGCCTTAAGGATAGGGACACGGCTGACACCGTGTTCCCCGGGAGCAAGTCTGGGGAAGGAGCAGAACGCCTCCCCGGGAGAAGAGAAGGAGCCGTTGGCCTTGTTGTCGGGAAAGAGTCGCAAAGCAGGAGAGATTGCCCTGGGAAGAACAGTGGGACGGTGGCAAGACAAGCGTCACCCGCTCCCTGTGCGTAGAGACGGAAGCCTGGCTTTAGGAAGACACGAGGGGATGGCTAGGGCAGACGCGCATACTCTGCTCTGAGGAAGGAGTCTGGGCAGAAGGAAGGCCTGTTCTGTGTGCCTTTTGTCCCAAGGGGACAGCATCTCCAAGGCCACCTGTCCCTAGGCAAGATGTGGGCATGCCACCAGGCGCCATAACCTGAACTCGCAGATACAGCTCCCTGGAAGAAAGGGGAGCCAGATGACATCTTCCTCCAAGAGGTGGCAGCTTTGGGGAGGAAGGGGGTGTGTCGTGGAAGAAGAGGGGACAGTCCCCCACAGCTCCCCATCCCAGTGCACGGGCGCTGTGCAGGGTTCCTGTCGCTTCTCCTTTCCTATGTGGAAGGCGCTGGCCTAGTCCCCAAGTCCGCCTGAACTCGGGAGCAAAAAGCCAAGCCTTACTACGCCAGAAGAAGGCTGTTGGCAGAGGTTGTCATCCTAGACCACGC
The DNA here is from genome assembly GCF_020171115.1 of Neogale vison. NCBI lineage: Eukaryota > Metazoa > Chordata > Mammalia > Carnivora > Mustelidae > Neogale > Neogale vison. The sequence goes on from NW_025334865.1 coordinate 2,754,610, forward strand.
ACGCTGCTGCAGGGTGGTGGCTGTGTCTGCGAGGTTCAGCCTGGCACGGTGATCCCAGGGTGCGACCATGGAGCCCGGGATAGCAAAGCCCAAGTGGAACCAGCTCTCCCGCAGATCTCCTTCCCTGACGCGACAGAGCAAACGCCAAAAGCCTTGCTGAGGAAGCAGCAGCGAAGTGCGGTTCAGGCCAAGCTGAAAACCTCTGCCAAAGCATAGCAGTCGCTGGGAAAAAAGAGACGGTTCTCTGGGCTGCTGTTGCTGCTTGCTTGAGCCTAGTAATGGAAGCACGGTGGCAGAATCCCGCATAGAGCGAAAGCCTCTTTGCCTGGGCATCCCCTCTAGGAAAGCACAGCATTCTTGGGGAAAACAGAGTCGGTTCTGTGAGATGCAGATGCCGCTTGCCTGAACATGGTCTCCGAAGCACGCTGTAAGAAACCCGCATGGAGCGAAATCCTCTTGGCCCGGGCATACCCTGTACTTGAGAGCGAAGCGTGGTTGTGACTGTGGAAACAGTCTTAACGAAAGGTCATGAAACAGGAGAGCATGCATTGCAACAATAGCGGACAGGTGGCAAGACAAGTGTCACCCTCTCCGTTTGCTTAGAAATCAGAGTCGGTTCTGCGGGCTGCTGCTCCTGCTTGCCTAGGCCAAGTCTCAAGGTAGGAGAAACCACCATACAGCGAAAGCCTCTGTGCCCACGCTCCTCCTCTGGGAAAGCACAGCATTCGTTGGGAAATCTGAGTCGCTTTGTGGGATGCTGTTGCTACTTGCCTGAGCTAGTCTGCGCACCACGGTGGAAGAAACCCGCATGGAGCGAAATTCTCTGGGTCCTAGCATCCCCACTGCCTGCGAGAGAAGCGTGGATGCACATCTGGAAAGGGCCTTAAGGATAGGGACACGGCTGACACCGTGTTCCCCGGGAGCAAGTCTGGGGAAGGAGCAGAACGCCACCCCGGGAGAAGAGAAGGAGCCGTTGGCCTTGTTGTCGGGAAACAGTCGCAAAGCAGGAGAGATTGCCCTGGGAAGAACAGTGGGACGGTGGCAAGACAAGCGTCACCCGCTCCCTGTGCGTAGAGACGGAAGCCTGGCTTTAGGAAGACACGAGGGGATGGCTAGGGCAGACGCGCATACTCTGCTCTGAGGAAGGAGTCTGGGCAGAAGGAAGGCCTGTTCTGTGTGCCTTTTGTCCCAAGGGGACAGCATCTCCAAGGCCACCTGTCCCTAGGCAAGATGTGGGCATGCCACCAGGCGCCATAACCTGAACTCGCAGATACAGCTCCCTGGAAGAAAGGGGAGCCAGATGACATCTTCCTCCAAGAGGTGGCAGCTTTGGGGGAGGAAGGGAGTGTGTCGTGGAAGAAGAGGGGACAGTCCCCCACAGCTCCCAATCCCAGTGCACGGGCGCTGTGCAGGGTTCCTGTCGCTTCTCCGTTCCTATGTGGAAGGCGCTGGCCTAGTCCCCAAGTCCGCCTGAACTCGAGAGCAAAAAGCCAAGCCTTACTACGCCAGAAGAAGGCAGTTGGCAGGGATTGTCATCCTAGACCACGCACGCTGCTGCAGGGTGGTGGCTGTGTCTGCGAGGTTCAGCCTGGCACGGTGATCCCAGGGTGCGACCATGGAGCCCGGGATAGCAAAGCCCAAGTGGAACCAGCTCTCCCGCAGATCTCCTTCCCTGACGCGACAGAGCAAACGCCCAAAGCCTTGCTGAGGAAGCAGCAGCGAAGTGCGGTTCAGGCCATGCTGAAAACCTCTGCCAAAGCATAGCAGTCGCTGGCTAAAAAGAGTCGGTTCTCTGGGCTGCTGTTGCTGCTTGCTTGAGCCTAGTAATGGAAGCACGGTGGCAGAATCCCGCATAGAGCGAAAGCCTCTTTGCCTGGGCATCCCCTCTAGGAAAGCACAGCATTCTTGGGGAAAACAGAGTCGGTTCTGTGCGATGCAGATGCCGCTTGCCTGAACATGGTCTCCGAAGCACGCTGTAAGAAACCCGCATGGAACGAAATCCTCTTGGCCCGGGCATCCCCTGTAATTGAGAGCGAAGAGTGGTTGTGACTGTGGAAACAGTCTTAACGAAAGGTCATGAAACAGGAGAGCATGCATTGCAACAATAGCGGGAAGGTGGCAAGACAAGTGTCACCCTCTCCGTTTCATTAGAAATCAGAGTCTGTTCTGCGGGCTGCTGCTCCTGCTTGCCTAGGCCAAGTCTCAAGGTGGGAGATACCACCCTACAGGGAAAGCCTCTTTGCCCAGGCTCCTCCTCTGGGAAAGCACAGCATTCGTTGGGAAATCTGAGTCGCTTTGTGGGATGCTGCTGCTGCTTGCCTGAGCTAGTCTGCGCAGCACGGTGGAAGAAACCCGCATGGAGCGAAATTCTCTTGGCCGTAGCATCGCCACTGCCTGCGAGAGAAGCGTGGATGCACATCTGGAAAGGGACTTAAGGATAGGGACAGGGCTGTCACCGTGATCTCCGGGAGCAAATCTGGGGAAGGAGCAGAACGCCTCCCCGGGAGAAAGGAAGGAGCTGTTGGCCTTGTCCAGAAACAGTCGCAAAGCAGGAGAGCCTGCCCAGGGAAGAACAGCGGGACGGTGGCATGACAAGCGTCACCCGCTCCCAATGCGTATAGACGGAAGCCTGGCTTTAGGAAGACAGGAGGGGACGGCTAGGGCAGGCGCGCATACGCCACTCTGAGGAAGGAGTCTGGGCAGAAGGCAGGCCTGTTCTGTGTGCCTCTTGTCCCACGGGGAGAGCATCTCCGAGGCCACCTGTCCCTAGGGCAGACGTGGGCTTGCCACCAGGCGCCATAACCTGAACTCGCAGATACAGCTCCCTGGAAGAAAGGGCAGCCAGATACCATCTTCCTCCAAGAGGTGGCAGCGTTGGGGGTGGCAGCGGTGTGTCGGGGAAGAAGAGGGGACAGTCCCCCACTGCTCCCCATCCAAGTGCACGGGCGCTGTGGAGGGTTCCTGTCGCCTCTCCTTTCCTATTGCAAAGGCACTGGCGTAGTCCCCGAGTCCGCCTGAACTCCAGAGCAAAAAGCCAAGCCTTACTACGCCAGGAGATGGCAGTTGGCAGGGAGTGTCATCCTAGACCACGCAAGCTGCTGCAGGGTGGTGGCTGTTTCTGCAAGTTCAGACTGGCAGGGTGATCCCAGGGTGCGACCATGGAGCCCGGGACAAAAAAGCCCAAGAGGCACCAGCTCTCCCGCAGATCTCCTTCCCTGACGCGACAGAGCGAACGCCCAAAGCCTTGCTGAGGAAGCAGCAGCGAAGTGCGGTTCAGGCCAAGCTGAAAACCTCTGCGAAAGCATAGCAGTCGCTGGGAAAAAAGAGTCGGTTCTCTGGGCTACTGTTGCTGCTTGCTTGAGCCTAGTATTGGCAGCACGGTGGCAGAATCCCGCATAGAGCGAAAGCCTCCTTGCCTGGGCATCCCCTCTAGGAAAGCACAGCATTCTTGGGGAAAACAGAGTCGGTTCTGTGCGATGCATATGTCGCTTGCCTGTACAGAGTCTCCGAAGCACGGTGAAAGAAACCCGCATGGAGCGAAATCCTCTTGGCCTGGGCATCCCCTCTACTTGAGAGAGAAGCGTGGTTGTGCCTGTGGAAACAGCCTTAACGAAAGGTCATGAAACAGGAGAGCATGCATTGCAACAATAGCGGACAGGTGGCAAGACAAGTGTCACCCTCTCCGTTTGCTTAGAAAGCAGAGTCGGTTCTGCGGGCTGCTGCTCCTGCTTGCCTAGGCCAAGTCTCAAGGTGGGAGAAATCACCATACAGCGAAAGCCTCTTTGCCCAGGCTCCTCCTCTGGGAAAGCACAGCATTCGTTGGGAAATCTGAGTCGCTTTGTGGGATGCTGTTGCTAATTGCCTGAGCTAGTCTGCGCACCACGGTGGAAGAAACCCGCATGGAGCGAAATTCTCTGGGTCCTAGCATCCCCACTGCCTGCGAGAGAAGCATGGATGCACATCTGGAAAGGGCCTTAAGGATAGGGACACGGCTGACACCGTGTTCCCCGGGAGCAAGTCTGGGGAAGGAGCAGAACGCCTCCCCGGGAGAAGAGAAGGAGCCGTTGGCCTTGTTGTCGGGAAAGAGTCGCAAAGCAGGAGAGATTGCCCTGGGAAGAACAGTGGGACGGTGGCAAGACAAGCGTCACCCGCTCCCTGTGCGTAGAGACGGAAGCCTGGCTTTAGGAAGACACGAGGGGATGGCTAGGGCAGACGCGCATACTCTGCTCTGAGGAAGGAGTCTGGGCAGAAGGAAGGCCTGTTCTGTGTGCCTTTTGTCCCAAGGGGACAGCATCTCCAAGGCCACCTGTCCCTAGGCAAGATGTGGGCATGCCACCAGGCGCCATAACCTGAACTCGCAGATACAGCTCCCTGGAAGAAAGGGGAGCCAGATGACATCTTCCTCCAAGAGGTGGCAGCTTTGGGGGGGCAGGGGGTGTGTCGTGGAAGAAGAGGGGACAGTCCCCCACAGCTCCCCATCCCAGTGCTTGGGCGCTGTGCAGGGTTCCTGTCGCTTCTCCTTTCCTATGTGGAAGGCGCTGGCCTAGTCCCCAAGTCCGCCTGAACTCGGGAGCAAAAAGCCAAGCCTTACTACGCCAGAAGAAGGCAGTAGGCAGGGATTGTCATCCTAGACCACGCACGCTGCTGCAGGGTGGTGGCTGTGTCTGCGAGGTTCAGCCTGGCACGGTGATCCCAGGGTGCGACCATGGAACCCGGGATAGCAAAGCCCAAGTGGAACCAGCTCTCCCGCAGATCTCCTTCCCTGACGCGACAGAGCAAACGCCCAAAGCCTTGCTGAGGAAGCAGCAGCGAAGTGCGGTTGAGTCCAAGCTGAAAACCTCTGCCAAAACATAGCAGTCGCTGGGAAAAAAGAGTCGGTTCTCTGGGCTGCTGTTGCTGCTTGCTTGAGCCTAGTATTGGAAGCACGGTGGCAGAATCCCGCATAGAGCGAAAGCCTCTTTGCCTGGGCATCCCCTCTAGGAAAGCACAGCATTCTTGGGGAAAACAGAGTCGGTTCTGTGAGATGCAGATGCCGCTTGCCTGAACATGGTCTCCGAAGCACGCTGTAAGAAACCCGCATGGAGCGAAATCCTCTTGGCCCGGGCATCCCCTGTACTTGAGAGCGAAGCGTGGTTGTGACTGTGGAAACAGTCTTAACGAAAGGTCATGAAACAGGAGAGCATGCATTGCAACAATAGCGGGCAGGTGGCAAGACAAGTGTCACCCTCTCCGTTTGCTTAGAAATCAGAGTCTGTTCTGCGGGCTGCTGCTCCTGCTTGCCTAGGCCAAGTCTCAAGGTGGGAGATACCACCCTACAGGGAAAGCCTCTTTGCCCAGGCTCCTCCTCTGGGAAAGCACAGCATTCGTTGGGAAATCTGAGTCACTTTGTGGGATGCTGCTGCTGCTTGCCTGAGCTAGTCTGCGCAGCACGGTGGAAGAAACCCGCATGGAGTGAAATTCTCTTGGCCCTAGCATCGCCACTGCCTGCGAGAGAAGCGTGGATGCACCTCTGGAAAGGGACTTAAGGATAGGGACACGGCTGTCACCGTGATCTCCGGGAGCAAGTCTGGGGAAGGAGCAGAACGCCTCCCCGGGAGAAGAGAAGGAGCTGTTGGCCTTGTCCAGAAACAGTCGCAAAGCAGGAGAGCCTGCCCTGGGAAGAACAGCGGGACGGTGGCATGACAAGCGTCACCCGCTCCCAATGCGTAGAGACGGAAGCCTGGCTTTAGGAAGACAGGAGGGGACGGCTAGGGCAGGCGCGCATACGCCACTCTGAGGAAGGAGTCTGGGCAGAAGGCAGGACTGTTCTGTGTGCCTCCTGTCCCAAGGGGAGAGCAGCTCCAAGGCCACCTGTCCCTAGGGCAGACGTGGGCTTGCCACCAGGCGCCATAACCTGAACTCGCAGATACAGCTCCCTGGAAGAAAGGGCAGCCAGATACCATCTTCCTCCAAGAGGTGGCAGCGTTGGGGGTGGCAGCGGTGTGTCGGGGAAGAAGAGGGACAGTCCCCCACTGCTCCCCATCCAAGTGCATGGGCGCTGTGGAGGGTTCCTGTCGCCTCTCCTTTCCTATTGCAAAGGCACTGGCGTAGTCCCCGAGTCTGCCTGAACTCCAGAGCAAAAAGCCAAGCCCTACTACGCCAGGAGATGGCAGTTGGCAGGGAGTGTCATCCTAGACCACGCAAGCTGCTGCATGGTGGTGGCTGTTTCTGCAAGTTCAGACTGGCAGGGTGATCCCAGGGTGCGACCATGGAGCCCGGGACAAAAAAGCCCAAGAGGCACCAGCTCTCCCGCAGATCTCCTTCCCTGACGCGACAGAGCGAACGCCCAAAGACTTGCTGAGGAAGCAGCAGCGAAGTGCGGTTCAGGCAAAGCTGAAAACCTCTGCGAAAGCATAGCAGTCGCTGGGAAAAAAGAGTCGGTTCTCTGGGCTACTCTTGCTGCTTGCTTGAGCCTAGTATTGGCAGCACGGTGGCAGAATCCCGCATAGAGCGAAAGCCTCCTTGCCTGGGCATCCCCTCTAGGAAAGCACAGAATTCTTGGGGAAACAGAGTCGGTTCTGTGCGATGCATATGTCGCTTGCCTGTACAGAGTCTCCGAAGCACGGTGAAAGAAACCCGCATGGAGCGAAATCCTCTTGGCCCGGGCATCCCCTCTACTTGAGAGAGAAGCGTGGTTGTGCCTGTGGAAACAGCCTTAACGAAAGGTCATGAAACAGGAGAGCATGCATTGCAACAATAGCGGACAGGTGGCAAGACAAGTGTCACCCTCTCCGTTTGCTTAGAAATCAGAGTCGGTTCTGCGGGCTGCTGCTCCTGCTTGCCTAGGCCAAGTCTCAAGGTAGGAGAAACCACCATACAGCGAAAGCCTCTGTGCCCAGGCTCCTCCTCTGGGAAAGCACAGCATTCGTTGGGAAATCTGAGTCGCTTTGTGGGATGCTGTTGCTACTTGCCTGAGCTAGTCTGCGCAGCACGGTGGAAGAAACCCGCATGGAGCGAAATTCTCTGGGTCCTAGCATCCCCACTGCCTGCGAGAGAAGCGTGGATGCACATCTGGAAAGGGCCTTAAGGATAGGGACACGGCTGACACCGTGTTCCCCGGGAGCAAGTCTGGGGAAGGAGCAGAACGCCTCCCCGGGAGAAGAGAAGGAGCCGTTGGCCTTGTTGTCGGGAAACAGTCGCAAAGCAGGAGAGATTGCCCTGGGAAGAACAGTGGGACGGTGGCAAGACAAGCGTCACCCGCTCCCTGTGCGTAGAGACGGAAGCCTGGCTTTAGGAAGACACGAGGGGATGGCTAGGGCAGACGCGCATACTCTGCTCTGAGGAAGGAGTCTGGGCAGAAGGAAGGCCTGTTCTGTGTGCCTTTTGTCCCAAGGGGACAGCATCTCCAAGGCCACCTGTCCCTAGGCAAGATGTGGGCATGCCACCAGGCGCCATAACCTGAACTCGCAGATACAGCTCCCTGGAAGAAAGGGCAGCCAGATGACATCTTCCTCCAAGAGGTGGCAGCTTTGGGGGAGGAAGGGGGTGTGTCGTGGAAGAAGAGGGGACAGTCCCCCACAGCTCCCCATCCCAGTGCACGGGCGCTGTGCAGGGTTCCTGTCGCTTCTCCTTTCCTATGTGGAAGGCGCTGGCCTAGTCCCCAAGTCCGCCTGAACTCGAGAGCAAAAAGCCAAGCCTTACTACGCCAGAAGAAGGCAGTTGGCAGGGATTGTCATCCTAGACCACGCACGCTGCTGCAGGGTGGTGGCTGTGTCTGCGAGGTTCAGCCTGGCACGGTGATCCCAGGGTGCGACCATGGAGCCCGGGATAGCAAAGCCCAAGTGGAACCAGCTCTCCCGCAGATCTCCTTCCCTGACGCGACAGAGCAAACGCCCAAAGCCTTGCTGAGGAAGCAGCAGCGAAGTGCGGTTCAGGCCAAGCTGAAAACCTCTGCCAAAGCATAGCAGTCGCTGGGAAAAAAGAGTCGGTTCTCTGGGCTGCTGTTGCTGCTTGCTTGAGCCTAGTATTGGCAGCACGGTGGCAGAATCCCGCATAGAGCGAAAGCCTCTTTGCCTGGGCATCCCCTCTAGGAAAGCACAGCATTCTTGGGGAAAACAGAGTCGGTTCTGTGCGATGCAGATGCCGCTTGCCTGAACATGGTCTCCGAAGCACGCTGTAAGAAACCCGCATGGAGCGAAATCCTCTTGGCCCGGGCATCCCCTGTACTTGAGAGCGAAGCGTGGTTGTGACTGTGGAAACAGTCTTAACGAAAGGTCATGAAACAGGAGAGCATGCATTGCAACAATAGCGGGCAGGTGGCAAGACAAGTGTCACCCTCTCCGTTTGCTTAGAAATCAGAGTCTGTTCTGCGGGCTGCTGCTCCTGCTTGCCTAGGCCAAGTCTCAAGGTGGGAGATACCACCCTACAGGGAAAGCCTCTTTGCCCAGGCTCCTCCTCTGGGAAAGCACAGCATTCGTTGGGAAATCTGATTTGCTTTGTGGGATGCTGCTGCTGCTTGCCTGAGCTAGTTTGCGCAGCACGGTGGAAGAAACCCGCATGGAGCGAAATTCTCTTGGCCCTAGCATCGCCACTGCCTGCGAGAGAAGCGTGGATGCACATCTGGAAAGGGACTTAAGGATAGGGACAGGGCTGTCACCGTGATCTCCGGGAGCAAGTCTGGGGAAGGTGCAGAACGCCTCCCCGGGAGAAAGGAAGGAGCTGTTGGCCTTGTCCAGAAACAGTCGCAAAGCAGGAGAGCCTGCCCAGGGAAGAACAGCGGGACGGTGGCATGACAAGCGTCACCCGCTCCCAATGCGTATAGACGGAAGCCTGGCTTTAGTAAGACAGGAGGGGACGGCTAGGGCAGGCGCGCATACGCCACTCTGAGGAAGGAGTCTGGGCAGAAGGCAGGCCTGTTCTGTGTGCCTCTTGTCCCACGGGGAGAGCATCTCCGAGGCCACCTGTCCCTAGGGCAGACGTGGGCTTGCCACCAGGCGCCATAACCTGAACTCGCAGATACAGCTCCCTGGAAGAAAGGGCAGCCAGATACCATCTTCCTCTTAGAGGTGGCAGCGTTGGGGGTGGCAGCGGTGTGTCGGGGAAGAAGAGGGGACAGTCCCCCACTGCTCCCCATCCAAGTGCACGGGCGCTGTGGAGGGTTCCTGTCGCCTCTCCTTTCCTATTGCAAAGGCACTGGCGTAGTCCCCGAGTCCGCCTGAACTCCAGAGCAAAAAGCCAAGCCTTACTACGCCAGGAGATGGCAGTTGGCAGGGAGTGTCATCCTAGACCACGCAAGCTGCTGCAGGGTGGTGGCTGTTTCTGCAAGTTCAGACTGGCAGGGTGATCCCAGGGTGCGACCATTGAGCCCGGGACAAAAAAGCCCATGAGGCACCAGCTCTCCCGCAGATCTCCTTCCCTGACGCGACAGAGCAAAAGCCCAAAGCCTTGATGAGGAAGCAGCAGCGAAGTGAGGTTCAGGCCAAGCTGAAAACCTCTGCCAAAGCATAGCAGTCGCTGGGAAAAAAGAGTCGGTTCTCTGGGCTACTGTTGCTGCTTGCTTGAGCCTAGTATTGGCAGCACGGTGGCAGAATCCCGCATAGAGCGAAAGCCTCCTTGCCTGGGCATCCCCTCTAGGAAAGCACAGCATTCTTGGGGAAAACAGAGTCGGTTCTGTGCGATGCATATGTCGCTTGCCTGTACAGAGTCTCCGAAGCACGGTGAAAGAAACCCGCATGGAGCGAAATCCTCTTGGCCCGGGCATCCCCTGTAATTGAGAGCGAAGCGTGGTTGTGACTGTGGAAACAGCCTTAACGAAAGGTCATGAAACAGGAGAGCATGCATTGCAACAATAGCAGACAGGTGGCAAGACAAGTGTCACCCTCTCCGTTTGCTTAGAAATCAGAGTCGGTTCTGCGGGCTGCTGCTCCTGCTTGCCTAGGCCAAGTCTCAAGGTGGGAGAAACCACCATACAGCGAAAGCCTCTTTGCCCAGGCTCCTCCTCTGGGAAAGCACAGCATTCGTTGGGAAATCTGAGTCGCTTTGTGGGATGCTGTTGCTACTTGCCTGAGCTAGTCTGCGCAGCACGGTGGAAGAAACCCGCATGGAGCGAAATTCTCTGGGTCCTAGCATCCCCACTGCCTGCGAGAGAAGCGTGGATGCACATCTGGAAAGGGCCTTAAGGATAGGGACACGGCTGACACCGTGTTCCCCGGGAGCAAGTCTGGGGAAGGAGCAGAACGCCTCCCCGGGAGAAGAGAAGGAGCCGTTGGCCTTGTTGTCGGGAAACAGTCGCAAAGCAGGAGAGATTGCCCTGGGAAGAACAGTGGGACGGTGGCAAGACAAGCGTCACCCGCTCCCTGTGCGTAGAGACGGAAGCCTGGCTTTAGGAAGACACGAGGGGATGGCTAGGGCAGACGCGCATACTCTGCTCTGAGGAAGGAGTCTGGGCAGAAGGAAGGCCTGTTCTGTGTGCCTTTTGTCCCAAGGGGACAGCATCTCCAAGGCCACCTGTCCCTAGGCAAGATGTGGGCATGCCACCAGGCGCCATAACCTGAACTCGCAGATACAGCTCCCTGGAAGAAAGGGGAGCCAGATGACATCTTCCTCCAAGAGGTGGCAGCTTTGGGGGAGGAAGGGGGTGTGTCGTGGAAGAAGAGGGGACAGTCCCCCACAGCTCCCCATCCCAGTGCACGGGCGCTGTGCAGGGTTCCTGTCGCTTCTCCTTTCCTATGTGGAAGGCGCTGGACTAGTCCCCAAGTGCGCCTGAACTCGAGAGCAAAAAGCCAAGCCTTACTACGCCAGAAGAAGGCAGTTGGCAGGGATTGTCATCCTAGACCACGCACGCTGCTGCAGGGTGGTGGCTGTGTCTGCGAGGTTCAGCCTGGCACGGTGGTCCCAGGGTGCGACCATGGAGCCCGGGATAGCAAAGCCCAAGTGGAACCAGCTCTCCCGCAGATCTCCTTCCCTGACGCGACAGAGCAAACGCCCAAAGCCTTGCTGAGGAAGCAGCAGCGAAGTGCGGTTCAGGCCAAGCTGAAAACCTCTGCCAAAGCATAGCAGTCGCTGGGAAAAAAGAGTCGGTTCTCTGGGCTGCTGTTGCTGCTTGCTTGAGCCTAGTATTGGCAGCACGGTGGCAGAATCCCGCATAGAGCGAAAGCCTCTTTGCCTGGGCATCCCCTCTAGGAAAGCACAGCATTCTTGGGGAAAACAGAGTCGGTTCTGTGCGATGCAGATGCCGCTTGCCTGAACATGGTCTCCGAAGCACGCTGTAAGAAACCCGCATGGAGCGAAATCCTCTTGGCCCGGGCATCCCCTGTACTTGAGAGCGAAGCGTGGTTGTGCCTGTGGAAACAGTCTTAACGAAAGGTCATGAAACAGGAGAGCATGCATTGCAACAATAGCGGGCAGGTGGCAAGACAAGTGTCACCCTCTCCGTTTGCTTAGAAATCAGAGTCTGTTCTGCGGGCTGCTGCTCCTGCTTGCCTAGGCCAAGTCTCAAGGTGGGAGATACCACCCTACAGGGAAAGCCTCGTTGCCCAGGCTCCTCCTCTGGGAAAGCACAGCATTCGTTGGGAAATCTGAGTCGCTTTGTGGGATGCTGCTGCTGCTTGCCTGAGCTAGTCTGCGCAGCACGGTGGAAGAAACCCGCATGGAGCGAAATTCTCTTGGCCATAGCATCGCCACTGCCTGTGAGAGAAGCGTGGATGCACCTCTGGAAAGGGACTTAAGGATAGGGACACGGCTGTCACCGTGATCTCCGGGAGCAAGTCTGGGGAAGGAGCAGAACCCCTCCCCGGGAGAAGAGAAGGAGCTGTTGGCCTTGTCCAGAAACAGTCGCAAAGCAGGAGAGCCTGCCCAGGGAAGAACAGCGGGACGGTGGCATGACAAGCGTCACCCGCTCCCAATGCGTATAGACGGAAGCCTGGCTTTAGGAAGACAGGAGGGGACGGCTAGGGCAGGCGCGCATACTCCACTCTGAGGAAGGAGTCTGGGCAGAAGGCAGGCCTGTTCTGTGTGCCTCCTGTCCCAAGGGGAGAGCATCTCCGAGGCCACCTGTCCCTAGGGCAGACGTGGGCTTGCCACCAGGCGCCATAACCTGAACTCGCAGATACAGCTCCCTGGAAGAAAGGGCAGCCAGATACCATCTTCCTCCAAGAGGTAGCAGCGTTGGGGGTGGCAGTGGTGTGTCGGGGAAGAAGAGCAGACAGTCCCCCACTGCTCCCCATCCAACTGCACGGGCGCTGTGGAGGGTTCCTGTCGCCTCTCCTTTCCTATTGCAATGGCACTGGCGTAGTCCCCGAGTCCGCCTGAACTCCAGAGCAAAAAGCCAAGCCTTACTACGCCAGGAGATGGCAGTTGGCAGGGAGTGTCATCCTAGACCACGCAAGCTGCTGCAGGGTGGTGGCTGTTTCTGCAAGTTCAGACTGGCAGGGTGATCCCAGGGTGCGACCATGGAGCCCGGGACAAAAAAGCCCAAGAGGCACCAGCTCTCCCGCAGATCTCCTTCCCTGACGCGACAGAGCAAACGCCCAAAGCCTTGCTGAGGAAACAGCAGCGAAGTGCGGTTCAGGCCAAGCTGAAAACCTCTGCCAAAGCATAGCAGTCGCTGGGAAAAAAGAGTCGGTTCTCTGGGCTACTGTTGCTGCTTGCTTGAGCCTAGTATTGGCAGCACGGTGGCAGAATCCCGCATAGAGCGAAAGCCTCCTTGCCTGGGCATCCCCTCTAGGAAAGCACAGCATTCTTGGGGAAAACAGAGTCGGTTCTGTGCGATGCATATGTCGCTTGCCTGTACAGAGTCTCCGAAGCACGGTGAAAGAAACCCGCATGGAGCGAAATCCTCTTGGCCCGGGCATCCCCTCTACTTGAGAGAGAAGCGTGGTTGTGCCTGTGGAAACAGCCTTAACGAAAGGTCATGAAACAGGAGAGCATGCATTGCAACAATAGCGGACAGGTGGCAAGACAAGTGTCACCCTCTCCGTTTGCTTAGAAATCAGAGTCGGTTCTGCGGGCTGCTGCTCCTGCTTGCCTAGGCCAAGTCTCAAGGTGGGAGAAACCACCATAGGGCGAAAGCCTCTTTGCCCAGGCTCCTCCTCTGGGAAAGCACAGCATTCGTTGGGAAATCTGAGTCGCTTTGTGGGATGCTGTTGCTACTTGCCTGAGCTAGTCTGCGCAGCACGGTGGAAGAAACCCGCATGGAGCGAAATTCTCTGGGTCCTAGCATCCCCACTGCCTGCGAGAGAAGCGTGGATGCACATCTGGAAAGGGCCTTAAGGATAGGGACACGGCTGACACCGTGTTCCCCGGGAGCAAGTCTGGGGAAGGAGCAGAACGCCTCCCCGGGAGAAGAGAAGGAGCCGTTGGCCTTGTTGTCGGGAAACAGTCGCAAAGCAGGAGAGATTGCCCTGGGAAGAACAGTGGGACGGTGGCAAGACAAGCGTCACCCGCTCCCTGTGCGTAGAGACGGAAGCCTGGCTTTAGGAAGACACGAGGGGATGGCTAGGGCAGACGCGCATACTCTGCTCTGAGGAAGGAGTCTGGGCAGAAGGAAGGCCTGTTCTGTGTGCCTTTTGTCCCAAGGGGACAGCATCTCCAAGGCCACCTGTCCCTAGGCAAGATGTGGGCATGCCACCAGGCGCCATAACCTGAACTCGCAGATACAGCTCCCTGGAAGAAAGGGGAGCCAGATGACATCTTCCTCCAAGAGGTGGCAGCTTTGGGGGAGGAAGGGGGTGTGTCGTGGAAGAAGAGGGGACAGTCCCCCACAGCTCCCCATCCCAGTGCACGGGCGCTGTGCAGGGTTCCTGTCGCTTCTCCTTTCCTATGTGGAAGGCGCTGGACTAGTCCCCAAGTGCGCCTGAACTCGAGAGCAAAAAGCCAAGCCTTACTACGCCAGAAGAAGGCAGTTGGCAGGGATTGTCATCCTAGACCACGCACGCTGCTGCAGGGTGGTGGCTGTGTCTGCGAGGTTCAGCCTGGCACGGTGATCCCAGGGTGCGACCATGGAGCCCGGGATAGCAAAGCCCAAGTGGAACCAGCTCTCCCGCAGATCTCCTTCCCTGACGCGACAGAGCAAACGCCCAAAGCCTTGCTGAGGAAGCAGCAGCGAAGTGCGGTTCAGGCCAAGCTGAAAACCTCTGCCAAAGCATAGCAGTCGCTGGGAAAAAAGAGTCGGTTCTCTGGGCTGCTGTTGCTGCTTGCTTGAGCCTAGTATTGGCAGCACGGTGGCAGAATCCCGCATAGAGCGAAAGCCTCTTTGCCTGGGCATCCCCTCTAGGAAAGCACAGCATTCTTGGGGAAAACAGAGTCGGTTCTGTGCGATGCAGATGCCGCTTGCCTGAACATGGTCTCCGAAGCACGCTGTAAGAAACCCGCATGGAGCGAAATCCTCTTGGCCCGGGCATCCCCTGTACTTGAGAGCGAAGCGTGGTTGTGACTGTGGAAACAGTCTTAACGAAAGGTCATGAAACAGGAGAGCATGCATTGCAACAATAGCGGGCAGGTGGCAAGACAAGTGTCACCCTCTCCGTTTGCTTAGAAATCAGAGTCTGTTCTGCGGGCTGCTCCTCCTGCTTGCCTAGGCCAAGTCTCAAGGTGGGAGATACCACCCTACAGGGAAAGCCTCGTTGCCCAGGCTCCTCCTCTGGGAAAGCACAGCATTCGTTGGGAAATCTGAGTCGCTTTGTGGGATGCTGCTGCTGCTTGCCTGAGCTAGTCTGCGCAGCACGGTGGAAGAAACCCGCATGGAGCGAAATTCTCTTGGCCATAGCATCGCCACTGCCTGTGAGAGAAGCGTGGATGCACCTCTGGAAAGGGACTTAAGGATAGGGACACGGCTGTCACCGTGATCTCCGGGAGCAAGTCTGGGGAAGGAGCAGAACCCCTCCCCGGGAGAAGAGAAGGAGCTGTTGGCCTTGTCCAGAAACAGTCGCAAAGCAGGAGAGCCTGCCCAGGGAAGAACAGCGGGACGGTGGCATGACAAGCGTCACCCGCTCCCAATGCGTATAGACGGAAGCCTGGCTTTAGGAAGACAGGAGGGGACGGCTAGGGCAGGCGCGCATACGCCACTCTGAGGAAGGAGTCTGGGCAGAAGGCAGGCCTGTTCTGTGTGCCTCCTGTCCCAAGGGGAGAGCATCTCCGAGGCCACCTGTCCCTAGGGCAGACGTGGGCTTGCCACCAGGCGCCATAACCTGAACTCGCAGATACAGCTCCCTGGAAGAAAGGGCAGCCAGATACCATCTTCCTCCAAGAGGTAGCAGCGTTGGGGGTGGCAGTGGTGTGTCGGGGAAGAAGAGCGGACAGTCCCCCACTGCTCCCCATCCAACTGCACGGGCGCTGTGGAGGGTTCCTGTCGCCTCTCCTTTCCTATTGCAATGGCACTGGCGTAGTCCCCGAGTCCGCCTGAACTCCAGAGCAAAAAGCCAAGCCTTACTACGCCAGGAGATGGCAGTTGGCAGGGAGTGTCATCCTAGACCACGCAAGCTGCTGCAGGGTGGTGGCTGTTTCTGCAAGTTCAGACTGGCAGGGTGATCCCAGGGTGCGACCATGGAGCCCCGGACAAAAAAGCCCAAGAGGCACCAGCTCTCCCGCAGATCTCCTTCCCTGACGCGACAGAGCAAACGCCCAAAGCCTTGCTGAGGAAACAGCAGCGAAGTGCGGTTCAGGCCAAGCTGAAAACCTCTGCCAAAGCATAGCAGTCGCTGGGAAAAAAGAGTCGGTTCTCTGGGCTACTGTTGCTGCTTGCTTGAGCCTAGTATTGGCAGCACGGTGGCAGAATCCCGCATAGAGCGAAAGCCTCCTTGCCTGGGCATCCCCTCTAGGAAAGCACAGCATTCTTGGGGAAAACAGAGTCGGTTCTGTGCGATGCATATGTCGCTTGCCTGTACAGAGTCTCCGAAGCACGGTGAAAGAAACCCGCATGGAGCGAAATCCTCTTGGCCCGGGCATCCCCTCTACTTGAGAGAGAAGCGTGGTTGTGCCTGTGGAAACAGCCTTAACGAAAGGTCATGAAACAGGAGAGCATGCATTGCAACAATAGCGGACAGGTGGCAAGACAAGTGTCACCCTCTCCGTTTGCTTAGAAATCAGAGTCGGTTCTGCGGGCTGCTGCTCCTGCTTGCCTAGGCCAAGTCTCAAGGTGGGAGAAACCACCATACAGCGAAAGCCTCTTTGCCCAGGCTCCTCCTCTGGGAAAGCACAGCATTCGTTGGGAAATCTGAGTCGCTTTGTGGGATGCTGTTGCTACTTGCCTGAGCTAGTCTGCGCAGCACGGTGGAAGAAACCCGCATGGAGCGAAATTCTCTGGGTCCTAGCATCCCCACTGCCTGCGAGAGAAGCATGGATGCACATCTGGAAAGGGCCTTAAGGATAGGGACACGGCTGACACCGTGTTCCCCGGGAGCAAATCTGGGGAAGGAGCAGAACGCCTCCCCGGGAGAAGAGAAGGAGCCGTTGGCCTTGTTGTCGGGAAACAGTCGCAAAGCAGGAGAGATTGCCCTGGGAAGAACAGTGGGACGGTGGCAAGACAAGCGTCACCCGCTCCCTGTGCGTAGAGACGGAAGCCTGGCTTTAGGAAGACACGAGGGGATGGCTAGGGCAGACGCGCATACTCTGCTCTGAGGAAGGAGTCTGGGCAGAAGGATGGCCTGTTCTGTGTGCCTTTTGTCCCAAGGGGACAGCATCTCCAAGGCCACCTGTCCCTAGGCAAGATGTGGGCATGCCACCAGGCGCCATAACCTGAACTCGCAGATACAGCTCCCTGGAAGAAAGGGGAGCCAGATGACATCTTCCTCCAAGAGGTGGCAGCTTTGGGGGAGGAAGGGGGTGTGTCGTGGAAGAAGAGGGGACAGTCCCCCACAGCTCCCCATCCCAGTGCACGGGCGCTGTGCAGGGTTCCTGTCGCTTCTCCTTTCCTATGTGGAAGGCGCTGGCCTAGTCCCCAAGTCCGCCTGAACTCGAGAGCAAAAAGCCAAGCCTTACTACGCCAGAAGAAGGCAGTTGGCAGGGATTGTCATCCTAGACCACGCACGCTGCTGAAGGGTGGTGGCTGTGTCTGCGAGGTTCAGCCTGGCACGGTGATCCCAGGGTGCGACCATGGAGCCCGGGATAGCAAAGCCCAAGTGGAACCAGCTCTCCCGCAGATCTCCTTCCCTGACGCGACAGAGCAAACGCCCAAAGCCTTGCTGAGGAAGCAGCAGCGAAGTGCGGTTCAGGCCAAGCTGAAAACCTCTGCCAAAGCATAGCAGTCGCTGGGAAAAAAGAGTCGGTTCTCTGGGCTGCTGTTGCTGCTTGCTTGAGCCGAGTATTGGCAGCACGGTGGCAGAATCCCGCATAGAGCGAAAGCCTCTTTGCCTGGGCATCCCCTCTAGGAAAGCACAGCATTCTTGGGGAAAACAGAGTCGGTTCTGTGCGATGCAGATGCCGCTTACCTGACATGGTCTCCGAAGCACGCTGTAAGAAACCCGCATGGAGCGAAATCCTCTTGGCCCGGGCATCCCCTGTAATTGAGAGCGAAGCGTGGTTGTGACTGTGGAAACAGTCTTAACGAAAGGTGATGAAACAGGAGAGCATGCATTGCAACAATAGCGGGCAGGTGGCAAGACAAGTGTCACCCTCTCCGTTTGCTTAGAAATCAGAGTCTGTTCTGCGGGCTGCTGCTCCTGCTTGCCTAGGCCAAGTCTCAAGGTGGGAGATACCACCCTACAGGGAAAGCCTCTTTGCCCAGGCTCCTCCTCTGGGAAAGCACAGCATTCGTTGGGAAATCTGAGTCGCTTTGTGGGATGCTGCTGCTGCTTGCCTGAGCTAGTCTGCGCAGCACGGTGGAAGAAACCCGCATGGAGCGAAATTCTCTTGGCCCTAGCATCGCCACTACCTGCGAGAGAAGCGTGGATGCACATCTGGAAAGGGACTTAAGGATAGGGACACGGCTGTCACCGTGATCTCCGGGAGCAAGTCTGGGGAAGGAGCAGAACGCCTCCCCGGGAGAAAGGAAGGAGCTGTTGGCCTTGTCCAGAAACAGTCGCAAAGCAGGAGAGCCTGCCCAGGGAAGAACAGCGGGACGGTGGCATGACAAGCGTCACCCGCTCCCAATGCGTATAGACGGAAGCCTGGCTTTAGGAAGACAGGAGGGACGGCTAGGGCAGGCGCGCATACGCCACTCTGAGGAAGGAGTCTGGGCAGAAGGCAGGCCTGTTCTGTGTGCCTCCTGTCCCAAGGGGAGAGCATCTCCGAGGCCACCTGTCCCTAGGGCAGACGTGGGCTTGCCACCAGGCGCCATAACCTGAACTCGCAGATACAGCTCCCTGGAAGAAAGGGCAGCCAGATACCATCTTCCTCCAAGAGGTGGCAGCGTTGGGGGTGGCAGCGGTGTGTCGGGGAAGAAGAGGGGACAGTCCCCCACTGCTCCCCATCCAAGTGCACGGGCGCTGTGGAGGGTTCCTGTCGCCTCTCCTTTCCTATTGCAAAGGCACTGGCGTAGTCCCCGAGTCCGCCTGAACTCCAGAGCAAAAAGCCAAGCCTTACTACGCCAGGAGATGGCAGTTGGCAGGGAGTGTCATCCTAGACCACGCAAGCTGCTGCAGGGTGGTGGCTGTTTCTGCAAGTTCAGACTGGCAGGGTGATCCCAGGGTGCGACCATGGAGCCCGGGACAAAAAAGCCCAAGAGGCACCAGTTCTCCCGCAGATCTCCTTCCCTGACGCGACAGAGCGAACGCCCAAAGCCTTGCTGAGGAAGCAGCAGCGAAGTGCGGTTCAGGCCAAGCTGAAAACCTCTGCGAAAGCATAGCAGTCGCTCGGAAAAAAGAGTCGGTTCTCTGGGCTACTGTTGCTGCTTGCTTGAGCCTAGTATTGGCAGCACGGTGGCAGAATCCCGCATAGAGCGAAAGCCTCCTTGCCTGGGCATCCCCTCTAGGAAAGCACAGCATTCTTGGGGAAAACAGAGTCGGTTCTGTGCGATGCATATGTCGCTTGCCTGTACAGAGTCTCCGAAGCACAGTGAAAGAAACCCGCATGGAGCGAAATCCTCTTGGCCCGGGCATCCCCTCTACTTGAGAGAGAAGCGTGGTTGTGCCTGTGGAAACAGCCTTAACGAAAGGTCATGAAACAGGAGAGCATGCATTGCAACAATAGCGGACAGGTGGCAAGACAAGTGTCACCCTCTCCGTTTGCTTAGAAATCAGAGTCGGTTCTGCGGGCTGCTGCTCCTGCTTGCCTAGGCCAAGTCTCAAGGTGGGAGAAACCACCATACAGCGAAAGCCTCTTTGCCCAGGCTCCTCCTCTGGGAAAGCACAGCATTCGTTGGGAAATCTGAGTCGCTTTGTGGGATGCTGTTGCTACTTGCCTGAGCTAGTCTGCGCAGCACGGTGGAAGAAACCCGCATGGAGCGAAATTCTCTGGGTCCTAGCATCCCCACTGCCTGCGAGAGAAGCGTGGATGCACATCTGGAAAGGGCCTTAAGGATAGGGACACGGCTGACACCGTGTTCCCCGGGAGCAAGTCTGGGGAAGGAGCAGAACGCCACCCCGGGAGAAGAGAAGGAGCCGTTGGCCTTGTTGTCGGGAAAGAGTCACAAAGCAGGAGAGATTGCCCTGGGAAGAACAGTGGGACGGTGGCAAGACAAGCGTCACCCGCTCCCTGTGCGTAGAGACGGAAGCCTGGCTTTAGGAAGACACGAGGGGATGGCTAGGGCAGACGCGCATACTCTGCTCTGAGGAAGGAGTCTGGGCAGAAGGAAGGCCTGTTCTGTGTGCCTTTTGTCCCAAGGGGACAGCATCTCCAAGGCCACCTGTCCCTAGGCAAGATGTGGGCATGCCACCAGGCGCCATAACCTGAACTCGCAGATACAGCTCCCTGGAAGAAAGGGGAGCCAGATGACATCTTCCTCCAAGAGGTGGCAGCTTTGGGGGAGGAAGGGGGTGTGTCGTGGAAGAAGAGGGGACAGTCCCCCACAGCTCCCCATCCCAGTGCACGGGCGCTGTGCAGGGTTCCTGTCGCTTCTCCTTTCCTATGTGGAAGGCGCTGGCCTAGTCCCCAAGTCCGCCTGAAATCGAGAGCAAAAAGCCAAGCCTTACTACGCCAGAAGAAGGCAGTTGGCAGGGATTGTCATCCTAGACCACGCACGCTGCTGCAGGGTGGTGGCTGTGTCTGCGAGGTTCAGCCTGGCACGGTGATCCCAGGGTGCGACCATGGAGCCCGGGATAGCAAAGCCCAAGTGGAACCAGCTCTCCCGCAGATCTCCTTCCCTGACGCGACAGAGCAAACGCCCAAAGCCTTGCTGAGGAAGCAGCAGCGAAGTGCGGTTCAGGCCAAGCTGAAAACCTCTGCCAAAGCATAGCAGTCGCTGGGAAAAAAGAGTCGGTTCTCTGGGCTGCTGTTGCTGCTTGCTTGAGCCTAGTATTGGCAGCACGGTGGCAGAATCCCGCATAGAGCGAAAGCCTCTTTGCCTGGGCATCCCCTCTAAGAAAGCACAGCATTCTTGGGGAAAACAGAGTCGGTTCTGTGCGATGCAGATGCCGCTTGCCTGAACATGGTCTCCGAAGCACGCTGTAAGAAACCCGCATGGAGCGAAATCCTCTTGGCCCGGGCATCCCCTGTACTTGAGAGCGAAGCGTGGTTGTGACTGTGGAAACAGTCTTAACGAAAGGTCATGAAACAGGAGAGCATGCATTGCAACAATAGCGGGCAGGTGGCAAGACAAGTGTCACCCTCTCTGTTTGCTTAGAAATCAGAATCTGTTCTGCGGGCTGCTCCTCCTGCTTGCCTAGGCCAAGTCTCAAGGTGGGAGATACCACCCTACAGGGAAAGCCTCTTTGCCCAGGCTCCTCCTCTGGGAAAGCACAGCATTCGTTGGGAAATCTGAGTCGCTTTGTGGGATGCTGCTGCTGCTTGCCTGAGCTAGTCTGCGCAGCACGGTGGAAGAAACCCGCATGGAGCGAAATTCTCTTGGCCCTAGCATCGCCCCTGCCTGCGAGAGAAGCGTGGATGCACATCTGGAAAGGGACTTAAGGATAGGGACACGGCTGTCACCGTGATCTCCGGGAGCAAGTCTGGGGAAGGAGCAGAACGCCTCCCCGGGAGAAGAGAAGGAGCTGTTGGCCTTGTCCAGAAACAGTCGCAAAGCAGGAGAGCCTTCCCTGGGAAGAACAGCGGGACGGTGGCATGACAAGCGTCACCCGCTCCCAATGCGTATAGACGGAAGCCTGGCTTTAGGAAGACAGGAGGGGACGGCTAGGGCAGGGGTGCATACGCCACTCTGAGGAAGGAGTCTGGGCAGAAGGCAGGCCTGTTCTGTGTGCGTCCTGTCCCAAGGGGAGAGCATCTCCGAGGCCATCTGTCCCTAGGGCAGACGTGGGCTTGCCACCAGGCGCCATAACCTGAACTCGCAGATACAGCTCCCTGGAAGAAAGGGCAGCCAGATACCATCTTCCTCCAAGAGGTGGCAGCGTTGGGGGTGGCAGCGGTGTGTCGGGGAAGAAGACGGGACAGTCCCCCACTGCTCCCCATCCAAGTGCACGGGCGCTGTGGAGGGTTCCTGTCGCCTCTCCTTTCCTATTGCAAAGGCCCTGGCGTAGTCCCCGAGTCCGCCTGAACTCCAGAGCAAAAAGCCAAGCCTTACTACGCCAGGAGATGGCAGTTGGCAGGGAGTGTCATCCTAGACCACGCAAGCTGCTGCAGGGTGGTGGCTGTTTCTGCAAGTTCAGACTGGCAGGGTGATCCCAGGGTGCGACCATGGAGCCCGGGATAGCAAAGCCCAAGAGGCACCAGCTCTCCCGCAGATCTCCTTCCCTGACGCGACAGAGCAAAAGCCCAAAGCCTTGCTGAGGAAGCAGCAGCGAAGTGCGGTTCAGGCCAAGCTGAAAACCTCTGCGAAAGCATAGCAGTCGCTGGGAAAAAAGAGTCGGTTCTCTGGGCTACTGTTGCTGCTTGCTTGAGCCTAGTAGTGGCTGCACGGTGGCAGAATCCCGCATAGAGCGAAAGCCTCCTTGCCTGGGCATCCCCTGTAGGAAAGCACAGCATTCTTGGGGAAAACAGAGTCGGTTCTGTGCGATGCATATGTCGCTTGCCTGTACAGAGTCTCCGAAGCACGGTGAAAGAAACCCGCATGGAGCGAAATCCTCTTGGCCCGGGCATCCCCTCTACTTGAGAGAGAAGCGTGGTGGTGCCTGTGGAAACAGCCTTAACGAAAGGTCATGAAACAGGAGAGCATGCATTGCAACAATAGCGGACAGGTGGCAACACAAGTGTCACACTCTCCGTTTGCTTAGAAATTAGAGTCGGTTCTGCGGGCTGCTGTTCCTGCTTGCCTAGGCCTAGTCTCAAGGTGGGAGAAACCACCATACAGCGAAAGCCTCTTTGCCCAGGCTCCTCCTCTGGGAAAGCACAGCATTCGTTGGGAAATCTGAGTCGGTTTGTGGGATGCTGTTGCTACTTGCCTGAGCTAGTCTGCGCAGCACGGTGGAAGAAACCCGCATGGAGCGAAATTCTCTGGGTCCTAGCATCCCCACTGCCTGCGAGAGAAGCGTGGATGCACATCTGGAAAGGGCCTTAAGGATAGGGACACGGCTGACACCGTGTTCCCCGGGAGCAAGTCTGGGGAAGGAGCAGAACGCCTCCCCGGGAGAAGAGAAGGAGCCGTTGGCCTTGTTGTCGGGAAAGAGTCGCAAAGCAGGAGAGATTGCCCTGGGAAGAACAGTGGGACGGTGGCAAGACAAGCGTCACCCGCTCCCTGTGCGTAGAGACGGAAGCCTGGCTTTAGGAAGACACGAGGGGATGGCTAGGGCAGACGCGCATACTCTGCTCTGAGGAAGGAGTCTGGGCAGAAGGAAGGCCTGTTCTGTGTGCCTTTTGTCCCAAGGGGACAGCATCTCCAAGGCCACCTGTCCCTAGGCAAGATGTGGGCATGCCACCAGGCGCCATAACCTGAACTCGCAGATACAGCTCCCTGGAAGAAAGGGGAGCCAGATGACATCTTCCTCCAAGAGGTGGCAGCTTTGGGGAGGAAGGGGGTGTGTCGTGGAAGAAGAGGGGACAGTCCCCCACAGCTCCCCATCCCAGTGCACGGGCGCTGTGCAGGGTTCCTGTCGCTTCTCCTTTCCTATGTGGAAGGCGCTGGACTAGTCCCCAAGTCCGCCTGAACTCGGGAGCAAAAAGCCAAGCCTTACTACGCCAGAAGAAGGCAGTTGGCAGGGATTGTCATCCTAGACCACGCACGCTGCTGCAGGGTGGTGGCTGTGTCTGCGAGGTTCAGCCTGGCACGGTGATCCCAGGGTGCGACCATGGAGCCCGGGATAGCAAAGCCCAAGTGGAACCAGCTCTCCCGCAGATCTCCTTCCCTGACGCGACAGAGCAAACGCCCAAAGCCTTGCTGAGGAAGCAGCAGCGAAGTGCGGTTCAGGCCAAGCTGAAAACCTCTGCCAAAGCATAGCAGTCGCTGGGAAAAAAGAGTCGGTTCTCTGGGCTGCTGTTGCTGCTTGCTTGAGCCTAGTATTGGCAGCACGGTGGCAGAATCCCGCATAGAGCGAAAGACTCTTTGCCTGGGCATCCCCTCTAGGAAAGCACAGCATTCTTGGGGAAAACAGAGTCGGTTCTGTGCGATGCAGATGCCGCTTGCCTGAACATGGTCTCCGAAGCACGCTGTAAGAAACCCGCATGGAGCGAAATCCTCTTGGCCCGGGCATCCCCTGTACTTGAGAGCGAAGCGTGGTTGTGACTGTGGAAACAGTCTTAACGAAAGGTCATGAAACAGGAGAGCATGCATTGCAACAATAGCGGGCAGGTGGCAAGAGAAGTGTCACCCTCTCCGTTTGCTTAGAAATCAGAGTCTGTTCTGCGGGCTGCTGCTCCTGCTTGCCTAGGCCAAGTCTCAAGGTGGGAGATACCACCCTACAGGGAAAGCCTCTTTGCCCAGGCTCCTCCTCTGGGAAAGCACAGCATTCGTTGGGAAATCTGATTTGCTTTGTGGGATGCTGCTGCTGCTTGCCTGAGCTAGTCTGCGCAGCACGGTGGAAGAAACCCGCATGGAGCGAAATTCTCTTGGCCCTAGCATCGCCACTGCCTGCGAGAGAAGCGTGGATGCACATCTGGAAAGGGACTTAAGGATAGGGACACGGCTGTCACCGTGATCTCCGGGAGCAAGTCTGGGGAAGGAGCACAACGCCTCCCCGGGAGAAAGGAAGGAGCTGTTGGCCTTGTCCAGAAACAGTCGCAAAGCAGGAGAGCCAGCCCAGGGAAGAACAGCGGGACGGTGGCATGACAAGCGTCACCCGCTCCCAATGCGTATAGACGGAAGCCTGGCTTTAGGAAGACAGGAGGGGATGGCTAGGGCAGGCGCGCATACGCCACTCTGAGGAAGGAGTCTGGGCAGAAGGCAGGCCTGTTCTGTGTGCCTCCTGTCCCAAGGGGAGAGCATCTCCGAGGCCACCTGTCCCTAGGGCAGACGTGGGCTTGCCACCAGGCGCCATAACCTGAACTCGCAGATACAGCTCCCTGGAAGAAAGGGCAGCCAGATACCATCTTCCTCCAAGAGGTGGCAGCGTTGGGGGTGGCAGCGGTGTGTCGGGGAAGAAGAGGGGACAGTCCCCCACTGCTCCCCATCCAAGTGCACGGGCGCTGTGGAGGTTTCCTGTCGCCTCTCCTTTCCTATTGCAAAGGCACTGGCGTAGTCCCCGAGTCCGCCTGAACCTCAGAGCAAAAAGCCAAGCCTTACTACGCCAGGAGATGGCAGTTGGCAGGGAGTGTCATCCTAGACCACGCAAGCTGCTGCAGGGTGGTGGCTGTTTCTGCAAGTTCAGACTGGCAGGGTGATCCCAGGGTGCGACCATGGAGCCCGGGACAAAAAGCCCAAGAGGCACCAGCTCTCCCGCAGATCTCCTTCCCTGACGCGATAGAGCGAACGCCCAAAGCCTTGATGAGGAATCAGCAGCGAAGGGCGGTTCAGGCCAAGCTGAAAACCTCTGCGAAAGCATAGCAGTCGCTGGGAAAAAAGAGTCGGTTCTCTGGGCTACTGTTGCTGCTTGCTTGAGCCTAGTATTGGCAGCACGGTGGCAGAATCCCGCATAGAGCGAAAGCCTCCTTGCCTGGGCATCCCCTCTAGGAAAGCACAGCATTCTTGGGGAAAACAGAGTCGGTTCTGTGCGATGCATATGTCGCTTGCCTGTACAGAGTCTCCGAAGCACGGTGAAAGAAACCCGCATGGAGCGAAATCCTCTTGGCCCGGGCATCCCCTCTACTTGAGAGAGAAGCGTGGTTGTGCCTGTGGAAACAGCCTTAACGAAAGGTCATGAAACAGGAGAGCATGCATTGCAACAATAGCGGACAGGTGGCAAGACAAGTGTCACCCTCTCCGTTTGCTTAGAAATCAGAGTCGGTTCTGCGGGCTGCTGCTCCTGCTTGCCTAGGCCAAGTCTCAAGGTGGGAGAAACCACCATACAGCGAAAGCCTCTTTGCCCAGGCTCCTCCTCTGGGAAAGCACAGCATTCGTTGGGAAATCTGAGTCGTTTTGTGGGATGCTGTTGCTACTTGCCTGAGCTAGTCTGCGCACCACGGTGGAAGAAACCCGCATGGAGCGAAATTCTCTGGGTCCTAGCATCCCCACTGCCTGCGAGAGAAGCGTGGATGCACATCTGGAAAGGGCCTTAAGGATAGGGACACGGCTGACACCGTGTTCACCGGGAGCAAGTCTGGGGAAGGAGCAGAACGCCTCCCCGGGAGAAGAGAAGGAGCCGTTGGCCTTGTTGTCGGGAAACAGTCGCAAAGCAGGAGAGATTGCCCTGGGAAGAACAGTGGGACGGTGGCAAGACAAGCGTCACCCGCTCCCTGTGCGTAGAGACGGAAGCCTGGCTTTAGGAAGACACGAGGGGATGGCTAGGGCAGACGCGCATACTCTGCTCTGAGGAAGGAGTCTGGGCAGAAGGAAGGCCTGTTCTGTGTGCCTTTTGTCCCAAGGGGACAGCATCTCCAAGGCCACCTGTCCCTAGGCAAGATGTGGGCATGCCACCAGGCGCCATAACCTGAACTCGCAGATACAGCTCCCTGGAAGAAAGGGGAGCCAGATGACATCTTCCTCCAAGAGGTGGCAGCTTTGGGGGAGGAAGGGGGTGTGTCGTGGAAGAAGAGGGGACAGTCCCCCACAGCTCCCCATCCCAGTGCACGGGCGCTGTGCAGGGTTCCTGTCGCTTCTCCTTTCCTATGTAGAAGGCGCTGGCCTAGTCCCCAAGTCCGCCTGAACTCGGGAGCAAAAAGCCAAGCCTTACTACGCCAGAAGAAGGCTGTTGGCAGGGATTGTCATCCTAGACCACGCACGCTGCTGCAGGGTGGTGGCTGTGTCTGCGAGGTTCAGCCTGGCACGGTGATCCCAGGGTGCGACCATGGAGCCCGGGATAGCAAAGCCCAAGTGGAACCAGCTCTCCCGCAGATCTCCTTCCCTGACGCGACAGAGCAAACGCCCAAAGCCTTGCTGAGGAAGCAGCAGCGAAGTGCGGTTCAGACCAAGCTGAAAACCTCTGCCAAAGCATAGCAGTCGCTGGGAAAAAAGAGACGGTTCTCTGGGCTGCTGTTGCTGCTTGCTTGAGCCTAGTATTGGAAGCACGGTGGCAGAATCCCGCATAGAGCGAAAGCCTCTTTGCCTGGGCATCCCCTCTAGGAAAGCACAGCATTCTTGGGGAAAACAGAGTCGGTTCTGTGAGATGCAGATGCCGCTTGCCTGAACATGGTCTCCGAAGCACGCTGTAAGAAACCCGCATGGAGCGAAATCCTCTTGGCCCGGGCATACCCTGTACTTGAGAGCGAAGCGTGGTTGTGACTGTGGAAACAGTCTTAACGAAAGGTCATGAAACAGGGAGCATGCATTGCAACAATAGCGGGCAGGTGGCAAGACAAGTGTCACCCTCTCCGTTTGCTTAGAAATCAGAGTCGGTTCTGCGGGCTGCTGCTCCTGCTTGCCTAGGCCAAGTATCAAGGTAGGAGAAACCACCATACAGCGAAAGCCTCTGTGCCCACGCTCCTCCTCTGGGAAAGCACAGCATTCGTTGGGAAATCTGAGTCGCTTTGTGGGATGCTGTTGCTACTTGCCTGAGCTAGTCTGCGCACCACGGTGGAAGAAACCCGCATGGAGCGAAATTCTCTGGGTCCTAGCATCCCCACTGCCTGCGAGAGAAGCGTGGATGCACATCTGGAAAGGGCCTTAAGGATAGGGACACGGCTGACACCGTGTTCCCCGGGAGCAAGTCTGGGGAAGGAGCAGAACGCCACCCCGGGAGAAGAGAAGGAGCCGTTGGCCTTGTTGTCGGGAAACAGTCGCAAAGCAGGAGAGATTGCCCTGGGAAGAACAGTGGGACGGTGGCAAGACAAGCGTCACCCGCTCCCTGTGCGTAGAGACGGAAGCCTGGCTTTAGGAAGACACGAGGGGATGGCTAGGGCAGACGCGCATACTCTGCTCTGAGGAAGGAGTCTGGGCAGAAGGAAGGCCTGTTCTGTGTGCCTTTTGTCCCAAGGGGACAGCATCTCCAAGGCCACCTGTCCCTAGGCAAGATGTGGGCATGCCACCAGGCGCCATAACCTGAACTCGCAGATACAGCTCCCTGGAAGAAAGGGGAGCCAGATGACATCTTCCTCCAAGAGGTGGCAGCTTTGGGGGAGGAAGGGAGTGTGTCGTGGAAGAAGAGGGGACAGTCCCCCACAGCTCCCAATCACAGTGCACGGGCGCTGTGCAGGGTTCCTGTCGCTTCTCCGTTCCTATGTGGAAGGCGCTGGCCTAGTCCCCAAGTCCGCCTGAACTCGAGAGCAAAAAGCCAAGCCTTACTACGCCAGAAGAAGGCAGTTGGCAGGGATTGTCATCCTAGACCACGCACGCTGCTGCAGGGTGGTGGCTGTGTCTGCGAGGTTCAGCCTGGCACGGTGATCCCAGGGTGCGACCATGGAGCCCGGGATAGCAAAGCCCAAGTGGAACCAGCTCTCCCGCAGATCTCCTTCCCTGACGCGACAGAGCAAACGCCCAAAGCCTTGCTGAGGAAGCAGCAGCGAAGTGCGGTTCAGGCCAAGCTGAAAACCTCTGCCAAAGCATAGCAGTCGCTGGCTAAAAAGAGTCGGTTCTCTGGGCTGCTGTTGCTGCTTGCTTGAGCCTAGTATTGGCAGCACGGTGGCAGAATCCCGCATAGAGCGAAAGCCTCTTTGCCTGGGCATCCCCTCTAGGAAAGCACAGCATTCTTGGGGAAAACAGAGTCGGTTCTGTGCGATGCAGATGCCGCTTGCCTGAACATGGTCTCCGAAGCACGCTGTAAGAAACCCGCATGGAACGAAATCCTCTTGGCCCGGGCATCCCCTGTAATTGAGAGCGAAGAGTGGTTGTGACTGTGGAAACAGTCTTAACGAAAGGTCATGAAACAGGAGAGCATGCATTGCAACAATAGCGGGCAGGTGGCAAGACAAGTGTCACCCTCTCCGTTTGCTTAGAAATCAGAGTCTGTTCTGCGGGCTGCTGCTCCTGCTTGCCTAGGCCAAGTCTCAAGGTGGGAGATACCACCCTACAGGGAAAGCCTCTTTGCCCAGGCTCCTCCTCTGGGAAAGCACAGCATTCGTTGGGAAATCTGAGTCGCTTTGTGGGATGCTGCTGCTGCTTGCCTGAGCTAGTCTGCGCAGCACGGTGGAAGAAACCCGCATGGAGCGAAATTCTCTTGGCCCTAGCATCGCCACTGCCTGCGAGAGAAGCGTGGATGCACATCTGGAAAGGGACTTAAGGATAGGGACAGGGCTGTCACCGTGATCTCCGGGAGCAAGTCTGGGGAAGGAGCAGAACGCCTCCCCGGGAGAAAGGAAGGAGCTGTTGGCCTTGTCCAGAAACAGTCGCAAAGCAGGAGAGCCTGCCCAGGGAAGAACAGCGGGACGGT
This sequence comes from Neogale vison, assembly GCF_020171115.1. Taxonomy (NCBI): domain Eukaryota; kingdom Metazoa; phylum Chordata; class Mammalia; order Carnivora; family Mustelidae; genus Neogale; species Neogale vison. The sequence continues at coordinate 2,783,463 of NW_025334865.1, forward strand.
GGCATGACAAGCGTCACCCGCTCCCAATGCGTATAGACGGAAGCCTGGCTTTAGGAAGACAGGAGGGGACGGCTAGGGCAGGCGCGCATACGCCACTCTGAGGAAGGAGTCTGGGCAGAAGGCAGGCCTGTTCTGTGTGCCTCTTGTCCCACGGGGAGAGCATCTCCGAGGCCACCTGTCCCTAGGGCAGACGTGGGCTTGCCACCAGGCGCTATAACCTGAACTCGCAGATACAGCTCCCTGGAAGAAAGGGCAGCCAGATACCATCTTCCTCCAAGAGGTGGCAGCGTTGGGGGTGGCAGCGGTGTGTCGGGGAAGAAGAGGGGACAGTCCCCCACTGCTCCCCATCCAAGTGCACGGGCGCTGTGGAGGGTTCCTGTCGCCTCTCCTTTCCTATTGCAAAGGCACTGGCGTAGTCCCCGAGGCCGCCTGAACCTCAGAGCAAAAAGCCAAGCCTTACTACGCCAGGAGATGGCAGTTGGCAGGGAGTGTCATCCTAGACCACGCAAGCTGCTGCAGGGTGGTGGCTGTTTCTGCAAGTTCAGACTGGCAGGGTGATCCCAGGGTGCGACCATGGAGCCCGGGACAAAAAAGCCCAAGAGGCACCAGCTCTCCCGCAGATCTCCTTCCCTGACGCGACAGAGCGAACTCCCAAAGCCTTGCTGAGGAAGCAGCAGCGAAGTGCGGTTCAGGCCAAGCTGAAAACCTCTGCGAAAGCATAGCAGTCGCTGGGAAAAAAGAGTCGGTTCTCTGGGCTGCGGTTGCTGCTTGCTTGAGCCTAGTATTGGCAGCACGGTGGCAGTTTCCCGCATAGAGCGAAAGCCTCCTTGCCTGGGCATCCCCCCTAGGAAAGCACAGCATTCTTGGGGAAAACAGAGTCGGTTCTGTGCGATGCATATGTCGCTTGCCTGTACAGAGTCTCCGAAGCACGGTGAAAGAAACCCGCATGGAGCGAAATCCTCTTGGCCCGGGCATCCCCTCTACTTGAGAGAGAAGCGTGGTTGTGCCTGTGGAAACAGCCTTAACGAAAGGTCATGAAACAGGAGAGCATGCATTGCAACAATAGCGGACAGGTGGCAAGACAAGTGTCACCCTCTCCGTTTGCTTAGAAAGCAGAGTCGGTTCTGCGGGCTGCTGCTCCTGCTTGCCTAGGCCAAGTCTCAAGGTGGGAGAAACCACCATACAGCGAAAGCCTCTTTGCCCAGGCTCCTCCTCTGGGAAAGCACAGCATTCGTTGGGAAATCTGAGTTTTTTTGTGGGATGCTGTTGCTACTTGCCTGAGCTAGTCTGCGCAGCACGGTGGAAGAAACCCGCATGGAGCGAAATTCTCTGGGTCCTAGCATCCCCACTGCCTGCGAGAGAAGCGTGGATGCACATCTGGAAAGGGCTTTAAGGATAGGGACACGGCTGACACCGTGTTCCCCGGGAGCAAGTCTGGGGAAGGAGCAGAACGCCTCCCCGGGAGAAGAGAAGGAGCCGTTGGCCTTGTTGTCGGGAAACAGTCGCAAAGCAGGAGAGATTGCCCTGGGAAGAACAGTGGGACGGTGGCAAGACAAGCGTCACCCGCTCCCTGTGCGTAGAGACGGAAGCCTGGCTTTAGGAAGACACGAGGGGATGGCTAGGGCAGACGCGCATACTCTGCTCTGAGGAAGGAGTCTGGGCAGAAGGAAGGCCTGTTCTGTGTGCCTTTTGTCCCAAGGGGACAGCATCTCCAAGGCCACCTGTCCCTAGGCAAGATGTGGGCATGCCACCAGGCGCCATAACCTGAACTCGCAGATACAGCTCCCTGGAAGAAAGGGGAGCCAGATGACATCTTCCTCCAAGAGGTGGCAGCTTTGGGGGAGGAAGGGGGTGTGTCGTGGAAGAAGAGGGGACAGTCCCCCACAGCTCCCCATCCCAGTGCACGGGCGCTGTGCAGGGTTCCTGTCGCTTCTCCTTTCCTATGTGGAAGGCGCTGGACTAGTCCCCAAGTCCGCCTGAACTCGGGAGCAAAAAGCCAAGCCTTACTACGCCAGAAGAAGGCTGTTGGCAGAGGTTGTCATCCTAGACCACGCACGCTGCTGCAGGGTGGTGGCTGTGTCTGCGAGGTTCAGCCTGGCACGGTGATCCCAGGGTGCGACCATGGAGCCCGGGATAGCAAAGCCCAAGTGGAACCAGCTCTCCCGCAGATCTCCTTCCCTGACGCGACAGAGCAAACGCCAAAAGCCTTGCTGAGGAAGCAGCAGCGAAGTGCGGTTCAGGCCAAGCTGAAAACCTCTGCCAAAGCATAGCAGTCGCTGGGAAAAAAGAGACGGTTCTCTGGGCTGCTGTTGCTGCTTGCTTGTGCCTAGTAATGGAAGCACGGTGGCAGAATCCCGCATAGAGCGAAAGCCTCTTTGCCTGGGCATCCCCTCTAGGAAAGCACAGCATTCTTGGGGAAAACAGAGTCGGTTCTGTGAGATGCAGATGCCGCTTGCCTGAACATGGTCTCCGAAGCACGCTGTAAGAAACCCGCATGGAGCGAAATCCTCTTGGCCCGGGCATACCCTGTACTTGAGAGCGAAGCGTGGTTGTGACTGTGGAAACAGTCTTAACGAAAGGTCATGAAACAGGAGAGCATGCATTGCAACAATAGCGGACAGGTGGCAAGACAAGTGTCACCCTCTCCGTTTGCTTAGAAATCAGAGTCGGTTCTGCGGGCTGCTGCTCCTGCTTGCCTAGGCCAATTCTCAAGGTAGGAGAAACCACCATACAGCGAAAGCCTCTGTGCCCACGCTCCTCCTCTGGGAAAGCACAGCATTCGTTGGGAAATCTGAGTCGCTTTGTGGGATGCTGTTGCTACTTGCCTGAGCTAGTCTGCGCACCACGGTGGAAGAAACCCGCATGGAGCGAAATTCTCTGGGTCCTAGCATCCCCACTGCCTGCGAGAGAAGCGTGGATGCACATCTGGAAAGGGCCTTAAGGATAGGGACACGGCTGACACCGTGTTCCCCGGGAGCAAGTCTGGGGAAGGAGCAGAACGCCACCCCGGGAGAAGAGAAGGAGCCGTTGGCCTTGTTGTCGGGAAACAGTCGCAAAGCAGGAGAGATTGCCCTGGGAAGAACAGTGGGACGGTGGCAAGACAAGCGTCACCCGCTCCCTGTGCGTAGAGACGGAAGCCTGGCTTTAGGAAGACACGAGGGGATGGCTAGGGCAGACGCGCATACTCTGCTCTGAGGAAGGAGTCTGGGCAGAAGGAAGGCCTGTTCTGTGTGCCTTTTGTCCCAAGGGGACAGCATCTCCAAGGCCACCTGTCCCTAGGCAAGATGTGGGCATGCCACCAGGCGCCATAACCTGAACTCGCAGATACAGCTCCCTGGAAGAAAGGGGAGCCAGATGACATCTTCCTCCAAGAGGTGGCAGCTTTGGGGGAGGAAGGGAGTGTGTCGTGGAAGAAGAGGGGACAGTCCCCCACAGCTCCCAATCCCAGTGCACGGGCGCTGTGCAGGGTTCCTGTCGCTTCTCCGTTCCTATGTGGAAGGCGCTGGCCTAGTCCCCAAGTCCGCCTGAACTCGAGAGCAAAAAGCCAAGCCTTACTACGCCAGAAGAAGGCAGTTGGCAGGGATTGTCATCCTAGACCACGCACGCTGCTGCAGGGTGGTGGCTGTGTCTGCGAGGTTCAGCCTGGCACGGTGATCCCAGGGTGCGACCATGGAGCCCGGGATAGCAAAGCCCAAGTGGAACCAGCTCTCCCGCAGATCTCCTTCCCTGACGCGACAGAGCAAACGCCCAAAGCCTTGCTGAGGAAGCAGCAGCGAAGTGCGGTTCAGGCCAAGCTGAAAACCTCTGCCAAAGCATAGCAGTCGCTGGCTAAAAAGAGTCGGTTCTCTGGGCTGCTGTTGCTGCTTGCTTGAGCCTAGTAATGGAAGCACGGTGGCAGAATCCCGCATAGAGCGAAAGCCTCTTTGCCTGGGCATCCCCTCTAGGAAAGCACAGCATTCTTGGGGAAAACAGAGTCGGTTCTGTGCGATGCAGATGCCGCTTGCCTGAACATGGTCTCCGAAGCACGCTGTAAGAAACCCGCATGGAACGAAATCCTCTTGGCCCGGGCATCCCCTGTAATTGAGAGCGAAGAGTGGTTGTGACTGTGGAAACAGTCTTAACGAAAGGTCATGAAACAGGAGAGCATGCATTGCAACAATAGCGGGAAGGTGGCAAGACAAGTGTCACCCTCTCCGTTTCATTAGAAATCAGAGTCTGTTCTGCGGGCTGCTGCTCCTGCTTGCCTAGGCCAAGTCTCAAGGTGGGAGATACCACCCTACAGGGAAAGCCTCTTTGCCCAGGCTCCTCCTCTGGGAAAGCACAGCATTCGTTGGGAAATCTGAGTCGCTTTGTGGGATGCTGCTGCTGCTTGCCTGAGCTAGTCTGCGCAGCACGGTGGAAGAAACCCGCATGGAGCGAAATTCCCTTGGCCCTAGCATCGCCACTGCCTGCGAGAGAAGCGTGGATGCACATCTGGAAAGGGACTTAAGGATAGGGACAGGGCTGTCACCGTGATCTCCGGGAGCAAGTCTGGGGAAGGAGCAGAACGCCTCCCCGGGAGAAAGGAAGGAGCTGTTGGCCTTGTGCAGAAACAGTCGCAAAGCAGGAGAGCCTGCCCAGGGAAGAACAGCGGGACGGTGGCATGACAAGCGTCACCCGCTCCCAATGCGTATAGACGGAAGCCTGGCTTTAGGAAGACAGGAGGGGACGGCTAGGGCAGGCGCGCATACGCCACTCTGAGGAAGGAGTCTGGGCAGAAGGCAGGCCTGTTCTGTGTGCCTCTTGTCCCACGGGGAGAGCATCTCCGAGGCCACCTGTCCCTAGGGCAGACGTGGGCTTGCCACCAGGCGCCATAACCTGAACTCGCAGATACAGCTCCCTGGAAGAAAGGGCAGCCAGATACCATCTTCCTCCAAGAGGTGGCAGCGTTGGGGGTGGCAGCGGTGTGTCGGGGAAGAAGAGGGGACAGTCCCCCACTGCTCCCCATCCAAGTGCACGGGCGCTGTGGAGGGTTCCTGTCGCCTCTCCTTTCCTATTGCAAAGGCACTGGCGTAGTCCCCGAGTCCGCCTGAACCTCAGAGCAAAAAGCCAAGCCTTAATACGCCAGAAGAAGGCAGTTGGCAGGGATTGTCATCCTAGACCACGCACGCTGCTGCAGGGTGGTGGCTGTGTCTGCGAGGTTCAGCCTGGCACGGTGATCCCAGGGTGCGACCATGGAGCCCGGGATAGCAAAGCCCAAGTGGAACCAGCTCTCCCGCAGATCTCCTTCCCTGACGCGACAGAGCAAACGCCCAAAGCCTTGCTGAGGAAGCAGCAGCGAAGTGCGGTTCAGGCCAAGCTGAAAACCTCTGCGAAAGCATAGCAGTCGCTGGGAAAAAAGAGTCGGTTCTCTGGGCTACTGTTGCTGCTTGCTTGAGCCTAGTATTGGCAGCACGGTGGCAGAATCCCGCATAGAGCGAAAGCCTCCTTGCCTGGGCATCCCCTCTAGGAAAGCACAGCATTCTTGGGGAAAACAGAGTCGGTTCTGTGCGATGCATATGTCGCTTGCCTGTACAGAGTCTCCGAAGCACGGTGAAAGAAACCCGCATGGAGCGAAATCCTCTTGGCCCGGGCATCCCCTCTACTTGAGAGAGAAGCGTGGTTGTGCCTGTGGAAACAGCCTTAACGAAAGGTCATGAAACAGGAGAGCATGCATTGCAACAATAGCGGACAGGTGGCAAGACAAGTGTCACCCTCTCCGTTTGCTTAGAAAGCAGAGTCGGTTCTGCGGGCTGCTGCTCCTGCTTGCCTAGGCCAAGTCTCAAGGTGGGAGAAATCACCATACAGCGAAAGCCTCTTTGCCCAGGCTCCTCCTCTGGGAAAGCACAGCATTCGTTGGGAAATCTGAGTCGCTTTGTGGGATGCTGTTGCTACTTGCCTGAGCTAGTCTGCGCACCACGGTGGAAGAAACCCGCATGGAGCGAAATTCTCTGGGTCCTAGCATCCCCACTGCCTGCGAGAGAAGCATGGATGCACATCTGGAAAGGGCCTTAAGGATAGGGACACGGCTGACACCGTGTTCCCCGGGAGCAAGTCTGGGGAAGGAGCAGAACGCCTCCCCGGGAGAAGAGAAGGAGCCGTTGGCCTTGTTGTCGGGAAAGAGTCGCAAAGCAGGAGAGATTGCCCTGGGAAGAACAGTGGGACGGTGGCAAGACAAGCGTCACCCGCTCCCTGTGCGTAGAGACGGAAGCCTGGCTTTAGGAAGACACGAGGGGATGGCTAGGGCAGACGCGCATACTCTGCTCTGAGGAAGGAGTCTGGGCAGAAGGAAGGCCTGTTCTGTGTGCCTTTTGTCCCAAGGGGACAGCATCTCCAAGGCCACCTGTCCCTAGGCAAGATGTGGGCATGCCACCAGGCGCCATAACCTGAACTCGCAGATACAGCTCCCTGGAAGAAAGGGGAGCCAGATGACATCTTCCTCCAAGAGGTGGCAGCTTTGGGGGGGCAGGGGGTGTGTCGTGGAAGAAGAGGGGACAGTCCCCCACAGCTCCCCATCCCAGTGCACGGGCGCTGTGCAGGGTTCCTGTCGCTTCTCCTTTCCTATGTGGAAGGCGCTGGCCTAGTCCCCAAGTCCGCCTGAACTCGAGAGCAAAAAGCCAAGCCTTACTACGCCAGAAGAAGGCAGTTGGCAGGGATTGTCATCCTAGACCACGCACGCTGCTGCAGGGTGGTGGCTGTGTCTGCGAGGTTCAGCCTGGCACGGTGATCCCAGGGTGCGACCATGGAGCCCGGGATAGCAAAGCCCAAGTGGAACCAGCTCTCCCGCAGATCTCCTTCCCTGACGCGACAGAGCAAACGCCCAAAGCCTTGCTGAGGAAGCAGCAGCGAAGTGCGGTTCAGGCCAAGCTGAAAACCTCTGCCAAAGCATAGCAGTCGCTGGGAAAAAAGAGTCGGTTCTCTGGGCTGCTGTTGCTGCTTGCTTGAGCCTAGTATTGGCAGCACGGTGGCAGAATCCCGCATAGAGCGAAAGCCTCTTTGCCTGGGCATCCCCTCTAGGAAAGCACAGCATTCTTGGGGAAAACAGAGTCGGTTCTGTGCGATGCAGATGCCGCTTGCCTGAACATGGTCTCCGAAGCACGCTGTAAGAAACCCGCATGGAGCGAAATCCTCTTGGCCCGGGCATCCCCTGTACTTGAGAGCGAAGCGTGGTTGTGACTGTGGAAACAGTCTTAACGAAAGGTCATGAAACAGGAGAGCATGCATTGCAACAATAGCGGGCAGGTGGCAAGACAAGTGTCACCCTCTCCGTTTGCTTAGAAATCAGAGTCTGTTCTGCGGGCTGCTGCTCCTGCTTGCCTAGGCCAAGTCTCAAGGTGGGAGATACCACCCTACAGGGAAAGCCTCTTTGCCCAGGCTCCTCCTCTGGGAAAGCACAGCATTCGTTGGGAAATCTGAGTCGCTTTGTGGGATGCTGCTGCTGCTTGCCTGAGCTAGTCTGCGCAGCACGGTGGAAGAAACCCGCATGGAGCGAAATTCTCTTGGCCCTAGCATCGCCACTGCCTGCGAGAGAAGCGTGGATGCACATCTGGAAAGGGACTTAAGGATAGGGACAGGGCTGTCACCGTGATCTCCGGGAGCAAGTCTGGGGAAGGTGCAGAACGCCTCCCCGGGAGAAAGGAAGGAGCTGTTGGCCTTGTCCAGAAACAGTCGCAAAGCAGGAGAGCCTGCCCAGGGAAGAACAGCGGGACGGTGGCATGACAAGCGTCACCCGCTCCCAATGCGTATAGACGGAAGCCTGGCTTTAGGAAGACAGGAGGGGACGGCTAGGGCAGGCGCGCATACGCCACTCTGAGGAAGGAGTCTGGGCAGAAGGCAGGCCTGTTCTGTGTGCCTCTTGTCCCACGGGGAGAGCATCTCCGAGGCCACCTGTCCCTAGGGCAGACGTGGGCTTGCCACCAGGCGCCATAACCTGAACTCGCAGATACAGCTCCCTGGAAGAAAGGGCAGCCAGATACCATCTTCCTCTTAGAGGTGGCAGCGTTGGGGGTGGCAGCGGTGTGTCGGGGAAGAAGAGGGGACAGTCCCCCACTGCTCCCCATCCAAGTGCACGGGCGCTGTGGAGGGTTCCTGTCGCCTCTCCTTTCCTATTGCAAAGGCACTGGCGTAGTCCCCGAGTCCGCCTGAACTCCAGAGCAAAAAGCCAAGCCTTACTACGCCAGGAGATGGCAGTTGGCAGGGAGTGTCATCCTAGACCACGCAAGCTGCTGCAGGGTGGTGGCTGTTTCTGCAAGTTCAGACTGGCAGGGTGATCCCAGGGTGCGACCATTGAGCCCGGGACAAAAAAGCCCATGAGGCACCAGCTCTCCCGCAGATCTCCTTCCCTGACGCGACAGAGCAAAAGCCCAAAGCCTTGATGAGGAAGCAGCAGCGAAGTGAGGTTCAGGCCAAGCTGAAAACCTCTGCCAAAGCATAGCAGTCGCTGGGAAAAAAGAGTCGGTTCTCTGGGCTACTGTTGCTGCTTGCTTGAGCCTAGTATTGGCAGCACGGTGGCAGAATCCCGCATAGAGCGAAAGCCTCCTTGCCTGGGCATCCCCTCTAGGAAAGCACAGCATTCTTGGGGAAAACAGAGTCGGTTCTGTGCGATGCATATGTCGCTTGCCTGTACAGAGTCTCCGAAGCACGGTGAAAGAAACCCGCATGGAGCGAAATCCTCTTGGCCCGGGCATCCCCTGTAATTGAGAGCGAAGCGTGGTTGTGACTGTGGAAACAGCCTTAACGAAAGGTCATGAAACAGGAGAGCATGCATTGCAACAATAGCGGACAGGTGGCAAGACAAGTGTCACCCTCTCCGTTTGCTTAGAAATCAGAGTCGGTTCTGCGGGCTGCTGCTCCTGCTTGCCTAGGCCAAGTCTCAAGGTGGGAGAAACCACCATACAGCGAAAGCCTCTTTGCCCAGGCTCCTCCTCTGGGAAAGCACAGCATTCGTTGGGAAATCTGAGTCGCTTTGTGGGATGCTGTTGCTACTTGCCTGAGCTAGTCTGCGCAGCACGGTGGAAGAAACCCGCATGGAGCGAAATTCTCTGGGTCCTAGCATCCCCACTGCCTGCTAGAGAAGCGTGGATGCACATCTGGAAAGGGCCTTAAGGATAGGGACACGGCTGACACCGTGTTCCCCGGGAGCAAGTCTGGGGAAGGAGCAGAACGCCTCCCCGGGAGAAGAGAAGGAGCCGTTGGCCTTGTTGTCGGGAAACAGTCGCAAAGCAGGAGAGATTGCCCTGGGAAGAACAGTGGGACGGTGGCAAGACAAGCGTCACCCGCTCCCTGTGCGTAGAGACGGAAGCCTGGCTTTAGGAAGACACGAGGGGATGGCTAGGGCAGACGCGCATACTCTGCTCTGAGGAAGGAGTCTGGGCAGAAGGAAGGCCTGTTCTGTGTGCCTTTTGTCCCAAGGGGACAGCATCTCCAAGGCCACCTGTCCCTAGGCAAGATGTGGGCATGCCACCAGGCGCCATAACCTGAACTCGCAGATACAGCTCCCTGGAAGAAAGGGGAGCCAGATGACATCTTCCTCCAAGAGGTGGCAGCTTTGGGGGAGGAAGGGGGTGTGTCGTGGAAGAAGAGGGGACAGTCCCCCACAGCTCCCCATCCCAGTGCACGGGCGCTGTGCAGGGTTCCTGTCGCTTCTCCTTTCCTATGTGGAAGGCGCTGGACTAGTCCCCAAGTGCGCCTGAACTCGAGAGCAAAAAGCCAAGCCTTACTACGCCAGAAGAAGGCAGTTGGCAGGGATTGTCATCCTAGACCACGCACGCTGCTGCAGGGTGGTGGCTGTGTCTGCGAGGTTCAGCCTGGCACGGTGATCCCAGGGTGCGACCATGGAGCCCGGGATAGCAAAGCCCAAGTGGAACCAGCTCTCCCGCAGATCTCCTTCCCTGACGCGACAGAGCAAACGCCCAAAGCCTTGCTGAGGAAGCAGCAGCGAAGTGCGGTTCAGGCCAAGCTGAAAACCTCTGCCAAAGCATAGCAGTCGCTGGGAAAAAAGAGTCGGTTCTCTGGGCTGCTGTTGCTGCTTGCTTGAGCCTAGTATTGGCAGCACGGTGGCAGAATCCCGCATAGAGCGAAAGCCTCTTTGCCTGGGCATCCCCTCTAGGAAAGCACAGCATTCTTGGGGAAAACAGAGTCGGTTCTGTGCGATGCAGATGCCGCTTGCCTGAACATGGTCTCCGAAGCACGCTGTAAGAAACCCGCATGGAGCGAAATCCTCTTGGCCCGGGCATCCCCTGTACTTGAGAGCGAAGCGTGGTTGTGACTGTGGAAACAGTCTTAACGAAAGGTCATGAAACAGGAGAGCATGCATTGCAACAATAGCGGGCAGGTGGCAAGACAAGTGTCACCCTCTCCGTTTGCTTAGAAATCAGAGTCTGTTCTGCGGGCTGCTGCTCCTGCTTGCCTAGGCCAAGTCTCAAGGTGGGAGATACCACCCTACAGGGAAAGCCTCGTTGCCCAGGCTCCTCCTCTGGGAAAGCACAGCATTCGTTGGGAAATCTGAGTCGCTTTGTGGGATGCTGCTGCTGCTTGCCTGAGCTAGTCTGCGCAGCACGGTGGAAGAAACCCGCATGGAGCGAAATTCTCTTGGCCATAGCATCGCCACTGCCTGTGAGAGAAGCGTGGATGCACCTCTGGAAAGGGACTTAAGGATAGGGACACGGCTGTCACCGTGATCTCCGGGAGCAAGTCTGGGGAAGGAGCAGAACCCCTCCCCGGGAGAAGAGAAGGAGCTGTTGGCCTTGTCCAGAAACAGTCGCAAAGCAGGAGAGCCTGCCCAGGGAAGAACAGCGGGACGGTGGCATGACAAGCGTCACCCGCTCCCAATGCGTATAGACGGAAGCCTGGCTTTAGGAAGACAGGAGGGGACGGCTAGGGCAGGCGCGCATACTCCACTCTGAGGAAGGAGTCTGGGCAGAAGGCAGGCCTGTTCTGTGTGCCTCCTGTCCCAAGGGGAGAGCATCTCCGAGGCCACCTGTCCCTAGGGCAGACGTGGGCTTGCCACCAGGCGCCATAACCTGAACTCGCAGATACAGCTCCCTGGAAGAAAGGGCAGCCAGATACCATCTTCCTCCAAGAGGTAGCAGCGTTGGGGGTGGCAGTGGTGTGTCGGGGAAGAAGAGCAGACAGTCCCCCACTGCTCCCCATCCAACTGCACGGGCGCTGTGGAGGGTTCCTGTCGCCTCTCCTTTCCTATTGCAATGGCACTGGCGTAGTCCCCGAGTCCGCCTGAACTCCAGAGCAAAAAGCCAAGCCTTACTACGCCAGGAGATGGCAGTTGGCAGGGAGTGTCATCCTAGACCACGCAAGCTGCTGCAGGGTGGTGGCTGTTTCTGCAAGTTCAGACTGGCAGGGTGATCCCAGGGTGCGACCATGGAGCCCGGGACAAAAAAGCCCAAGAGGCACCAGCTCTCCCGCAGATCTCCTTCCCTGACGCGACAGAGCAAACGCCCAAAGCCTTGCTGAGGAAACAGCAGCGAAGTGCGGTTCAGGCCAAGCTGAAAACCTCTGCCAAAGCATAGCAGTCGCTGGGAAAAAAGAGTCGGTTCTCTGGGCTACTGTTGCTGCTTGCTTGAGCCTAGTATTGGCAGCACGGTGGCAGAATCCCGCATAGAGCGAAAGCCTCCTTGCCTGGGCATCCCCTCTAGGAAAGCACAGCATTCTTGGGGAAAACAGAGTCGGTTCTGTGCGATGCATATGTCGCTTGCCTGTACAGAGTCTCCGAAGCACGGTGAAAGAAACCCGCATGGAGCGAAATCCTCTTGGCCCGGGCATCCCCTCTACTTGAGAGAGAAGCGTGGTTGTGCCTGTGGAAACAGCCTTAACGAAAGGTCATGAAACAGGAGAGCATGCATTGCAACAATAGCGGACAGGTGGCAAGACAAGTGTCACCCTCTCCGTTTGCTTAGAAATCAGAGTCTGTTCTGCGGGCTGCTGCTCCTGCTTGCCTAGGCCAAGTCTCAAGGTGGGAGAAACCACCATAGGGCGAAAGCCTCTTTGCCCAGGCTCCTCCTCTGGGAAAGCACAGCATTCGTTGGGAAATCTGAGTCGCTTTGTGGGATGCTGTTGCTACTTGACTGAGCTAGTCTGCGCAGCACGGTGGAAGAAACCCGCATGGAGCGAAATTCTCTGGGTCCTAGCATCCCCACTGCCTGCGAGAGAAGCGTGGATGCACATCTGGAAAGGGCCTTAAGGATAGGGACACGGCTGACACCGTGTTCCCCGGGAGCAAGTCTGGGGAAGGACAGAACGCCTCCCCGGGAGAAGAGAAGGAGCCGTTGGCCTTGTTGTCGGGAAACAGTCGCAAAGCAGGAGAGATTGCCCTGGGAAGAACAGTGGGACGGTGGCAAGACAAGCGTCACCCGCTCCCTGTGCGTAGAGACGGAAGCCTGGCTTTAGGAAGACACGAGGGGATGGCTAGGGCAGACGCGCATACTCTGCTCTGAGGAAGGAGTCTGGGCAGAAGGAAGGCCTGTTCTGTGTGCCTTTTGTCCCAAGGGGACAGCATCTCCAAGGCCACCTGTCCCTAGGCAAGATGTGGGCATGCCACCAGGCGCCATAACCTGAACTCGCAGATACAGCTCCCTGGAAGAAAGGGGAGCCAGATGACATCTTCCTCCAAGAGGTGGCAGCTTTGGGGGAGGAAGGGGGTGTGTCGTGGAAGAAGAGGGGACAGTCCCCCACAGCTCCCCATCCCAGTGCACGGGCGCTGTGCAGGGTTCCTGTCGCTTCTACTTTCCTATGTGGAAGGCGCTGGACTAGTCCCCAAGTGCGCCTGAACTCGAGAGCAAAAAGCCAAGCCTTACTACGCCAGAAGAAGGCAGTTGGCAGGGATTGTCATCCTAGACCACGCACGCTGCTGCAGGGTGGTGGCTGTGTCTGCGAGGTTCAGCCTGGCACGGTGATCCCAGGGTGCGACCATGGAGCCCGGGATAGCAAAGCCCAAGTGGAACCAGCTCTCCCGCAGATCTCCTTCCCTGACGCGACAGAGCAAACGCCCAAAGCCTTGCTGAGGAAGCAGCAGCGAAGTGCGGTTCAGGCCAAGCTGAAAACCTCTGCCAAAGCATAGCAGTCGCTGGGAAAAAAGAGTCGGTTCTCTGGGCTGCTGTTGCTGCTTGCTTGAGCCTAGTATTGGCAGCACGGTGGCAGAATCCCGCATAGAGCGAAAGCCTCTTTGCCTGGGCATCCCCTCTAGGAAAGCACAGCATTCTTGGGGAAAACAGAGTCGGTTCTGTGCGATGCAGATGCCGCTTGCCTGAACATGGTCTCCGAAGCACGCTGTAAGAAACCCGCATGGAGCGAAATCCTCTTGGCCCGGGCATCCCCTGTACTTGAGAGCGAAGCGTGGTTGTGACTGTGGAAACAGTCTTAACGAAAGGTCATGAAACAGGAGAGCATGCATTGCAACAATAGCGGGCAGGTGGCAAGACAAGTGTCACCCTCTCCGTTTGCTTAGAAATCAGAGTCTGTTCTGCGGGCTGCTCCTCCTGCTTGCCTAGGCCAAGTCTCAAGGTGGGAGATACCACCCTACAGGGAAAGCCTCGTTGCCCAGGCTCCTCCTCTGGGAAAGCACAGCATTCGTTGGGAAATCTGAGTCGCTTTGTGGGATGCTGCTGCTGCTTGCCTGAGCTAGTCTGCGCAGCACGGTGGAAGAAACCCGCATGGAGCGAAATTCTATTGGCCATAGCATCGCCACTGCCTGTGAGAGAAGCGTGGATGCACCTCTGGAAAGGGACTTAAGGATAGGGACACGGCTGTCACCGTGATCTCCGGGAGCAAGTCTGGGGAAGGAGCAGAACCCCTCCCCGGGAGAAGAGAAGGAGCTGTTGGCCTTGTCCAGAAACAGTCGCAAAGCAGGAGAGCCTGCCCAGGGAAGAACAGCGGGACGGTGGCATGACAAGCGTCACCCGCTCCCAATGCGTATAGACGGAAGCCTGGCTTTAGGAAGACAGGAGGGGACGGCTAGGGCAGGCGCGCATACGCCACTCTGAGGAAGGAGTCTGGGCAGAAGGCAGGCCTGTTCTGTGTGCCTCCTGTCCCAAGGGGAGAGCATCTCCGAGGCCACCTGTCCCTAGGGCAGACGTGGGCTTGCCACCAGGCGCCATAACCTGAACTCGCAGATACAGCTCCCTGGAAGAAAGGGCAGCCAGATACCATCTTCCTCCAAGAGGTAGCAGCGTTGGGGGTGGCAGTGGTGTGTCGGGGAAGAAGAGCGGACAGTCCCCCACTGCTCCCCATCCAACTGCACGGGCGCTGTGGAGGGTTCCTGTCGCCTCTCCTTTCCTATTGCAATGGCACTGGCGTAGTCCCCGAGTCCGCCTGAACTCCAGAGCAAAAAGCCAAGCCTTAGTACGCCAGGAGATGGCAGTTGGCAGGGAGTGTCATCCTAGACCACGCAAGCTGCTGCAGGGTGGTGGCTGTTTCTGCAAGTTCAGACTGGCAGGGTGATCCCAGGGTGCGACCATGGAGCCCCGGACAAAAAAGCCCAAGAGGCACCAGCTCTCCCGCAGATCTCCTTCCCTGACGCGACAGAGCAAACGCCCAAAGCCTTGCTGAGGAAACAGCAGCGAAGTGCGGTTCAGGCCAAGCTGAAAACCTCTGCCAAAGCATAGCAGTCGCTGGGAAAAAAGAGTCGGTTCTCTGGGCTACTGTTGCTGCTTGCTTGAGCCTAGTATTGGCAGCACGGTGGCAGAATCCCGCATAGAGCGAAAGCCTCCTTGCCTGGGCATCCCCTCTAGGAAAGCACAGCATTCTTGGGGAAAACAGAGTCGGTTCTGTGCGATGCATATGTCGCTTGCCTGTACAGAGTCTCCGAAGCACGGTGAAAGAAACCCGCATGGAGCGAAATCCTCTTGGCCCGGGCATCCCCTCTACTTGAGAGAGAAGCGTGGTTGTGCCTGTGGAAACAGCCTTAACGAAAGGTCATGAAACAGGAGAGCATGCATTGCAACAATAGCGGACAGGTGGCAAGACAAGTGTCACCCTCTCCGTTTGCTTAGAAATCAGAGTCGGTTCTGCGGGCTGCTGCTCCTGCTTGCCTAGGCCAAGTCTCAAGGTGGGAGAAACCACCATACAGCGAAAGCCTCTTTGCCCAGGCTCCTCCTCTGGGAAAGCACAGCATTCGTTGGGAAATCTGAGTCGCTTTGTGGGATGCTGTTGCTACTTGCCTGAGCTAGTCTGCGCAGCACGGTGGAAGAAACCCGCATGGAGCGAAATTCTCTGGGTCCTAGCATCCCCACTGCCTGCGAGAGAAGCATGGATGCACATCTGGAAAGGGCCTTAAGGATAGGGACACGGCTGACACCGTGTTCCCCGGGAGCAAATCTGGGGAAGGAGCAGAACGCCTCCCCGGGAGAAGAGAAGGAGCCGTTGGCCTTGTTGTCGGGAAACAGTCGCAAAGCAGGAGAGATTGCCCTGGGAAGAACAGTGGGACGGTGGCAAGACAAGCGTCACCCGCTCCCTGTGCGTAGAGACGGAAGCCTGGCTTTAGGAAGACACGAGGGGATGGCTAGGGCAGACGCGCATACTCTGCTCTGAGGAAGGAGTCTGGGCAGAAGGATGGCCTGTTCTGTGTGCCTTTTGTCCCAAGGGGACAGCATCTCCAAGGCCACCTGTCCCTAGGCAAGATGTGGGCATGCCACCAGGCGCCATAACCTGAACTCGCAGATACAGCTCCCTGGAAGAAAGGGGAGCCAGATGACATCTTCCTCCAAGAGGTGGCAGCTTTGGGGGAGGAAGGGGGTGTGTCGTGGAAGAAGAGGGGACAGTCCCCCACAGCTCCCCATCCCAGTGCACGGGCGCTGTGCTGGGTTCCTGTCGCTTCTCCTTTCCTATGTGGAAGGCGCTGGCCTAGTCCCCAAGTCCGCCTGAACTCGAGAGCAAAAAGCCAAGCCTTACTACGCCAGAAGAAGGCAGTTGGCAGGGATTGTCATCCTAGACCACGCACGCTGCTGAAGGGTGGTGGCTGTGTCTGCGAGGTTCAGCCTGGCACGGTGATCCCAGGGTGCGACCATGGAGCCCGGGATAGCAAAGCCCAAGTGGAACCAGCTCTCCCGCAGATCTCCTTCCCTGACGCGACAGAGCAAACGCCCAAAGCCTTGCTGAGGAAGCAGCAGCGAAGTGCGGTTCAGGCCAAGCTGAAAACCTCTGCCAAAGCATAGCAGTCGCTGGGAAAAAAGAGTCGGTTCTCTGGGCTGCTGTTGCTGCTTGCTTGAGCCGAGTATTGGCAGCACGGTGGCAGAATCCCGCATAGAGCGAAAGCCTCTTTGCCTGGGCATCCCCTCTAGGAAAGCACAGCATTCTTGGGGAAAACAGAGTCGGTTCTGTGCGATGCAGATGCCGCTTACCTGACATGGTCTCCGAAGCACGCTGTAAGAAACCCGCATGGAGCGAAATCCTCTTGGCCCGGGCATCCCCTGTAATTGAGAGCGAAGAGTGGTTGTGACTGTGGAAACAGTCTTAACGAAAGGTGATGAAACAGGAGAGCATGCATTGCAACAATAGCGGGCAGGTGGCAAGACAAGTGTCACCCTCTCCGTTTGCTTAGAAATCAGAGTCTGTTCTGCGGGCTGCTGCTCCTGCTTGCCTAGGCCAAGTCTCAAGGTGGGAGATACCACCCTACAGGGAAAGCCTCTTTGCCCAGGCTCCTCCTCTGGGAAAGCACAGCATTCGTTGGGAAATCTGAGTCGCTTTGTGGGATGCTGCTGCTGCTTGCCTGAGCTAGTCTGCGCAGCACGGTGGAACAAACCCGCATGGAGCGAAATTCTCTTGGCCCTAGCATCGCCACTACCTGCGAGAGAAGCGTGGATGCACATCTGGAAAGGGACTTAAGGATAGGGACACGGCTGTCACCGTGATCTCCGGGAGCAAGTCTGGGGAAGGAGCAGAACGCCTCCCCGGGAGAAAGGAAGGAGCTGTTGGCCTTGTCCAGAAACAGTCGCAAAGCAGGAGAGCCTGCCCAGGGAAGAACAGCGGGACGGTGGCATGACAAGCGTCACCCGCTCCCAATGCGTATAGACGGAAGCCTGGCTTTAGGAAGACAGGAGGGACGGCTAGGGCAGGCGCGCATACGCCACTCTGAGGAAGGAGTCTGGGCAGAAGGCAGGCCTGTTCTGTGTGCCTCCTGTCCCAAGGGGAGAGCATCTCCGAGGCCACCTGTCCCTAGGGCAGACGTGGGCTTGCCACCAGGCGCCATAACCTGAACTCGCAGATACAGCTCCCTGGAAGAAAGGGCAGCCAGATACCATCTTCCTCCAAGAGGTGGCAGCGTTGGGGGTGGCAGCGGTGTGTCGGGGAAGAAGAGGGGACAGTCCCCCACTGCTCCCCATCCAAGTGCACGGGCGCTGTGGAGGGTTCCTGTCGCCTCTCCTTTCCTATTGCAAAGGCACTGGCGTAGTCCCCGAGTCCGCCTGAACTCCAGAGCAAAAAGCCAAGCCTTACTACGCCAGGAGATGGCAGTTGGCAGGGAGTGTCATCCTAGACCACGCAAGCTGCTGCAGGGTGGTGGCTGTTTCTGCAAGTTCAGACTGGCAGGGTGATCCCAGGGTGCGACCATGGAGCCCGGGACAAAAAAGCCCAAGAGGCACCAGTTCTCCCGCAGATCTCCTTCCCTGACGCGACAGAGCGAACGCCCAAAGCCTTGCTGAGGAAGCAGCAGCGAAGTGCGGTTCAGGCCAAGCTGAAAACCTCTGCGAAAGCATAGCAGTCGCTCGGAAAAAAGAGTCGGTTCTCTGGGCTACTGTTGCTGCTTGCTTGAGCCTAGTATTGGCAGCACGGTGGCAGAATCCCGCATAGAGCGAAAGCCTCCTTGCCTGGGCATCCCCTCTAGGAAAGCACAGCATTCTTGGGGAAAACAGAGTCGGTTCTGTGCGATGCATATGTCGCTTGCCTGTACAGAGTCTCCGAAGCACAGTGAAAGAAACCCGCATGGAGCGAAATCCTCTTGGCCCGGGCATCCCCTCTACTTGAGAGAGAAGCGTGGTTGTGCCTGTGGAAACAGCCTTAACGAAAGGTCATGAAACAGGAGAGCATGCATTGCAACAATAGCGGACAGGTGGCAAGACAAGTGTCACCCTCTCCGTTTGCTTAGAAATCAGAGTCGGTTCTGCGGGCTGCTGCTCCTGCTTGCCTAGGCCAAGTCTCAAGGTGGGAGAAACCACCATACAGCGAAAGCCTCTTTGCCCAGGCTCCTCCTCTGGGAAAGCACAGCATTCGTTGGGAAATCTGAGTCGCTTTGTGGGATGCTGTTGCTACTTGCCTGAGCTAGTCTGCGCAGCACGGTGGAAGAAACCCGCATGGAGCGAAATTCTCTGGGTCCTAGCATCCCCACTGCCTGCGAGAGAAGCGTGGATGCACATCTGGAAAGGGCCTTAAGGATAGGGACACGGCTGACACCGTGTTCCCCGGGAGCAAGTCTGGGGAAGGAGCAGAACGCCACCCCGGGAGAAGAGAAGGAGCCGTTGGCCTTGTTGTCGGGAAAGAGTCACAAAGCAGGAGAGATTGCCCTGGGAAGAACAGTGGGACGGTGGCAAGACAAGCGTCACCCGCTCCCTGTGCGTAGAGACGGAAGCCTGGCTTTAGGAAGACACGAGGGGATGGCTAGGGCAGACGCGCATACTCTGCTCTGAGGAAGGAGTCTGGGCAGAAGGAAGGCCTGTTCTGTGTGCCTTTTGTCCCAAGGGGACAGCATCTCCAAGGCCACCTGTCCCTAGGCAAGATGTGGGCATGCCACCAGGCGCCATAACCTGAACTCGCAGATACAGCTCCCTGGAAGAAAGGGGAGCCAGATGACATCTTCCTCCAAGAGGTGGCAGCTTTGGGGGAGGAAGGGGGTGTGTCGTGGAAGAAGAGGGGACAGTCCCCCACAGCTCCCCATCCCAGTGCACGGGCGCTGTGCAGGGTTCCTGTCGCTTCTCCTTTCCTATGTGGAAGGCGCTGGCCTAGTCCCCAAGTCCGCCTGAAATCGAGAGCAAAAAGCCAAGCCTTACTACGCCAGAAGAAGGCAGTTGGCAGGGATTGTCATCCTAGACCACGCACGCTGCTGCAGGGTGGTGGCTGTGTCTGCGAGGTTCAGCCTGGCACGGTGATCCCAGGGTGCGACCATGGAGCCCGGGATAGCAAAGCCCAAGTGGAACCAGCTCTCCCGCAGATCTCCTTCCCTGACGCGACAGAGCAAACGCCCAAAGCCTTGCTGAGGAAGCAGCAGCGAAGTGCGGTTCAGGCCAAGCTGAAAACCTCTGCCAAAGCATAGCAGTCGCTGGGAAAAAAGAGTCGGTTCTCTGGGCTGCTGTTGCTGCTTGCTTGAGCCTAGTATTGGCAGCACGGTGGCAGAATCCCGCATAGAGCGAAAGCCTCTTTGCCTGGGCATCCCCTCTAAGAAAGCACAGCATTCTTGGGGAAAACAGAGTCGGTTCTGTGCGATGCAGATGCCGCTTGCCTGAACATGGTCTCCGAAGCACGCTGTAAGAAACCCGCATGGAGCGAAATCCTCTTGGCCCGGGCATCCCCTGTACTTGAGAGCGAAGCGTGGTTGTGACTGTGGAAACAGTCTTAACGAAAGGTCATGAAACAGGAGAGCATGCATTGCAACAATAGCGGGCAGGTGGCAAGACAAGTGTCACCCTCTCTGTTTGCTTAGAAATCAGAGTCTGTTCTGCGGGCTGCTCCTCCTGCTTGCCTAGGCCAAGTCTCAAGGTGGGAGATACCACCCTACAGGGAAAGCCTCTTTGCCCAGGCTCCTCCTCTGGGAAAGCACAGCATTCGTTGGGAAATCTGAGTCGCTTTGTGGGATGCTGCTGCTGCTTGCCTGAGCTAGTCTGCGCAGCACGGTGGAAGAAACCCGCATGGAGCGAAATTCTCTTGGCCCTAGCATCGCCCCTGCCTGCGAGAGAAGCGTGGATGCACATCTGGAAAGGGACTTAAGGATAGGGACACGGCTGTCACCGTGATCTCCGGGAGCAAGTCTGGGGAAGGAGCAGAACGCCTCCCCGGGAGAAGAGAAGGAGCTGTTGGCCTTGTCCAGAAACAGTCGCAAAGCAGGAGAGCCTGCCCTGGGAAGAACAGCGGGACGGTGGCATGACAAGCGTCACCCGCTCCCAATGCGTATAGACGGAAGCCTGGCTTTAGGAAGACAGGAGGGGACGGCTAGGGCAGGGGTGCATACGCCACTCTGAGGAAGGAGTCTGGGCAGAAGGCAGGCCTGTTCTGTGTGCGTCCTGTCCCAAGGGGAGAGCATCTCCGAGGCCATCTGTCCCTAGGGCAGACGTGGGCTTGCCACCAGGCGCCATAACCTGAACTCGCAGATACAGCTCCCTGGAAGAAAGGGCAGCCAGATACCATCTTCCTCCAAGAGGTGGCAGCGTTGGGGGTGGCAGCGGTGTGTCGGGGAAGAAGACGGGACAGTCCCCCACTGCTCCCCATCCAAGTGCACGGGCGCTGTGGAGGGTTCCTGTCGCCTCTCCTTTCCTATTGCAAAGGCCCTGGCGTAGTCCCCGAGTCCGCCTGAACTCCAGAGCAAAAAGCCAAGCCTTACTACGCCAGGAGATGGCAGTTGGCAGGGAGTGTCATCCTAGACCACGCAAGCTGCTGCAGGGTGGTGGCTGTTTCTGCAAGTTCAGACTGGCAGGGTGATCCCAGGGTGCGACCATGGAGCCCGGGATAGCAAAGCCCAAGAGGCACCAGCTCTCCCGCAGATCTCCTTCCCTGACGCGACAGAGCAAAAGCCCAAAGCCTTGCTGAGGAAGCAGCAGCGAAGTGCGGTTCAGGCCAAGCTGAAAACCTCTGCGAAAGCATAGCAGTCGCTGGGAAAAAAGAGTCGGTTCTCTGGGCTACTGTTGCTGCTTGCTTGAGCCTAGTAGTGGCTGCACGGTGGCAGAATCCCGCATAGAGCGAAAGCCTCCTTGCCTGGGCATCCCCTGTAGGAAAGCACAGCATTCTTGGGGAAAACAGAGTCGGTTCTGTGCGATGCATATGTCGCTTGCCTGTACAGAGTCTCCGAAGCACGGTGAAAGAAACCCGCATGGAGCGAAATCCTCTTGGCCCGGGCATCCCCTCTACTTGAGAGAGAAGCGTGGTGGTGCCTGTGGAAACAGCCTTAACGAAAGGTCATGAAACAGGAGAGCATGCATTGCAACAATAGCGGACAGGTGGCAACACAAGTGTCACACTCTCCGTTTGCTTAGAAATTAGAGTCGGTTCTGCGGGCTGCTGTTCCTGCTTGCCTAGGCCTAGTCTCAAGGTGGGAGAAACCACCATACAGCGAAAGCCTCTTTGCCCAGGCTCCTCCTCTGGGAAAGCACAGCATTCGTTGGGAAATCTGAGTCGGTTTGTGGGATGCTGTTGCTACTTGCCTGAGCTAGTCTGCGCAGCACGGTGGAAGAAACCCGCATGGAGCGAAATTCTCTGGGTCCTAGCATCCCCACTGCCTGCGAGAGAAGCGTGGATGCACATCTGGAAAGGGCCTTAAGGATAGGGACACGGCTGACACCGTGTTCCCCGGGAGCAAGTCTGGGGAAGGAGCAGAACGCCTCCCCGGGAGAAGAGAAGGAGCCGTTGGCCTTGTTGTCGGGAAAGAGTCGCAAAGCAGGAGAGATTGCCCTGGGAAGAACAGTGGGACGGTGGCAAGACAAGCGTCACCCGCTCCCTGTGCGTAGAGACGGAAGCCTGGCTTTAGGAAGACACGAGGGGATGGCTAGGGCAGACGCGCATACTCTGCTCTGAGGAAGGAGTCTGGGCAGAAGGAAGGCCTGTTCTGTGTGCCTTTTGTCCCAAGGGGACAGCATCTCCAAGGCCACCTGTCCCTAGGCAAGATGTGGGCATGCCACCAGGCGCCATAACCTGAACTCGCAGATACAGCTCCCTGGAAGAAAGGGGAGCCAGATGACATCTTCCTCCAAGAGGTGGCAGCTTTGGGGAGGAAGGGGGTGTGTCGTGGAAGAAGAGGGGACAGTCCCCCACAGCTCCCCATCCCAGTGCACGGGCGCTGTGCAGGGTTCCTGTCGCTTCTCCTTTCCTATGTGGAAGGCGCTGGCCTAGTCCCCAAGTCCGCCTGAACTCGGGAGCAAAAAGCCAAGCCTTACTACGCCAGAAGAAGGCTGTTGGCAGAGGTTGTCATCCTAGACCACGCACGCTGCTGCAGGGTGGTGGCTGTGTCTGCGAGGTTCAGCCTGGCACGGTGATCCCAGGGTGCGACCATGGAGCCCGGGATAGCAAAGCCCAAGTGGAACCAGCTCTCCCGCAGATCTCCTTCCCTGACGCGACAGAGCAAACGCCAAAAGCCTTGCTGAGGAAGCAGCAGCGAAGTGCGGTTCAGGCCAAGCTGAAAACCTCTGCCAAAGCATAGCAGTCGCTGGGAAAAAAGAGTCGGTTCTCTGGGCTACTCTTGCTGCTTGCTTGAGCCTAGTATTGGCAGCACGGTGGCAGAATCCCGCATAGACCGAAAGCCTCCTTGCCTGGGCATCCCCTCTAGGAAAGCACAGAATTCTTGGGGAAACAGAGTCGGTTCTGTGCGATGCATATGTCGCTTGCCTGTACAGAGTCTCCGAAGCACGGTGAAAGAAACCCGCATGGAGCGAAATCCTCTTGGCCCGGGCATCCCCTCTACTTGAGAGAGAAGCGTGGTTGTGCCTGTGGAAACAGCCTTAACGAAAGGTCATGAAACAGGAGAGCATGCATTGCAACAATAGCGGACAGGTGGCAAGACAAGTGTCACCCTCTCCGTTTGCTTAGAAATCAGAGTCGGTTCTGCGGGCTGCTGCTCCTGCTTGCCTAGGCCAAGTCTCAAGGTAGGAGAAACCACCATACAGCGAAAGCCTCTGTGCCCAGGCTCCTCCTCTGGGAAAGCACAGCATTCGTTGGGAAATCTGAGTCGCTTTGTGGGATGCTGTTGCTACTTGCCTGAGCTAGTCTGCGCACCACGGTGGAAGAAACCCGCATGGAGCGAAATTCTCTGGGTCCTAGCATCCCCACTGCCTGCGAGAGAAGCGTGGATGCACATCTGGAAAGGGCCTTAAGGATAGGGACACGGCTGACACCGTGTTCCCCGGGAGCAAGTCTGGGGAAGGAGCAGAACGCCTCCCCGGGAGAAGAGAAGGAGCCGTTGGCCTTGTTGTCGGGAAAGAGTCGCAAAGCAGGAGAGATTGCCCTGGGAAGAACAGTGGGACGGTGGCAAGACAAGCGTCACCCGCTCCCTGTGCGTAGAGACGGAAGCCTGGCTTTAGGAAGACACGAGGGGATGGCTAGGGCAGACGCGCATACTCTGCTCTGAGGAAGGAGTCTGGGCAGAAGGAAGGCCTGTTCTGTGTGCCTTTTGTCCCAAGGGGACAGCATCTCCAAGGCCACCTGTCCCTAGGCAAGATGTGGGCATGCCACCAGGCGCCATAACCTGAACTCGCAGATACAGCTCCCTGGAAGAAAGGGGAGCCAGATGACATCTTCCTCCAAGAGGTGGCAGCTTTGGGGGAGGAAGGGGGTGTGTCGTGGAAGAAGAGGGGACAGTCCCCCACAGCTCCCCATCCCAGTGCACGGGCGCTGTGCAGGGTTCCTGTCGCTTCTCCTTTCCTATGTGGAAGGCGCTGGCCTAGTCCCCAAGTCCGCCTGAACTCGAGAGCAAAAAGCCAAGCCTTACTACGCCAGAAGAAGGCAGTTGGCAGGGATTGTCATCCTAGACCACGCACGCTGCTGCAGGGTGGTGGCTGTGTCTGCGAGGTTCAGCCTGGCACGGTGATCCCAGGGTGCGACCATGGAGCCCGGGATAGCAAAGCCCAAGTGGAACCAGCTCTCCCGCAGATCTCCTTCCCTGACGCGACAGAGCAAACGCCCAAAGCCTTGCTGAGGAAGCAGCAGCGAAGTGCGGTTCAGGCCAAGCTGAAAACCTCTGCCAAAGCATAGCAGTCGCTGGGAAAAAAGAGTCGGTTCTCTGGGCTGCTGTTGCTGCTTGCTTGAGCCTAGTATTGGCAGCACGGTGGCAGAATCCCGCATAGAGCGAAAGCCTCTTTGCCTGGGCATCCCCTCTAGGAAAGCACAGCATTCTTGGGGAAAACAGAGTCGGTTCTGTGCGATGCAGATGCCGCTTGCCTGAACATGGTCTCCGAAGCACGCTGTAAGAAACCCGCATGGAGCGAAATCCTCTTGGCCCGGGCATCCCCTGTACTTGAGAGCGAAGCGTGGTTGTGACTGTGGAAACAGTCTTAACGAAAGGTCATGAAACAGGAGAGCATGCATTGCAACAATAGCGGGCAGGTGGCAAGACAAGTGTCACCCTCTCCGTTTGCTTAGAAATCAGAGTCTGTTCTGCGGGCTGCTGCTCCTGCTTGCCTAGGCCAAGTCTCAAGGTGGGAGATACCACCCTACAGGGAAAGCCTCTTTGCCCAGGCTCCTCCTCTGGGAAAGCACAGCATTCGTTGGGAAATCTGAGTCGCTTTGTGGGATGCTGCTGCTGCTTGCCTGAGCTAGTTTGCGCAGCACGGTGGAAGAAACCCGCATGGAGCGAAATTCTCTTGGCCCTAGCATCGCCACTGCCTGCGAGAGAAGCGTGGATGCACATCTGGAAAGGGACTTAAGGATAGGGACAGGGCTGTCACCGTGATCTCCGGGAGCAAGTCTGGGGAAGGTGCAGAACGCCTCCCCGGGAGAAAGGAAGGAGCTGTTGGCCTTGTCCAGAAACAGTCGCAAAGCAGGAGAGCCTGCCCAGGGAAGAACAGCGGGACGGTGGCATGACAAGCGTCACCCGCTCCCAATGCGTATAGACGGAAGCCTGGCTTTAGTAAGACAGGAGGGGACGGCTAGGGCAGGCGCGCATACGCCACTCTGAGGAAGGAGTCTGGGCAGAAGGCAGGCCTGTTCTGTGTGCCTCTTGTCCCACGGGGAGAGCATCTCCGAGGCCACCTGTCCCTAGGGCAGACGTGGGCTTGCCACCAGGCGCCATAACCTGAACTCGCAGATACAGCTCCCTGGAAGAAAGGGCAGCCAGATACCATCTTCCTCTTAGAGGTGGCAGCGTTGGGGGTGGCAGCGGTGTGTCGGGGAAGAAGAGGGGACAGTCCCCCACTGCTCCCCATCCAAGTGCACGGGCGCTGTGGAGGGTTCCTGTCGCCTCTCCTTTCCTATTGCAAAGGCACTGGCGTAGTCCCCGAGTCCGCCTGAACTCCAGAGCAAAAAGCCAAGCCTTACTACGCCAGGAGATGGCAGTTGGCAGGGAGTGTCATCCTAGACCACGCAAGCTGCTGCAGGGTGGTGGCTGTTTCTGCAAGTTCAGACTGGCAGGGTGATCCCAGGGTGCGACCATTGAGCCCGGGACAAAAAAGCCCATGAGGCACCAGCTCTCCCGCAGATCTCCTTCCCTGACGCGACAGAGCAAAAGCCCAAAGCCTTGATGAGGAAGCAGCAGCGAAGTGAGGTTCAGGCCAAGCTGAAAACCTCTGCCAAAGCATAGCAGTCGCTGGGAAAAAAGAGTCGGTTCTCTGGGCTACTGTTGCTGCTTGCTTGAGCCTAGTATTGGCAGCACGGTGGCAGAATCCCGCATAGAGCGAAAGCCTCCTTGCCTGGGCATCCCCTCTAGGAAAGCACAGCATTCTTGGGGAAAACAGAGTCGGTTCTGTGCGATGCATATGTCGCTTGCCTGTACAGAGTCTCCGAAGCACGGTGAAAGAAACCCGCATGGAGCGAAATCCTCTTGGCCCGGGCATCCCCTGTAATTGAGAGCGAAGCGTGGTTGTGACTGTGGAAACAGCCTTAACGAAAGGTCATGAAACAGGAGAGCATGCATTGCAACAATAGCGGACAGGTGGCAAGACAAGTGTCACCCTCTCCGTTTGCTTAGAAATCAGAGTCGGTTCTGCGGGCTGCTGCTCCTGCTTGCCTAGGCCAAGTCTCAAGGTGGGAGAAACCACCATACAGCGAAAGCCTCTTTGCCCAGGCTCCTCCTCTGGGAAAGCACAGCATTCGTTGGGAAATCTGAGTCGCTTTGTGGGATGCTGTTGCTACTTGCCTGAGCTAGTCTGCGCAGCACGGTGGAAGAAACCCGCATGGAGCGAAATTCTCTGGGTCCTAGCATCCCCACTGCCTGCGAGAGAAGCGTGGATGCACATCTGGAAAGGGCCTTAAGGATAGGGACACGGCTGACACCGTGTTCCCCGGGAGCAAGTCTGGGGAAGGAGCAGAACGCCTCCCCGGGAGAAGAGAAGGAGCCGTTGGCCTTGTTGTCGGGAAACAGTCGCAAAGCAGGAGAGATTGCCCTGGGAAGAACAGTGGGACGGTGGCAAGACAAGCGTCACCCGCTCCCTGTGCGTAGAGACGGAAGCCTGGCTTTAGGAAGACACGAGGGGATGGCTAGGGCAGACGCGCATACTCTGCTCTGAGGAAGGAGTCTGGGCAGAAGGAAGGCCTGTTCTGTGTGCCTTTTGTCCCAAGGGGACAGCATCTCCAAGGCCACCTGTCCCTAGGCAAGATGTGGGCATGCCACCAGGCGCCATAACCTGAACTCGCAGATACAGCTCCCTGGAAGAAAGGGGAGCCAGATGACATCTTCCTCCAAGAGGTGGCAGCTTTGGGGGAGGAAGGGGGTGTGTCGTGGAAGAAGAGGGGACAGTCCCCCACAGCTCCCCATCCCAGTGCACGGGCGCTGTGCAGGGTTCCTGTCGCTTCTCCTTTCCTATGTGGAAGGCGCTGGACTAGTCCCCAAGTGCGCCTGAACTCGAGAGCAAAAAGCCAAGCCTTACTACGCCAGAAGAAGGCAGTTGGCAGGGATTGTCATCCTAGACCACGCACGCTGCTGCAGGGTGGTGGCTGTGTCTGCGAGGTTCAGCCTGGCACGGTGATCCCAGGGTGCGACCATGGAGCCCGGGATAGCAAAGCCCAAGTGGAACCAGCTCTCCCGCAGATCTCCTTCCCTGACGCGACAGAGCAAACGCCCAAAGCCTTGCTGAGGAAGCAGCAGCGAAGTGCGGTTCAGGCCAAGCTGAAAACCTCTGCCAAAGCATAGCAGTCGCTGGGAAAAAAGAGTCGGTTCTCTGGGCTGCTGTTGCTGCTTGCTTGAGCCTAGTATTGGCAGCACGGTGGCAGAATCCCGCATAGAGCGAAAGCCTCTTTGCCTGGGCATCCCCTCTAGGAAAGCACAGCATTCTTGGGGAAAACAGAGTCGGTTCTGTGCGATGCAGATGCCGCTTGCCTGAACATGGTCTCCGAAGCACGCTGTAAGAAACCCGCATGGAGCGAAATCCTCTTGGCCCGGGCATCCCCTGTACTTGAGAGCGAAGCGTGGTTGTGACTGTGGAAACAGTCTTAACGAAAGGTCATGAAACAGGAGAGCATGCATTGCAACAATAGCGGGCAGGTGGCAAGACAAGTGTCACCCTCTCCGTTTGCTTAGAAATCAGAGTCTGTTCTGCGGGCTGCTGCTCCTGCTTGCCTAGGCCAAGTCTCAAGGTGGGAGATACCACCCTACAGGGAAAGCCTCGTTGCCCAGGCTCCTCCTCTGGGAAAGCACAGCATTCGTTGGGAAATCTGAGTCGCTTTGTGGGATGCTGCTGCTGCTTGCCTGAGCTAGTCTGCGCAGCACGGTGGAAGAAACCCGCATGGAGCGAAATTCTCTTGGCCATAGCATCGCCACTGCCTGTGAGAGAAGCGTGGATGCACCTCTGGAAAGGGACTTAAGGATAGGGACACGGCTGTCACCGTGATCTCCGGGAGCAAGTCTGGGGAAGGAGCAGAACCCCTCCCCGGGAGAAGAGAAGGAGCTGTTGGCCTTGTCCAGAAACAGTCGCAAAGCAGGAGAGCCTGCCCAGGGAAGAACAGCGGGACGGTGGCATGACAAGCGTCACCCGCTCCCAATGCGTATAGACGGAAGCCTGGCTTTAGGAAGACAGGAGGGGACGGCTAGGGCAGGCGCGCATACTCCACTCTGAGGAAGGAGTCTGGGCAGAAGGCAGGCCTGTTCTGTGTGCCTCCTGTCCCAAGGGGAGAGCATCTCCGAGGCCACCTGTCCCTAGGGCAGACGTGGGCTTGCCACCAGGCGCCATAACCTGAACTCGCAGATACAGCTCCCTGGAAGAAAGGGCAGCCAGATACCATCTTCCTCCAAGAGGTAGCAGCGTTGGGGGTGGCAGTGGTGTGTCGGGGAAGAAGAGCAGACAGTCCCCCACTGCTCCCCATCCAACTGCACGGGCGCTGTGGAGGGTTCCTGTCGCCTCTCCTTTCCTATTGCAATGGCACTGGCGTAGTCCCCGAGTCCGCCTGAACTCCAGAGCAAAAAGCCAAGCCTTACTACGCCAGGAGATGGCAGTTGGCAGGGAGTGTCATCCTAGACCACGCAAGCTGCTGCAGGGTGGTGGCTGTTTCTGCAAGTTCAGACTGGCAGGGTGATCCCAGGGTGCGACCATGGAGCCCGGGACAAAAAAGCCCAAGAGGCACCAGCTCTCCCGCAGATCTCCTTCCCTGACGCGACAGAGCAAACGCCCAAAGCCTTGCTGAGGAAACAGCAGCGAAGTGCGGTTCAGGCCAAGCTGAAAACCTCTGCCAAAGCATAGCAGTCGCTGGGAAAAAAGAGTCGGTTCTCTGGGCTACTGTTGCTGCTTGCTTGAGCCTAGTATTGGCAGCACGGTGGCAGAATCCCGCATAGAGCGAAAGCCTCCTTGCCTGGGCATCCCCTCTAGGAAAGCACAGCATTCTTGGGGAAAACAGAGTCGGTTCTGTGCGATGCATATGTCGCTTGCCTGTACAGAGTCTCCGAAGCACGGTGAAAGAAACCCGCATGGAGCGAAATCCTCTTGGCCCGGGCATCCCCTCTACTTGAGAGAGAAGCGTGGTTGTGCCTGTGGAAACAGCCTTAACGAAAGGTCATGAAACAGGAGAGCATGCATTGCAACAATAGCGGACAGGTGGCAAGACAAGTGTCACCCTCTCCGTTTGCTTAGAAATCAGAGTCGGTTCTGCGGGCTGCTGCTCCTGCTTGCCTAGGCCAAGTCTCAAGGTGGGAGAAACCACCATAGGGCGAAAGCCTCTTTGCCCAGGCTCCTCCTCTGGGAAAGCACAGCATTCGTTGGGAAATCTGAGTCGCTTTGTGGGATGCTGTTGCTACTTGACTGAGCTAGTCTGCGCAGCACGGTGGAAGAAACCCGCATGGAGCGAAATTCTCTGGGTCCTAGCATCCCCACTGCCTGCGAGAGAAGCGTGGATGCACATCTGGAAAGGGCCTTAAGGATAGGGACACGGCTGACACCGTGTTCCCCGGGAGCAAGTCTGGGGAAGGAGCAGAACGCCTCCCCGGGAGAAGAGAAGGAGCCGTTGGCCTTGTTGTCGGGAAACAGTCGCAAAGCAGGAGAGATTGCCCTGGGAAGAACAGTGGGACGGTGGCAAGACAAGCGTCACCCGCTCCCTGTGCGTAGAGACGGAAGCCTGGCTTTAGGAAGACACGAGGGGATGGCTAGGGCAGACGCGCATACTCTGCTCTGAGGAAGGAGTCTGGGCAGAAGGAAGGCCTGTTCTGTGTGCCTTTTGTCCCAAGGGGACAGCATCTCCAAGGCCACCTGTCCCTAGGCAAGATGTGGGCATGCCACCAGGCGCCATAACCTGAACTCGCAGATACAGCTCCCTGGAAGAAAGGGGAGCCAGATGACATCTTCCTCCAAGAGGTGGCAGCTTTGGGGGAGGAAGGGGGTGTGTCGTGGAAGAAGAGGGGACAGTCCCCCACAGCTCCCCATCCCAGTGCACGGGCGCTGTGCAGGGTTCCTGTCGCTTCTCCTTTCCTATGTGGAAGGCGCTGGACTAGTCCCCAAGTGCGCCTGAACTCGAGAGCAAAAAGCCAAGCCTTACTACGCCAGAAGAAGGCAGTTGGCAGGGATTGTCATCCTAGACCACGCACGCTGCTGCAGGGTGGTGGCTGTGTCTGCGAGGTTCAGCCTGGCACGGTGATCCCAGGGTGCGACCATGGAGCCCGGGATAGCAAAGCCCAAGTGGAACCAGCTCTCCCGCAGATCTCCTTCCCTGACGCGACAGAGCAAACGCCCAAAGCCTTGCTGAGGAAGCAGCAGCGAAGTGCGGTTCAGGCCAAGCTGAAAACCTCTGCCAAAGCATAGCAGTCGCTGGGAAAAAAGAGTCGGTTCTCTGGGCTGCTGTTGCTGCTTGCTTGAGCCTAGTATTGGCAGCACGGTGGCAGAATCCCGCATAGAGCGAAAGCCTCTTTGCCTGGGCATCCCCTCTAGGAAAGCACAGCATTCTTGGGGAAAACAGAGTCGGTTCTGTGCGATGCAGATGCCGCTTGCCTGAACATGGTCTCCGAAGCACGCTGTAAGAAACCCGCATGGAGCGAAATCCTCTTGGCCCGGGCATCCCCTGTACTTGAGAGCGAAGCGTGGTTGTGACTGTGGAAACAGTCTTAACGAAAGGTCATGAAACAGGAGAGCATGCATTGCAACAATAGCGGGCAGGTGGCAAGACAAGTGTCACCCTCTCCGTTTGCTTAGAAATCAGAGTCTGTTCTGCGGGCTGCTCCTCCTGCTTGCCTAGGCCAAGTCTCAAGGTGGGAGATACCACCCTACAGGGAAAGCCTCGTTGCCCAGGCTCCTCCTCTGGGAAAGCACAGCATTCGTTGGGAAATCTGAGTCGCTTTGTGGGATGCTGCTGCTGCTTGCCTGAGCTAGTCTGCGCAGCACGGTGGAAGAAACCCGCATGGAGCGAAATTCTCTTGGCCATAGCATCGCCACTGCCTGTGAGAGAAGCGTGGATGCAACTCTGGAAAGGGACTTAAGGATAGGGACACGGCTGTCACCGTGATCTCCGGGAGCAAGTCTGGGGAAGGAGCAGAACCCCTCCCCGGGAGAAGAGAAGGAGCTGTTGGCCTTGTCCAGAAACAGTCGCAAAGCAGGAGAGCCTGCCCAGGGAAGAACAGCGGGACGGTGGCATGACAAGCGTCACCCGCTCCCAATGCGTATAGACGGAAGCCTGGCTTTAGGAAGACAGGAGGGGACGGCTAGGGCAGGCGCGCATACGCCACTCTGAGGAAGGAGTCTGGGCAGAAGGCAGGCCTGTTCTGTGTGCCTCCTGTCCCAAGGGGAGAGCATCTCCGAGGCCACCTGTCCCTAGGGCAGACGTGGGCTTGCCACCAGGCGCCATAACCTGAACTCGCAGATACAGCTCCCTGGAAGAAAGGGCAGCCAGATACCATCTTCCTCCAAGAGGTAGCAGCGTTGGGGGTGGCAGTGGTGTGTCGGGGAAGAAGAGCGGACAGTCCCCCACTGCTCCCCATCCAACTGCACGGGCGCTGTGGAGGGTTCCTGTCGCCTCTCCTTTCCTATTGCAATGGCACTGGCGTAGTCCCCGAGTCCGCCTGAACTCCAGAGCAAAAAGCCAAGCCTTACTACGCCAGGAGATGGCAGTTGGCAGGGAGTGTCATCCTAGACCACGCAAGCTGCTGCAGGGTGGTGGCTGTTTCTGCAAGTTCAGACTGGCAGGGTGATCCCAGGGTGCGACCATGGAGCCCCGGACAAAAAAGCCCAAGAGGCACCAGCTCTCCCGCAGATCTCCTTCCCTGACGCGACAGAGCAAACGCCCAAAGCCTTGCTGAGGAAACAGCAGCGAAGTGCGGTTCAGGCCAAGCTGAAAACCTCTGCCAAAGCATAGCAGTCGCTGGGAAAAAAGAGTCGGTTCTCTGGGCTACTGTTGCTGCTTGCTTGAGCCTAGTATTGGCAGCACGGTGGCAGAATCCCGCATAGAGCGAAAGCCTCCTTGCCTGGGCATCCCCTCTAGGAAAGCACAGCATTCTTGGGGAAAACAGAGTCGGTTCTGTGCGATGCATATGTCGCTTGCCTGTACAGAGTCTCCGAAGCACGGTGAAAGAAACCCGCATGGAGCGAAATCCTCTTGGCCCGGGCATCCCCTCTACTTGAGAGAGAAGCGTGGTTGTGCCTGTGGAAACAGCCTTAACGAAAGGTCATGAAACAGGAGAGCATGCATTGCAACAATAGCGGACAGGTGGCAAGACAAGTGTCACCCTCTCCGTTTGCTTAGAAATCAGAGTCGGTTCTGCGGGCTGCTGCTCCTGCTTGCCTAGGCCAAGTCTCAAGGTGGGAGAAACCACCATACAGCGAAAGCCTCTTTGCCCAGGCTCCTCCTCTGGGAAAGCACAGCATTCGTTGGGAAATCTGAGTCGCTTTGTGGGATGCTGTTGCTACTTGCCTGAGCTAGTCTGCGCAGCACGGTGGAAGAAACCCGCATGGAGCGAAATTCTCTGGGTCCTAGCATCCCCACTGCCTGCGAGAGAAGCATGGATGCACATCTGGAAAGGGCCTTAAGGATAGGGACACGGCTGACACCGTGTTCCCCGGGAGCAAATCTGGGGAAGGAGCAGAACGCCTCCCCGGGAGAAGAGAAGGAGCCGTTGGCCTTGTTGTCGGGAAACAGTCGCAAAGCAGGAGAGATTGCCCTGGGAAGAACAGTGGGACGGTGGCAAGACAAGCGTCACCCGCTCCCTGTGCGTAGAGACGGAAGCCTGGCTTTAGGAAGACACGAGGGGATGGCTAGGGCAGACGCGCATACTCTGCTCTGAGGAAGGAGTCTGGGCAGAAGGATGGCCTGTTCTGTGTGCCTTTTGTCCCAAGGGGACAGCATCTCCAAGGCCACCTGTCCCTAGGCAAGATGTGGGCATGCCACCAGGCGCCATAACCTGAACTCGCAGATACAGCTCCCTGGAAGAAAGGGGAGCCAGATGACATCTTCCTCCAAGAGGTGGCAGCTTTGGGGGAGGAAGGGGGTGTGTCGTGGAAGAAGAGGGGACAGTCCCCCACAGCTCCCCATCCCAGTGCACGGGCGCTGTGCAGGGTTCCTGTCGCTTCTCCTTTCCTATGTGGAAGGCGCTGGCCTAGTCCCCAAGTCCGCCTGAACTCGAGAGCAAAAAGCCAAGCCTTACTACGCCAGAAGAAGGCAGTTGGCAGGGATTGTCATCCTAGACCACGCACGCTGCTGAAGGGTGGTGGCTGTGTCTGCGAGGTTCAGCCTGGCACGGTGATCCCAGGGTGCGACCATGGAGCCCGGGATAGCAAAGCCCAAGTGGAACCAGCTCTCCCGCAGATCTCCTTCCCTGACGCGACAGAGCAAACGCCCAAAGCCTTGCTGAGGAAGCAGCAGCGAAGTGCGGTTCAGGCCAAGCTGAAAACCTCTGCCAAAGCATAGCAGTCGCTGGGAAAAAAGAGTCGGTTCTCTGGGCTGCTGTTGCTGCTTGCTTGAGCCGAGTATTGGCAGCACGGTGGCAGAATCCCGCATAGAGCGAAAGCCTCTTTGCCTGGGCATCCCCTCTAGGAAAGCACAGCATTCTTGGGGAAAACAGAGTCGGTTCTGTGCGATGCAGATGCCGCTTACCTGACATGGTCTCCGAAGCACGCTGTAAGAAACCCGCATGGAGCGAAATCCTCTTGGCCCGGGCATCCCCTGTAATTGAGAGCGAAGCGTGGTTGTGACTGTGGAAACAGTCTTAACGAAAGGTGATGAAACAGGAGAGCATGCATTGCAACAATAGCGGGCAGGTGGCAAGACAAGTGTCACCCTCTCCGTTTGCTTAGAAATCAGAGTCTGTTCTGCGGGCTGCTGCTCCTGCTTGCCTAGGCCAAGTCTCAAGGTGGGAGATACCACCCTACAGGGAAAGCCTCTTTGCCCAGGCTCCTCCTCTGGGAAAGCACAGCATTCGTTGGGAAATCTGAGTCGCTTTGTGGGATGCTGCTGCTGCTTGCCTGAGCTAGTCTGCGCAGCACGGTGGAACAAACCCGCATGGAGCGAAATTCTCTTGGCCCTAGCATCGCCACTACCTGCGAGAGAAGCGTGGATGCACATCTGGAAAGGGACTTAAGGATAGGGACACGGCTGTCACCGTGATCTCCGGGAGCAAGTCTGGGGAAGGAGCAGAACGCCTCCCCGGGAGAAAGGAAGGAGCTGTTGGCCTTGTCCAGAAACAGTCGCAAAGCAGGAGAGCCTGCCCAGGGAAGAACAGCGGGACGGTGGCATGACAAGCGTCACCCGCTCCCAATGCGTATAGACGGAAGCCTGGCTTTAGGAAGACAGGAGGGACGGCTAGGGCAGGCGCGCATACGCCACTCTGAGGAAGGAGTCTGGGCAGAAGGCAGGCCTGTTCTGTGTGCCTCCTGTCCCAAGGGGAGAGCATCTCCGAGGCCACCTGTCCCTAGGGCAGACGTGGGCTTGCCACCAGGCGCCATAACCTGAACTCGCAGATACAGCTCCCTGGAAGAAAGGGCAGCCAGATACCATCTTCCTCCAAGAGGTGGCAGCGTTGGGGGTGGCAGCGGTGTGTCGGGGAAGAAGAGGGGACAGTCCCCCACTGCTCCCCATCCAAGTGCACGGGCGCTGTGGAGGGTTCCTGTCGCCTCTCCTTTCCTATTGCAAAGGCACTGGCGTAGTCCCCGAGTCCGCCTGAACTCCAGAGCAAAAAGCCAAGCCTTACTATGCCAGGAGATGGCAGTTGGCAGGGAGTGTCATCCTAGACCACGCAAGCTGCTGCAGGGTGGTGGCTGTTTCTGCAAGTTCAGACTGGCAGGGTGATCCCAGGGTGCGACCATGGAGCCCGGGACAAAAAAGCCCAAGAGGCACCAGTTCTCCCGCAGATCTCCTTCCCTGACGCGACAGAGCTAACGCCCAAAGCCTTGCTGAGGAAGCAGCAGCGAAGTGCGGTTCAGGCCAAGCTGAAAACCTCTGCGAAAGCATAGCAGTCGCTCGGAAAAAAGAGTCGGTTCTCTGGGCTACTGTTGCTGCTTGCTTGAGCCTAGTATTGGCAGCACGGTGGCAGAATCCCGCATAGAGCGAAAGCCTCCTTGCCTGGGCATCCCCTCTAGGAAAGCACAGCATTCTTGGGGAAAACAGAGTCGGTTCTGTGCGATGCATATGTCGCTTGCCTGTACAGAGTCTCCGAAGCACAGTGAAAGAAACCCGCATGGAGCGAAATCCTCTTGGCCCGGGCATCCCCTCTACTTGAGAGAGAAGCGTGGTTGTGCCTGTGGAAACAGCCTTAACGAAAGGTCATGAAACAGGAGAGCATGCATTGCAACAATAGCGGACAGGTGGCAAGACAAGTGTCACCCTCTCCGTTTGCTTAGAAATCAGAGTCGGTTCTGCGGGCTGCTGCTCCTGCTTGCCTAGGCCAAGTCTCAAGGTGGGAGAAACCACCATACAGCGAAAGCCTCTTTGCCCAGGCTCCTCCTCTGGGAAAGCACAGCATTCGTTGGGAAATCTGAGTCGCTTTGTGGGATGCTGTTGCTACTTGCCTGAGCTAGTCTGCGCAGCACGGTGGAAGAAACCCGCATGGAGCGAAATTCTCTGGGTCCTAGCATCCCCACTGCCTGCGAGAGAAGCGTGGATGCACATCTGGAAAGGGCCTTAAGGATAGGGACACGGCTGACACCGTGTTCCCCGGGAGCAAGTCTGGGGAAGGAGCAGAACGCCACCCCGGGAGAAGAGAAGGAGCCGTTGGCCTTGTTGTCGGGAAAGAGTCACAAAGCAGGAGAGATTGCCCTGGGAAGAACAGTGGGACGGTGGCAAGACAAGCGTCACCCGCTCCCTGTGCGTAGAGACGGAAGCCTGGCTTTAGGAAGACACGAGGGGATGGCTAGGGCAGACGCGCATACTCTGCTCTGAGGAAGGAGTCTGGGCAGAAGGAAGGCCTGTTCTGTGTGCCTTTTGTCCCAAGGGGACAGCATCTCCAAGGCCACCTGTCCCTAGGCAAGATGTGGGCATGCCACCAGGCGCCATAACCTGAACTCGCAGATACAGCTCCCTGGAAGAAAGGGGAGCCAGATGACATCTTCCTCCAAGAGGTGGCAGCTTTGGGGGAGGAAGGGGGTGTGTCGTGGAAGAAGAGGGGACAGTCCCCCACAGCTCCCCATCCCAGTGCACGGGCGCTGTGCAGGGTTCCTGTCGCTTCTCCTTTCCTATGTGGAAGGCGCTGGCCTAGTCCCCAAGTCCGCCTGAAATCGAGAGCAAAAAGCCAAGCCTTACTACGCCAGAAGAAGGCAGTTGGCAGGGATTGTCATCCTAGACCACGCACGCTGCTGCAGGGTGGTGGCTGTGTCTGCGAGGTTCAGCCTGGCACGGTGATCCCAGGGTGCGACCATGGAGCCCGGGATAGCAAAGCCCAAGTGGAACCAGCTCTCCCGCAGATCTCCTTCCCTGACGCGACAGAGCAAACGCCCAAAGCCTTGCTGAGGAAGCAGCAGCGAAGTGCGGTTCAGGCCAAGCTGAAAACCTCTGCCAAAGCATAGCAGTCGCTGGGAAAAAAGAGTCGGTTCTCTGGGCTGCTGTTGCTGCTTGCTTGAGCCTAGTATTGGCAGCACGGTGGCAGAATCCCGCATAGAGCGAAAGCCTCTTTGCCTGGGCATCCCCTCTAAGAAAGCACAGCATTCTTGGGGAAAACAGAGTCGGTTCTGTGCGATGCAGATGCCGCTTGCCTGAACATGGTCTCCGAAGCACGCTGTAAGAAACCCGCATGGAGCGAAATCCTCTTGGCCCGGGCATCCCCTGTACTTGAGAGCGAAGCGTGGTTGTGACTGTGGAAACAGTCTTAACGAAAGGTCATGAAACAGGAGAGCATGCATTGCAACAATAGCGGGCAGGTGGCAAGACAAGTGTCACCCTCTCTGTTTGCTTAGAAATCAGAGTCTGTTCTGCGGGCTGCTCCTCCTGCTTGCCTAGGCCAAGTCTCAAGGTGGGAGATACCACCCTACAGGGAAAGCCTCTTTGCCCAGGCTCCTCCTCTGGGAAAGCACAGCATTCGTTGGGAAATCTGAGTCGCTTTGTGGGATGCTGCTGCTGCTTGCCTGAGCTAGTCTGCGCAGCACGGTGGAAGAAACCCGCATGGAGCGAAATTCTCTTGGCCCTAGCATCGCCCCTGCCTGCGAGAGAAGCGTGGATGCACATCTGGAAAGGGACTTAAGGATAGGGACACGGCTGTCACCGTGATCTCCGGGAGCAAGTCTGGGGAAGGAGCAGAACGCCTCCCCGGGAGAAGAGAAGGAGCTGTTGGCCTTGTCCAGAAACAGTCGCAAAGCAGGAGAGCCTGCCCTGGGAAGAACAGCGGGACGGTGGCATGACAAGCGTCACCCGCTCCCAATGCGTATAGACGGAAGCCTGGCTTTAGGAAGACAGGAGGGGACGGCTAGGGCAGGGGTGCATACGCCACTCTGAGGAAGGAGTCTGGGCAGAAGGCAGGCCTGTTCTGTGTGCGTCCTGTCCCAAGGGGAGAGCATCTCCGAGGCCATCTGTCCCTAGGGCAGACGTGGGCTTGCCACCAGGCGCCATAACCTGAACTCGCAGATACAGCTCCCTGGAAGAAAGGGCAGCCAGATACCATCTTCCTCCAAGAGGTGGCAGCGTTGGGGGTGGCAGCGGTGTG
Source organism: Neogale vison (assembly GCF_020171115.1). Classification (NCBI taxonomy): domain Eukaryota; kingdom Metazoa; phylum Chordata; class Mammalia; order Carnivora; family Mustelidae; genus Neogale; species Neogale vison. The sequence continues at coordinate 2,820,862 of NW_025334865.1, forward strand.
TCGGGGAAGAAGACGGGACAGTCCCCCACTGCTCCCCATCCAAGTGCACGGGCGCTGTGGAGGGTTCCTGTCGCCTCTCCTTTCCTATTGCAAAGGCCCTGGCGTAGTCCCCGAGTCCGCCTGAACTCCAGAGCAAAAAGCCAAGCCTTACTACGCCAGGAGATGGCAGTTGGCAGGGAGTGTCATCCTAGACCACGCAAGCTGCTGCAGGGTGGTGGCTGTTTCTGCAAGTTCAGACTGGCAGGGTGATCCCAGGGTGCGACCATGGAGCCCGGGATAGCAAAGCCCAAGAGGCACCAGCTCTCCCGCAGATCTCCTTCCCTGACGCGACAGAGCAAAAGCCCAAAGCCTTGCTGAGGAAGCAGCAGCGAAGTGCGGTTCAGGCCAAGCTGAAAACCTCTGCGAAAGCATAGCAGTCGCTGGGAAAAAAGAGTCGGTTCTCTGGGCTACTGTTGCTGCTTGCTTGAGCCTAGTAGTGGCTGCACGGTGGCAGAATCCCGCATAGAGCGAAAGCCTCCTTGCCTGGGCATCCCCTGTAGGAAAGCACAGCATTCTTGGGGAAAACAGAGTCGGTTCTGTGCGATGCATATGTCGCTTGCCTGTACAGAGTCTCCGAAGCACGGTGAAAGAAACCCGCATGGAGCGAAATCCTCTTGGCCCGGGCATCCCCTCTACTTGAGAGAGAAGCGTGGTGGTGCCTGTGGAAACAGCCTTAACGAAAGGTCATGAAACAGGAGAGCATGCATTGCAACAATAGCGGACAGGTGGCAACACAAGTGTCACACTCTCCGTTTGCTTAGAAATTAGAGTCGGTTCTGCGGGCTGCTGTTCCTGCTTGCCTAGGCCTAGTCTCAAGGTGGGAGAAACCACCATACAGCGAAAGCCTCTTTGCCCAGGCTCCTCCTCTGGGAAAGCACAGCATTCGTTGGGAAATCTGAGTCGGTTTGTGGGATGCTGTTGCTACTTGCCTGAGCTAGTCTGCGCAGCACGGTGGAAGAAACCCGCATGGAGCGAAATTCTCTGGGTCCTAGCATCCCCACTGCCTGCGAGAGAAGCGTGGATGCACATCTGGAAAGGGCCTTAAGGATAGGGACACGGCTGACACCGTGTTCCCCGGGAGCAAGTCTGGGGAAGGAGCAGAACGCCTCCCCGGGAGAAGAGAAGGAGCCGTTGGCCTTGTTGTCGGGAAAGAGTCGCAAAGCAGGAGAGATTGCCCTGGGAAGAACAGTGGGACGGTGGCAAGACAAGCGTCACCCGCTCCCTGTGCGTAGAGACGGAAGCCTGGCTTTAGGAAGACACGAGGGGATGGCTAGGGCAGACGCGCATACTCTGCTCTGAGGAAGGAGTCTGGGCAGAAGGAAGGCCTGTTCTGTGTGCCTTTTGTCCCAAGGGGACAGCATCTCCAAGGCCACCTGTCCCTAGGCAAGATGTGGGCATGCCACCAGGCGCCATAACCTGAACTCGCAGATACAGCTCCCTGGAAGAAAGGGGAGCCAGATGACATCTTCCTCCAAGAGGTGGCAGCTTTGGGGAGGAAGGGGGTGTGTCGTGGAAGAAGAGGGGACAGTCCCCCACAGCTCCCCATCCCAGTGCACGGGCGCTGTGCAGGGTTCCTGTCGCTTCTCCTTTCCTATGTGGAAGGCGCTGGCCTAGTCCCCAAGTCCGCCTGAACTCGACAGCAAAAAGCCAAGCCTTACTACGCCAGAAGAAGGCAGTTGGCAGGGATTGTCATCCTAGACCACGCACGCTGCTGCAGGGTGGTGGCTGTGTCTGCGAGGTTCAGCCTGGCACGGTGATCCCAGGGTGCGACCATGGAGCCCGGGATAGCAAAGCCCAAGTGGAACCAGCTCTCCCGCAGATCTCCTTCCCTGACGCGACAGAGCAAATGCCCAAAGCCTTGCTGAGGAAGCAGCAGCGAAGTGCGGTTCAGGCCAAGCTGAAAACCTCTGCCAAAGCATAGCAGTCGCTGGGAAAAAAGAGTCGGTTCTCTGGGCTGCTGTTGCTGCTTGCTTGAGCCTGGTATTGGCAGCACGGTGGCAGAATCCCGCATAGAGCGAAAGCCTCATTGCCTGGGCATCCCCTCTAGGAAAGCACAGCATTCTTGGGGAAAACAGAGTCGGTTCTGTGCGATGCAGATGCCGCTTGCCTGAACATGGTCTCCGAAGCACGCTGTAAGAAACCCGCATGGAGCGAAATCCTCTTGGCCCGGGCATCCCCTGTACATGAGAGCGAAGCGTGGTTGTGACTGTGGAAACAGTCTTAACGAAAGGTCATGAAACAGGAGAGCATGCATTGCAACAATAGCGGGCAGGTGGCAAGACAAGTGTCACCCTCTCTGTTTGCTTAGAAATCAGAGTCTGTTCTACGGGCTGCTCCTCCTGCTTGCCTAGGCCAAGTCTCAAGGTGGGAGATACCACCCTACAGGGAAAGCCTCTTTGCCCAGGCTCCTCCTCTGGGAAAGCACAGCATTCGTTGGGAAATCTGAGTCGCTTTGTGGGATGCTGCTGCTGCTTGCCTGAGCTAGTCTGCACAGCACGGTGGAAGAAACCCGCATGGAGCGAAATTCTCTTGGCCCTAGCATCGCCCCTGCCTGCGAGAGAAGCGTGGATGCACATCTGGAAAGGGACTTAAGGATAGGGACACGGCTGTCACCGTGATCTCCGGGAGCAAGTCTGGGGAAGGAGCAGAACGCCTCCCCGGGAGAAGAGAAGGAGCTGTTGGCCTTGTCTAGAAACAGTCGCAAAGCAGGAGAGCCTGCCCTGGGAAGAACAGCGGGACGGTGGCATGACAAGCGTCACCCGCTCCCAATGCGTATAGACGGAAGCCTGGCTTTAGGAAGACAGGAGGGGACGGCTAGGGCAGGGGTGCATACGCCACTCTGAGGAAGGAGTCTGGGCAGAAGGCAGGCCTGTTCTGTGTGCGTCCTGTCCCAAGGGGAGAGCATCTCCGAGGCCATCTGTCCCTAGGGCAGACGTGGGCTTGCCACCAGGCGCCATAACCTGAACTCGCATATACAGCTCCCTGGAAGAAAGGGCAGCCAGATACCATCTTCCTCCAAGAGGTGGCAGCGTTGGGGGTGGCAGCGGTGTGTCGGGGAAGAAGACGGGACAGTCCCCCACTGCTCCCCATCCAAGTGCACGGGCGCTGTGGAGGGTTCCTGTCGCCTCTCCTTTCCTATTGCAAAGGCCCTGGCGTAGTCCCCGAGTCCGCCTGAACTCCAGAGCAAAAAACCAAGCCTTACTACGCCAGGAGATGGCAGTTGGCAGGGAGTGTCATCCTAGACCACGCAAGCTGCTGCAGGGTGGTGGCTGTTTCTGCAAGTTCAGACTGGCAGGGTGATCCCAGGGTGCGACCATGGAGCCCGGGATAGCAAAGCCCAAGAGGCACCAGCTCTCCCGCAGATCTCCTTCCCTGACGCGACAGAGCAAACGCCCAAAGCCTTGCTGAGGAAACAGCAGCGAAGTGCGGTTCAGGCCAAGCTGAAAACCTCTGCGAAAGCATAGCAGTCGCTGGGAAAAAAGAGTCGGTTCTCTGGGCTACTGTTGCTGCTTGCTTGAGCCTAGTATTGGCTGCACGGTGGCAGAATCCCGCATAGAGCGAAAGCCTCCTTGCCTGGGCATCCCCTGTAGGAAAGCACAGCATTCTTGGGGAAAACAGAGTCGGTTCTGTGCGATGCATATGTCGCTTGCCTGTACAGAGTCTCCGAAGCACGGTGAAAGAAACCCGCATGGAGCGAAATCCTCTTGGCCCGGGCATCCCCTCTACTTGAGAGAGAAGCGTGGTTGTGCCTGTGGAAACAGCCTTAACGAAAGGTCATGAAACAGGAGAGCATGCATTGCAACAATAGCGGACAGGTGGCAACACAAGTGTCACACTCTCCGTTTGCTTAGAAATTAGAGTCGGTTCTGCGGGCTGCTGTTCCTGCTTGCCTAGGCCTAGTCTCAAGGTGGGAGAAACCACCATACAGCGAAAGCCTCTTTGCCCAGGCTCCTCCTCTGGGAAAGCACAGCATTCGTTGGGAAATCTGAGTCGGTTTGTGGGATGCTGTTGCTACTTGCCTGAGCTAGTCTGCGCAGCACGGTGGAAGAAACCCGCATGGAGCGAAATTCTCTGGGTCCTAGCATCCCCACTGCCTGCGAGAGAAGCGTGGATGCACATCTGGAAAGGGCCTTAAGGATAGGGACACGGCTGACACCGTGTTCCCCGGGAGCAAGTCTGGGGAAGGAGCAGAACGCCTCCCCGGGAGAAGAGAAGGAGCCGTTGGCCTTGTTGTCGGGAAAGAGTCGCAAAGCAGGAGAGATTGCCCTGGGAAGAACAGTGGGACGGTGGCAAGACAAGCGTCACCCGCTCCCTGTGCGTAGAGACGGAAGCCTGGCTTTAGGAAGACACGAGGGGATGGCTAGGGCAGACGCGCATACTCTGCTCTGAGATAGGAGTCTGGGCAGAAGGAAGGCCTGTTCTGTGTGCCTTTTGTCCCAAGGGGACAGCATCTCCAAGGCCACCTGTCCCTAGGCAAGATGTGGGCATGCCACCAGGCGCCATAACCTGAACTCGCAGATACAGCTCCCTGGAAGAAAGGGGAGCCAGATGACATCTTCCTCCAAGAGGTGGCAGCTTTGGGGGAGGAAGGGGGTGTGTCGTGGAAGAAGAGGGGACAGTCCCCCACAGCTCCCCATCCCAGTGCACGGGCGCTGTGCAGGGTTCCTGTCGCTTCTCCTTTCCTATGTGGAGGGCGCTGGCCTAGTCCCCAAGTGCGCCTGAACTCGACAGCAAAAAGCCAAGCCTTAATACGCCAGAAGAAGGCAGTTGGCAGGGATTGTCATCCTAGACCACGCACGCTGCTGCAGGGTGGTGGCTGTGTCTGCGAGGTTCAGCCTGGCACGGTGATCCCAGGGTGCGACCATGGAGCCCGGGATAGCAAAGCCCAAGTGGAACCAGCTCTCCCGCAGATCTCCTTCCCTGACGCGACAGAGCAAATGCCCAAAGCCTTGCTGAGGAAGCAGCAGCGAAGTGCGGTTCAGGCCAAGCTGAAAACCTCTGCCAAAGCATAGCAGTCGCTGGGAAAAAAGAGTCGGTTCTCTGGGCTGCTGTTGCTGCTTGCTTGAGCCTAGTATTGGCAGCACGGTGGCAGAATCCCGCATAGAGCGAAAGCCTCTTTGCCTGGGCATCCCCTCTAGGAAAGCACAGCATTCTTGGGGAAAACAGAGTCGGTTCTGTGCGATGCAGATGCCGCTTGCCTGAACATGGTCTCCGAAGCACGCTGTAAGAAACCCGCATGGAGCGAAATCCTCTTGGCCCGGGCATCCCCTGTACTTGAGAGCGAAGCGTGGTTGTGACTGTGGAAACAGTCTTAACGAAAGGTCATGAAACAGGAGAGCATGCATTGCAACAATAGCGGGCAGGTGGCAAGACAAGTGTCACCCTCTCTGTTTGCTTAGAAATCAGAGTCTGTTCTGCGGGCTGCTCCTCCTGCTTGCCTAGGCCAAGTCTCAAGGTGGGAGATACCACCCCACAGGGAAAGCCTCTTTGCCCAGGCTCCTCCTCTGGGAAAGCACAGCATTCGTTGGGAAATCTGAGTTGCTTTGTGGGATGCTGCTGCTGCTTGCCTGAGCTAGTCTGCGCAGCACGGTGGAAGAAACCCGCATGGAGCGAAATTCTCTTGGCCCTAGCATCGCCACTGCCTGCGAGAGAAGCGTGGATGCACATCTGGAAAGGGACTTAAGGATAGGGACACGGCTGTCACCGTGATTTCCGGGAGCAAGTCTGGGGAAGGAGCAGAACGCCTCCCCGGGAGAAAGGAAGGAGCTGTTGGCCTTGTCCAGAAACAGTCGCAAAGCAGGAGAGCCTGCCCAGGGAAGAACAGCGGGACGGTGGCATGACAAGCGTCACCCGCTCCCAATGCGTATAGACGGAAGCCTGGCTTTAGGAAGACAGGAGGGGACGGCTAGGGCAGGCGCGCATACGCCACTCTGAGGAAGGAGTCTGGGCAGAAGGCAGGCCTGTTCTGTGTGCCTCCTGTCCCAAGGGGAGAGCATCTCCGAGGCCACCTGTCTCTAGGGCAGACGTGGGCTTGCCACCAGGCGCCATAACCTGAACTCGCAGATACAGCTCCCTGGAAGAAAGGGCAGCCAGATACCATCTTCCTCCAAGAGGTGGCAGCGTTGGGGGTGGCAGCGGTTTGTCGGGGAAGAAGAGGGGACAGTCCCCCACTGCTCCCCATCCAAGTGCACGGGCGCTGTGGAGGGTTCCTGTCGCCTCTCCTTTCCTATTGCAAAGGCACTGGCGTAGTCCCCGAGTCTGCCTGAACCTCAGAGCAAAAAGCCAAGCCTTACTACGCCAGGAGATGGCAGTTGGCAGGGAGTGTCATCCTAGACCACGCAAGCTGCTGCAGGGTGGTGGCTGTTTCTGCAAGTTCAGACTGGCAGGGTGATCCCAGGGTGCGACCATGGAGCCCGGGACAAAAAAGCCCAAGAGGCACCAGCTCTCCCGCAGATCTCCTTCCCTGACGCGACAGAGCGAACGCCCAAAGCCTTGATGAGGAATCAGCAGCGAAGTCCGGTTCAGGCCAAGCTGAAAACCTCTGCGAAAGCATAGCAGTCGCTGGGAAAAAAGAGTCGGTTCTCTGGGCTACTGTTGCTGCTTGCTTGAGCCTAGTATTGGCAGCACGGTGGCAGAATCCCGCATAGAGCGAAAGCCTCCTTGCCTGGGCATCCCCTCTAGGAAAGCACAGCATTCTTGGGGAAAACAGAGTCGGTTCTGTGCGATGCATATGTCGCTTGCCTGTACAGAGTCTCCGAAGCACGGTGAAAGAAACCCGCATGGAGCGAAATCCTCTTGGCCCGGGCATCCCCTCTACTTGAGAGAGAAGCGTGGTTGTGCCTGTGGAAACAGCCTTAACGAAAGGTCATGAAACAGGAGAGCATGCATTGCAACAATAGCGGACAGGTGGCAAGACAAGTGTCACCCTCTCCGTTTGCTTAGAAATCAGAGTCGGTTCTGCGGGCTGCTGCTCCTGCTTGCCTAGGCCAAGTCTCAAGGTGGGAGAAACCACCATACAGCGAAAGCCTCTTTGCCCAGGCTCCTCCTCTGGGAAAGCACAGCATTCGTTGGGAAATCTGAGTCGTTTTGTGGGATGCTGTTGCTACTTGCCTGAGCTAGTCTGCGCAGCACGGTGGAAGAAACCCGCATGGAGCGAAATTCTCTGGGTCCTAGCATCCCCACTGCCTGCGAGAGAAGCGTGGATGCACATCTGGAAAGGGCCTTAAGGATAGGGACACGGCTGACACCGTGTTCACCGGGAGCAAGTCTGGGGAAGGAGCAGAACGCCTCCCCGGGAGAAGAGAAGGAGCCGTTGGCCTTGTTGTCGGGAAAGAGTCGCAAAGCAGGAGAGATTGCCCTGGGAAGAACAGTGGGACGGTGGCAAGACAAGCGTCACCCGCTCCCTGTGCGTAGAGACGGAAGCCTGGCTTTAGGAAGACACGAGGGGATGGCTAGGGCAGACGCGCATACTCTGCTCTGAGGAAGGAGTCTGGGCAGAAGGAAGGCCTGTTCTGTGTGCCTTTTGTCCCAAGGGGACAGCATCTCCAAGGCCACCTGTCCCTAGGCAAGATGTGGGCATGCCACCAGGCGCCATAACCTGAACTCGCAGATACAGCTCCCTGGAAGAAAGGGGAGCCAGATGACATCTTCCTCCAAGAGGTGGCAGCTTTGGGGGAGGAAGGGAGTGTGTCGTGGAAGAAGAGGGGACAGTCCCCCACAGCTCCCAATCCCAGTGCACGGGCGCTTTGCAGGGTTCCTGTCGCTTCTCCGTTCCTATGTGGAAGGCGCTGGCCTAGTCCCCAAGTCCGCCTGAACTCGAGAGCAAAAAGCCAAGCCTTACTACGCCAGAAGAAGGCAGTTGGCAGGGATTGTCATCCTAGACCACGCACGCTGCTGCAGGGTGGTGGCTGTGTCTGCGAGGTTCAGCCTGGCACGGTGATCCCAGGGTGCGACCATGGAGCCCGGGATAGCAAAGCCCAAGTGGAACCAGCTCTCCCGCAGATCTCCTTCCCTGACGCGACAGAGCAAACGCCCAAAGCCTTGCTGAGGAAGCAGCAGCGAAGTGCGGTTCAGGCCAAGCTGAAAACCTCTGCCAAAGCATAGCAGTCGCTGGGAAAAAAGAGTCGGTTCTCTGGGCTGCTGTTGCTGCTTGCTTGAGCCGAGTATTGGCAGCACGGTGGCAGAATCCCGCATAGAGCGAAAGCCTCTTTGCCTGGGCATCCCCTCTAGGAAAGCACAGCATTCTTGGGGAAAACAGAGTCGGTTCTGTGCGATGCAGATGCCGCTTGCCTGAACATGGTCTCCGAAGCACGCTGTAAGAAACCCGCATGGAGCGAAATCCTCTTGGCCCGGGCATCCCCTGTACTTGAGAGCGAAGCGTGGTTGTGACTGTGGAAACAGTCTTAACGAAAGGTCATGAAACAGGAGAGCATGCATTGCAACAATAGCGGGCAGGTGGCAAGACAAGTGTCACCCTCTCCGTTTGCTTAGAAATCAGAGTCTGTTCTGCGGGCTGCTGCTCCTGCTTGCCTAGGCCAAGTCTCAAGGTGGGAGATACCACCCTACAGGGAAAGCCTCTTTGCCCAGGCTCCTCCTCTGGGAAAGCACAGCATTCGTTGGGAAATCTGAGTCGCTTTGTGGGATGCTGCTGCTGCTTGCCTGAGCTAGTCTGCGCAGCACGGTGGAAGAAACCCGCATGGAGCGAAATTCTCTTGGCCCTAGCATCGCCACTGCCTGCGAGAGAAGCGTGGATGCACATCTGGAAAGGGACTTAAGGATAGGGACAGGGCTGTCACCGTGATCTCCGGGAGCAAGTCTGGGGAAGGAGCAGAACGCCTCCCCGGGAGAAAGGAAGGAGCTGTTGGCCTTGTCCAGAAACAGTCGCAAAGCAGGAGAGCCTGCCCAGGGAAGAACAGCGGGACGGTGGCATGACAAGCGTCACCCGCTCCCAATGCGTATAGACGGAAGCCTGGCTTTAGGAAGACAGGAGGGGACGGCTAGGGCAGGCGCGCATACGGCACTCTGAGGAAGGAGTCTGGGCAGAAGGCAGGCCTGTTCTGTGTGCCTCTTGTCCCACGGGGAGAGCATCTCCGAGGCCACCTGTCCCTAGGGCAGACGTGGGCTTGCCACCAGGCGCCATAACCTGAACTCGCAGATACAGCTCCCTGGAAGAAAGGGCAGCCAGATACCATCTTCCTCTTAGAGGTGGCAGCGTTGGGGGTGGCAGCGGTGTGTCGGGGAAGAAGAGGGGACAGTCCCCCACTGCTCCCCATCCAAGTGCACGGGCGCTGTGGAGGGTTCCTGTCGCCTCTCCTTTCCTATTGCAAAGGCACTGGCGTAGTCCCCGAGTCCGCCTGAACTCCAGAGCAAAAAGCCAAGCCTTACTACGCCAGGAGATGGCAGTTGGCAGGGAGTGTCATCCTAGACCACGCAAGCTGCTGCAGGGTGGTGGCTGTTTCTGCAAGTTCAGACTGGCAGGGTGATCCCAGGGTGCGACCATGGAGCCCGGGACAAAAAAGCCCAAGAGGCACCAGTTCTCCCGCAGATCTCCTTCCCTGACGCGACAGAGCGAACGCCCAAAGCCTTGCTGAGGAAGCAGCAGCGAAGTGCGGTTCAGGCCAAGCTGAAAACCTCTGCGAAAGCATAGCAGTCGCTGGGAAAAAAGAGTCGGTTCTCTGGGCTACTGTTGCTGCTTGCTTGAGCCTAGTATTGGCAGCACGGTGGCAGAATCCCGCATAGAGCGAAAGCCTCCTTGCCTGGGCATCCCCTCTAGGAAAGCACAGCATTCTTGGGGAAAACAGAGTCGGTTCTGTGCGATGCATATGTCGCTTGCCTGTACAGAGTCTCCGAAGCACGGTGAAAGAAACCCGCATGGAGCGAAATCCTCTTGGCCCGGGCATCCCCTCTACTTGAGAGAGAAGCGTGGTTGTGCCTGTGGAAACAGCCTTAACGAAAGGTCATGAAACAGGAGAGCATGCATTGCAACAATAGCGGACAGGTGGCAACACAAGTGTCACACTCTCCGTTTGCTTAGAAATTAGAGTCGGTTCTGCGGGCTGCTGTTCCTGCTTCCCTAGGCCTAGTCTCAAGGTGGGAGAAACCACCATACAGCGAAAGCCTCTTTGCCCAGGCTCCTCCTCTGGGAAAGCACAGCATTCGTTGGGAAATCTGAGTCGGTTTGTGGGATGCTGTTGCTACTTGCCTGAGCTAGTCTGCGCAGCACGGTGGAAGAAACCCGCATGGAGCGAAATTCTCTGGGTCCTAGCATCCCCACTGCCTGCGAGAGAAGCGTGGATGCACATCTGGAAAGGGCCTTAAGGATAGGGACACGGCTGACACCGTGTTCCCCGGGAGCAAGTCTGGGGAAGGAGCAGAACGCCTCCCCGGGAGAAGAGAAGGAGCCGTTGGCCTTGTTGTCGGGAAAGAGTCGCAAAGCAGGAGAGATTGCCCTGGGAAGAACAGTGGGACGGTGGCAAGACAAGCGTCACCCGCTCCCTGTGCGTAGAGACGGAAGCCTGGCTTTAGGAAGACACGAGGGGATGGCTAGGGCAGACGCGCATACTCTGCTCTGAGATAGGAGTCTGGGCAGAAGGAAGGCCTGTTCTGTGTGCCTTTTGTCCCAAGGGGACAGCATCTCCAAGGCCACCTGTCCCTAGGCAAGATGTGGGCATGCCACCAGGCGCCATAACCTGAACTCGCAGATACAGCTCCCTGGAAGAAAGGGGAGCCAGATGACATCTTCCTCCAAGAGGTGGCAGCTTTGGGGGAGGAAGGGGGTGTGTCGTGGAAGAAGAGGGGACAGTCCCCCACAGCTCCCCATCCCAGTGCACGGGCGCTGTGCAGGGTTCCTGTCGCTTCTCCTTTCCTATGTGGAAGGCGCTGGCCTAGTCCCCAAGTGCGCCTGAACTCGACAGCAAAAAGCCAAGCCTTAATACGCCAGAAGAAGGCAGTTGGCAGGGATTGTCATCCTAGACCACGCACGCTGCTGCAGGGTGGTGGCTGTGTCTGCGAGGTTCAGCCTGGCACGGTGATCCCAGGGTGCGACCATGGAGCCCGGGATAGCAAAGCCCAAGTGGAACCAGCTCTCCCGCAGATCTCCTTCCCTGACGCGACAGAGCAAATGCCCAAAGCCTTGCTGAGGAAGCAGCAGCGAAGTGCGGTTCAGGCCAAGCTGAAAACCTCTGCCAAAGCATAGCAGTCGCTGGGAAAAAAGAGTCGGTTCTCTGGGCTGCTGTTGCTGCTTGCTTGAGCCTAGTATTGGCAGCACGGTGGCAGAATCCCGCATAGAGCGAAAGCCTCTTTGCCTGGGCATCCCCTCTAGGAAAGCACAGCATTCTTGGGGAAAACAGAGTCGGTTCTGTGCGATGCAGATGCCGCTTGCCTGAACATGGTCTCCGAAGCACGCTGTAAGAAACCCGCATGGAGCGAAATCCTCTTGGCCCGGGCATCCCCTGTACTTGAGAGCGAAGCGTGGTTGTGACTGTGGAAACAGTCTTAACGAAAGGTCATGAAACAGGAGAGCATGCATTGCAACAATAGCGGGCAGGTGGCAAGACAAGTGTCACCCTCTCTGTTTGCTTAGAAATCAGAGTCTGTTCTGCGGGCTGCTCCTCCTGCTTGCCTAGGCCAAGTCTCAAGGTGGGAGATACCACCCCACAGGGAAAGCCTCTTTGCCCAGGCTCCTCCTCTGGGAAAGCACAGCATTCGTTGGGAAATCTGAGTTGCTTTGTGGGATGCTGCTGCTGCTTGCCTGAGCTAGTCTGCGCAGCACGGTGGAAGAAACCCGCATGGAGCGAAATTCTCTTGGCCCTAGCATCGCCACTGCCTGCGAGAGAAGCGTGGATGCACATCTGGAAAGGGACTTAAGGATAGGGACACGGCTGTCACCGTGATTTCCGGGAGCAAGTCTGGGGAAGGAGCAGAACGCCTCCCCGGGAGAAAGGAAGGAGCTGTTGGCCTTGTCCAGAAACAGTCGCAAAGCAGGAGAGCCTGCCCAGGGAAGAACAGCGGGACGGTGGCATGACAAGCGTCACCCGCTCCCAATGCGTATAGACGGAAGCCTGGCTTTAGGAAGACAGGAGGGGACGGCTAGGGCAGGCGCGCATACGCCACTCTGAGGAAGGAGTCTGGGCAGAAGGCAGGCCTGTTCTGTGTGCCTCCTGTCCCAAGGGGAGAGCATCTCCGAGGCCACCTGTCTCTAGGGCAGACGTGGGCTTGCCACCAGGCGCCATAACCTGAACTCGCAGATACAGCTCCCTGGAAGAAAGGGCAGCCAGATACCATCTTCCTCCAAGAGGTGGCAGCGTTGGGGGTGGCAGCGGTTTGTCGGGGAAGAAGAGGGGACAGTCCCCCACTGCTCCCCATCCAAGTGCACGGGCGCTGTGGAGGGTTCCTGTCGCCTCTCCTTTCCTATTGCAAAGGCACTGGCGTAGTCCCCGAGTCTGCCTGAACCTCAGAGCAAAAAGCCAAGCCTTACTACGCCAGGAGATGGCAGTTGGCAGGGAGTGTCATCCTAGACCACGCAAGCTGCTGCAGGGTGGTGGCTGTTTCTGCAAGTTCAGACTGGCAGGGTGATCCCAGGGTGCGACCATGGAGCCCGGGACAAAAAAGCCCAAGAGGCACCAGCTCTCCCGCAGATCTCCTTCCCTGACGCGACAGAGCGAACGCCCAAAGCCTTGATGAGGAATCAGCAGCGAAGTCCGGTTCAGGCCAAGCTGAAAACCTCTGCCAAAGCATAGCAGTCGCTGGGAAAAAAGAGTCGGTTCTCTGGGCTACTGTTGCTGCTTGCTTGAGCCTAGTATTGGCAGCACGGTGGCAGAATCCCGCATAGAGCGAAAGCCTCCTTGCCTGGGCATCCCCTCTAGGAAAGCACAGCATTCTTGGGGAAAACAGAGTCGGTTCTGTGCGATGCATATGTCGCTTGCCTGTACAGAGTCTCCGAAGCACGGTGAAAGAAACCCGCATGGAGCGAAATCCTCTTGGCCCGGGCATCCCCTCTACTTGAGAGAGAAGCGTGGTTGTGCCTGTGGAAACAGCCTTAACGAAAGGTCATGAAACAGGAGAGCATGCATTGCAACAATAGCGGACAGGTGGCAAGACAAGTGTCACCCTCTCCGTTTGCTTAGAAATCAGAGTCGGTTCTGCGGGCTGCTGCTCCTGCTTGCCTAGGCCAAGTCTCAAGGTGGGAGAAACCACCATACAGCGAAAGCCTCTTTGCCCAGGCTCCTCCTCTGGGAAAGCACAGCATTCGTTGGGAAATCTGAGTCGTTTTGTGGGATGCTGTTGCTACTTGCCTGAGCTAGTCTGCGCAGCACGGTGGAAGAAACCCGCATGGAGCGAAATTCTCTGGGTCCTAGCATCCCCACTGCCTTCGAGAGAAGCGTGGATGCACATCTGGAAAGGGCCTTAAGGATAGGGACACGGCTGACACCGTGTTCACCGGGAGCAAGTCTGGGGAAGGAGCAGAACGCCTCCCCGGGAGAAGAGAAGGAGCCGTTGGCCTTGTTGTCGGGAAAGAGTCGCAAAGCAGGAGAGATTGCCCTGGGAAGAACAGTGGGACGGTGGCAAGACAAGCGTCACCCGCTCCCTGTGCGTAGAGACGGAAGCCTGGCTTTAGGAAGACACGAGGGGATGGCTAGGGCAGACGCGCATACTCTGCTCTGAGGAAGGAGTCTGGGCAGAAGGAAGGCCTGTTCTGTGTGCCTTTTGTCCCAAGGGGACAGCATCTCCAAGGCCACCTGTCCCTAGGCAAGATGTGGGCATGCCACCAGGCGCCATAACCTGAACTCGCAGATACAGCTCCCTGGAAGAAAGGGGAGCCAGATGACATCTTCCTCCAAGAGGTGGCAGCTTTGGGGGAGGAAGGGAGTGTGTCGTGGAAGAAGAGGGGACAGTCCCCCACAGCTCCCAATCCCAGTGCACGGGCGCTTTGCAGGGTTCCTGTCGCTTCTCCGTTCCTATGTGGAAGGCGCTGGCCTAGTCCCCAAGTCCGCCTGAACTCGAGAGCAAAAAGCCAAGCCTTACTACGCCAGAAGAAGGCAGTTGGCAGGGATTGTCATCCTAGACCACGCACGCTGCTGCAGGGTGGTGGCTGTGTCTGCGAGGTTCAGCCTGGCACGGTGATCCCAGGGTGCGACCATGGAGCCCGGGATAGCAAAGCCCAAGTGGAACCAGCTCTCCCGCAGATCTCCTTCCCTGACGCGACAGAGCAAACGCCCAAAGCCTTGCTGAGGAAGCAGCAGCGAAGTGCGGTTCAGGCCAAGCTGAAAACCTCTGCCAAAGCATAGCAGTCGCTGGGAAAAAAGAGTCGGTTCTCTGGGCTGCTGTTGCTGCTTGCTTGAGCCTAGTATTGGCAGCACGGTGGCAGAATCCCGCATAGAGCGAAAGCCTCTTTGCCTGGGCATCCCCTCTAGGAAAGCACAGCATTCTTGGGGAAAACAGAGTCGGTTCTGTGCGATGCAGATGCCGCTTGCCTGAACATGGTCTCCGAAGCACGCTGTAAGAAACCCGCATGGAGCGAAATCCTCTTGGCCCGGGCATCCCCTGTACTTGAGAGCGAAGCGTGGTTGTGACTGTGGAAACAGTCTTAACGAAAGGTCATGAAACAGGAGAGCATGCATTGCAACAATAGCGGGCAGGTGGCAAGACAAGTGTCACCCTCTCCGTTTGCTTAGAAATCAGAGTCTGTTCTGCGGGCTGCTGCTCCTGCTTGCCTAGGCCAAGTCTCAAGGTGGGAGATACCACCCTACAGGGAAAGCCTCTTTGCCCAGGCTCCTCCTCTGGGAAAGCACAGCATTCGTTGGGAAATCTGAGTCGCTTTGTGGGATGCTGCTGCTGCTTGCCTGAGCTAGTCTGCGCAGCACGGTGGAAGAAACCCGCATGGAGCGAAATTCTCTTGGCCCTAGCATCGCCACTGCCTGCGAGAGAAGCGTGGATGCACATCTGGAAAGGGACTTAAGGATAGGGACAGGGCTGTCACCGTGATCTCCGGGAGCAAGTCTGGGGAAGGAGCAGAACGCCTCCCCGGGAGAAAGGAAGGAGCTGTTGGCCTTGTCCAGAAACAGTCGCAAAGCAGGAGAGCCTGCCCAGGGAAGAACAGCGGGACGGTGGCATGACAAGCGTCACCCGCTCCCAATGCGTATAGACGGAAGCCTGGCTTTAGGAAGACAGGAGGGGACGGCTAGGGCAGGCGCGCATACGCCACTCTGAGGAAGGAGTCTGGGCAGAAGGCAGGCCTGTTCTGTGTGCCTCTTGTCCCGAGGGGAGAGCATCTCCGAGGCCACCTGTCCCTAGGGCAGACGTGGGCTTGCCACCAGGCGCCATAACCTGAACTCGCAGATACAGCTCCCTGGAAGAAAGGGCAGCCAGATACCATCTTCCTCTTAGAGGTGGCAGCGTTGGGGGTGGCAGCGGTGTGTCGGGGAAGAAGAGGGGACAGTCCCCCACTGCTCCCCATCCAAGTGCACGGGCGCTGTGGAGGGTTCCTGTCGCCTCTCCTTTCCTATTGCAAAGGCACTGGCGTAGTCCCCGAGTCCGCCTGAACTCCAGAGCAAAAAGCCAAGCCTTACTACGCCAGGAGATGGCAGTTGGCAGGGAGTGTCATCCTAGACCACGCAAGCTGCTGCAGGGTGGTGGCTGTTTCTGCAAGTTCAGACTGGCAGGGTGATCCCAGGGTGCGACCATTGAGCCCGGGACAAAAAAGCCCAAGAGGCACCAGCTCTCCCGCAGATCTCCTTCCCTGACGCGACAGAGCAAAAGCCCAAAGCCTTGATGAGGAAGCAGCAGCGAAGTGCGGTTCAGGCCAAGCTGAAAACCTCTGCCAAAGCATAGCAGTCGCTGGGAAAAAAGAGTCGGTTCTCTGGGCTACTGTTGCTGCTTGCTTGAGCCTAGTATTGGCAGCACGGTGGCAGAATCCCGCATAGAGCGAAAGCCTCCTTGCCTGGGCATCCCCTCTAGGAAAGCACAGCATTCTTGGGGAAAACAGAGTCGGTTCTGTGCGATGCATATGTCGCTTGCCTGTACAGAGTCTCCGAAGCATGGTGAAAGAAACCCGCATGGAGCGAAATCCTCTTGGCCCGGGCATCCCCTGTAATTGAGAGCGAAGCGTGGTTGTGACTGTGGAAACAGCCTTAACGAAAGGTCATGAAACAGGAGAGCATGCATTGCAACAATAGCGGACAGGTGGCAAGACAAGTGTCACCCTCTCCGTTTGCTTAGAAATCAGAGTCGGTTCTGCGGGCTGCTGCTCCTGCTTGCCTAGGCCAAGTCTCAAGGTGGGAGAAACCACCATACAGCGAAAGCCTCTTTGCCCAGGCTCCTCCTCTGGGAAAGCACAGCATTCGTTGGGAAATCTGAGTCGCTTTGTGGGATGCTGTTGCTACTTGCCTGAGCTAGTCTGCGCAGCACGGTGGAAGAAACCCGCATGGAGCGAAATTCTCTGGGTCCTAGCATCCCCACTGCCTGCGAGAGAAGCGTGGATGCACATCTGGAAAGGGCCTTAAGGATAGGGACACGGCTGACACCGTGTTCCCCGGGAGCAAGTCTGGGGAAGGAGCAGAACGCCTCCCCGGGAGAAGAGAAGGAGCCGTTGGCCTTGTTGTCGGGAAACAGTCGCAAAGCAGGAGAGATTGCCCTGGGAAGAACAGTGGGACGGTGGCAAGACAAGCGTCACCCGCTCCCTGTGCGTAGAGACGGAAGCCTGGCTTTAGGAAGACACGAGGGGATGGCAAGGGCAGACGCGCATACTCTGCTCTGAGGAAGGAGTCTGGGCAGAAGGAAGGCCTGTTCTGTGTGCCTTTTGTCCCAAGGGGACAGCATCTCCAAGGCCACCTGTCCCTAGGCAAGATGTGGGCATGCCACCAGGCGCCATAACCTGAACTCGCAGATACAGCTCCCTGGAAGAAAGGGGAGCCAGATGACATCTTCCTCCAAGAGGTGGCAGCTTTGGGGGAGGAAGGGGGTGTGTCGTGGAAGAAGAGGGGACAGTCCCCCACAGCTCCCCATCCCAGTGCACGGGCGCTGTGCAGGGTTCCTGTCGCTTCTCCTTTCCTATGTGGAAGGCGCTGGACTAGTCCCCAAGTGCGCCTGAACTCGACAGCAAAAAGCCAAGCCTTACTACGCCAGAAGAAGGCAGTTGGCAGGGATTGTCATCCTAGACCACGCACGCTGCTGCAGGGTGGTGGCTGTGTCTGCGAGGTTCAGCCTGGCACGGTGATCCCAGGGTGCGACCATGGAGCCCGGGATAGCAAAGCCCAAGTGGAACCAGCTCTCCCGCAGATCTCCTTCCCTGACGCGACAGAGCAAACGCCCAAAGCCTTGCTGAGGAAGCAGCAGCGAAGTGCGGTTCAGGCCAAGCTGAAAACCTCTGCCAAAGCATAGCAGTCGCTGGGAAAAAAGAGTCGGTTCTCTGGGCTGCTGTTGCTGCTTGCTTGAGCCTAGTATTGGCAGCACGGTGGCAGAATCCCGCATAGAGCGAAAGCCTCTTTGCCTGGGCATCCCCTCTAGGAAAGCACAGCATTCTTGGGGAAAACAGAGTCGGTTCTGTGCGATGCAGATGCCGCTTGCCTGAACATGGTCTCCGAAGCACGCTGTAAGAAACCCGCATGGAGCGAAATCCTCTTGGCCCGGGCATCCCCTGTACTTGAGAGCGAAGCGTGGTTGTGACTGTGGAAACAGTCTTAACGAAAGGTCATGAAACAGGAGAGCATGCATTGCAACAATAGCGGGCAGGTGGCAAGACAAGTGTCACCCTCTCCGTTTGCTTAGAAATCAGAGTCTGTTCTGCGGGCTGCTCCTCCTGCTTGCCTAGGCCAAGTCTCAAGGTGGGAGATACCACCCTACAGGGAAAGCCTCGTTGCCCAGGCTCCTCCTCTGGGAAAGCACAGCATTCGTTGGGAAATCTGAGTCGCTTTGTGGGATGCTGCTGCTGCTTGCCTGAGCTAGTCTGCGCAGCACGGTGGAAGAAACCCGCATGGAGCGAAATTCTCTTGGCCATAGCATCGCCACTGCCTGTGAGAGAAGCGTGGATGCACCTCTGGAAAGGGACTTAAGGATAGGGACACGGCTGTCACCGTGATCTCCGGGAGCAAGTCTGGGGAAGGAGCAGAACCCCTCCCCGGGAGAAGAGAAGGAGCTGTTGGCCTTGTCCAGAAACAGTCGCAAAGCAGGAGAGCCTGCCCAGGGAAGAACAGCGGGACGGTGGCATGACAAGCGTCACCCGCTCCCAATGCGTATAGACGGAAGCCTGGCTTTAGGAAGACAGGAGGGGACGGCTAGGGCAGGCGCGCATACGCCACTCTGAGGAAGGAGTCTGGGCTGAAGGCAGGCCTGTTCTGTGTGCCTCCTGTCCCAAGGGGAGAGCATCTCCGAGGCCACCTGTCCCTAGGGCAGACGTGGGCTTGCCACCAGGCGCCATAACCTGAACTCGCAGATACAGCTCCCTGGAAGAAAGGGCAGCCAGATACCATCTTCCTCCAAGAGGTAGCAGCGTTGGGGGTGGCAGTGGTGTGTCGGGGAAGAAGAACAGACAGTCCCCCACTGCTCCCCATCCAACTGCACGGGCGCTGTGGAGGGTTCCTGTCGCCTCTCCTTTCCTATTGCAATGGCACTGGCGTAGTCCCCGAGTCCGCCTGAACTCCAGAGCAAAAAGCCAAGCCTTACTACGCCAGGAGATGGCAGTTGGCAGGGAGTGTCATCCTAGACCACGCAAGCTGCTGCAGGGTGGTGGCTGTTTCTGCAAGTTCAGACTGGCAGGGTGATCCCAGGGTGCGACCATGGAGCCCGGGACAAAAAAGCCCAAGAGGCACCAGCTCTCCCGCAGATCTCCTTCCCTGACGCGACAGAGCAAACGCCCAAAGCCTTGCTGAGGAAACAGCAGCGAAGTGCGGTTCAGGCCAAGCTGAAAACCTCTGCCAAAGCATAGCAGTCGCTGGGAAAAAAGAGTCGGTTCTCTGGGCTACTGTTGCTGCTTGCTTGAGCCTAGTATTGGCAGCACGGTGGCAGAATCCCGCATAGAGCGAAAGCCTCCTTGCCTGGGCATCCCCTCTAGGAAAGCACAGCATTCTTGGGGAAAACAGAGTCGGTTCTGTGCGATGCATATGTCGCTTGCCTGTACAGAGTCTCCGAAGCACGGTGAAAGAAACCCGCATGGAGCGAAATCCTCTTGGCCCGGGCATCCCCTCTACTTGAGAGAGAAGCGTGGTTGTGCCTGTGGAAACAGCCTTAACGAAAGGTCATGAAACAGGAGAGCATGCATTGCAACAATAGCGGACAGGTGGCAAGACAAGTGTCACCCTCTCCGTTTGCTTAGAAATCAGAGTCGGTTCTGCGGGCTGCTGCTCCTGCTTGCCTAGGCCAAGTCTCAAGGTGGGAGAAACCACCATACAGCGAAAGCCTCTTTGCCCAGGCTCCTCCTCTGGGAAAGCACAGCATTCGTTGGGAAATCTGAGTCGCTTTGTGGGATGCTGTTGCTACTTGCCTGAGCTAGTCTGCGCAGCACGGTGGAAGAAACCCGCATGGAGCGAAATTCTCTGGGTCCTAGCATCCCCACTGCCTGCGAGAGAAGCGTGGATGCACATCTGGAAAGGGCCTTAAGGATAGGGACACGGCTGACACCGTGTTCCCCGGGAGCAAGTCTGGGGAAGGAGCAGAACGCCTCCCCGGGAGAAGAGAAGGAGCCGTTGGCCTTGTTGTCGGGAAACAGTCGCAAAGCAGGAGAGATTGCCCTGGGAAGAACAGTGGGACGGTGGCAAGACAAGCGTCACCCGCTCCCTGTGCGTAGAGACGGAAGCCTGGCTTTAGGAAGACACGAGGGGATGGCAAGGGCAGACGCGCATACTCTGCTCTGAGGAAGGAGTCTGGGCAGAAGGAAGGCCTGTTCTGTGTGCCTTTTGTCCCAAGGGGACAGCATCTCCAAGGCCACCTGTCCCTAGGCAAGATGTGGGCATGCCACCAGGCGCCATAACCTGAACTCGCAGATACAGCTCCCTGGAAGAAAGGGGAGCCAGATGACATCTTCCTCCAAGAGGTGGCAGCTTTGGGGGAGGAAGGGGGTGTGTCGTGGAAGAAGAGGGGACAGTCCCCCACAGCTCCCCATCCCAGTGCACGGGCGCTGTGCAGGGTTCCTGTCGCTTCTCCTTTCCTATGTGGAAGGCGCTGGACTAGTCCCCAAGTGCGCCTGAACTCGACAGCAAAAAGCCAAGCCTTACTACGCCAGAAGAAGGCAGTTGGCAGGGATTGTCATCCTAGACCACGCACGCTGCTGCAGGGTGGTGGCTGTGTCTGCGAGGTTCAGCCTGGCACGGTGATCCCAGGGTGCGACCATGGAGCCCGGGATAGCAAAGCCCAAGTGGAACCAGCTCTCCCGCAGATCTCCTTCCCTGACGCGACAGAGCAAACGCCCAAAGCCTTGCTGAGGAAGCAGCAGCGAAGTGCGGTTCAGGCCAAGCTGAAAACCTCTGCCAAAGCATAGCAGTCGCTGGGAAAAAAGAGTCGGTTCTCTGGGCTGCTGTTGCTGCTTGCTTGAGCCTAGTATTGGCAGCACGGTGGCAGAATCCCGCATAGAGCGAAAGCCTCTTTGCCTGGGCATCCCCTCTAGGAAAGCACAGCATTCTTGGGGAAAACAGAGTCGGTTCTGTGCGATGCAGATGCCGCTTGCCTGAACATGGTCTCCGAAGCACGCTGTAAGAAACCCGCATGGAGCGAAATCCTCTTGGCCCGGGCATCCCCTGTACTTGAGAGCGAAGCGTGGTTGTGACTGTGGAAACAGTCTTAACGAAAGGTCATGAAACAGGAGAGCATGCATTGCAACAATAGCGGGCAGGTGGCAAGACAAGTGTCACCCTCTCCGTTTGCTTAGAAATCAGAGTCTGTTCTGCGGGCTGCTGCTCCTGCTTGCCTAGGCCAAGTCTCAAGGTGGGAGATACCACCCTACAGGGAAAGCCTCGTTGCCCAGGCTCCTCCTCTGGGAAAGCACAGCATTCGTTGGGAAATCTGAGTCGCTTTGTGGGATGCTGCTGCTGCTTGCCTGAGCTAGTCTGCGCAGCACGGTGGAAGAAACCCGCATGGAGCGAAATTCTCTTGGCCATAGCATCGCCACTGCCTGTGAGAGAAGCGTGGATGCACCTCTGGAAAGGGACTTAAGGATAGGGACACGGCTGTCACCGTGATCTCCGGGAGCAAGTCTGGGGAAGGAGCAGAACCCCTCCCCGGGAGAAGAGAAGGAGCTGTTGGCCTTGTCCAGAAACAGTCGCAAAGCAGGAGAGCCTGCCCAGGGAAGAACAGCGGGACGGTGGCATGACAAGCGTCACCCGCTCCCAATGCGTATAGACGGAAGCCTGGCTTTAGGAAGACAGGAGGGGACGGCTAGGGCAGGCGCGCATACGCCACTCTGAGGAAGGAGTCTGGGCTGAAGGCAGGCCTGTTCTGTGTGCCTCCTGTCCCAAGGGGAGAGCATCTCCGAGGCCACCTGTCCCTAGGGCAGACGTGGGCTTGCCACCAGGCGCCATAACCTGAACTCGCAGATACAGCTCCCTGGAAGAAAGGGCAGCCAGATACCATCTTCCTCCAAGAGGTAGCAGCGTTGGGGGTGGCAGTGGTGTGTCGGGGAAGAAGAACAGACAGTCCCCCACTGCTCCCCATCCAACTGCACGGGCGCTGTGGAGGGTTCCTGTCGCCTCTCCTTTCCTATTGCAATGGCACTGGCGTAGTCCCCGAGTCCGCCTGAACTCCAGAGCAAAAAGCCAAGCCTTACTACGCCAGGAGATGGCAGTTGGCAGGGAGTGTCATCCTAGACCACGCAAGCTGCTGCAGGGTGGTGGCTGTTTCTGCAAGTTCAGACTGGCAGGGTGATCCCAGGGTGCGACCATGGAGCCCGGGACAAAAAAGCCCAAGAGGCACCAGCTCTCCCGCAGATCTCCTTCCCTGACGCGACAGAGCAAACGCCCAAAGCCTTGCTGAGGAAACAGCAGCGAAGTGCGGTTCAGGCCAAGCTGAAAACCTCTGCCAAAGCATAGCAGTCGCTGGGAAAAAAGAGTCGGTTCTCTGGGCTACTGTTGCTGCTTGCTTGAGCCTAGTATTGGCAGCACGGTGGCAGAATCCCGCATAGAGCGAAAGCCTCCTTGCCTGGGCATCCCCTCTAGGAAAGCACAGCATTCTTGGGGAAAACAGAGTCGGTTCTGTGCGATGCATATGTCGCTTGCCTGTACAGAGTCTCCGAAGCACGGTGAAAGAAACCCGCATGGAGCGAAATCCTCTTGGCCCGGGCATCCCCTCTACTTGAGAGAGAAGCGTGGTTGTGCCTGTGGA
Organism: Neogale vison; assembly: GCF_020171115.1. NCBI lineage: Eukaryota > Metazoa > Chordata > Mammalia > Carnivora > Mustelidae > Neogale > Neogale vison. The sequence goes on from NW_025334865.1 coordinate 2,843,203, forward strand.
AACAGCCTTAACGAAAGGTCATGAAACAGGAGAGCATGCATTGCAACAATAGCGGACAGGTGGCAAGACAAGTGTCACCCTCTCCGTTTGCTTAGAAATCAGAGTCGGTTCTGCGGGCTGCTGCTCCTGCTTGCCTAGGCCAAGTCTCAAGGTGGGAGAAACCACCATACGGCGAAAGCCTCTTTGCCCAGGCTCCTCCTCTGGGAAAGCACAGCATTCGTTGGGAAATCTGAGTCGCTTTGTGGGATGCTGTTGCTACTTGCCTGAGCTAGTCTGCGCAGCACGGTGGAAGAAACCCGCATGGAGCGAAATTCTCTGGGTCCTAGCATCCCCACTGCCTGCGAGAGAAGCGTGGATGCACATCTGGAAAGGGCCTTAAGGATAGGGACACGGCTGACACCGTGTTCCCCGGGAGCAAGTCTGGGGAAGGAGCAGAACGCCTCCCCGGGAGAAGAGAAGGAGCCGTTGGCCTTGTTGTCGGGAAACAGTCGCAAAGCAGGAGAGATTGCCCTGGGAAGAACAGTGGGACGGTGGCAAGACAAGCGTCACCCGCTCCCTGTGCGTAGAGACGGAAGCCTGGCTTTAGGAAGACACGAGGGGATGGCTAGGGCAGACGCGCATACTCTGCTCTGAGGAAGGAGTCTGGGCAGAAGGAAGGCCTGTTCTGTGTGCCTTTTGTCCCAAGGGGACAGCATCTCCAAGGCCACCTGTCCCTAGGCAAGATGTGGGCATGCCACCAGGCGCCATAACCTGAACTCGCAGATACAGCTCCCTGGAAGAAAGGGGAGCCAGATGACATCTTCCTCCAAGAGGTGGCAGCTTTGGGGGAGGAAGGGGGTGTGTCGTGGAAGAAGAGGGGACAGTCCCCCACAGCTCCCCATCCCAGTGCACGGGCGCTGTGCAGGGTTCCTGTCGCTTCTCCTTTCCTATGTGGAAGGCGCTGGACTAGTCCCCAAGTGCGCCTGAACTCGACAGCAAAAAGCCAAGCCTTACTACGCCAGAAGAAGGCAGTTGGCAGGGATTGTCATCCTAGACCACGCACGCTGCTGCAGGGTGGTGGCTGTGTCTGCGAGGTTCAGCCTGGCACGGTGATCCCAGGGTGCGACCATGGAGCCCGGGATAGCAAAGCCCAAGTGGAACCAGCTCTCCCGCAGATCTCCTTCCCTGACGCGACAGAGCAAACGCCCAAAGCCTTGCTGAGGAAGCAGCAGCGAAGTGCGGTTCAGGCCAAGCTGAAAACCTCTGCCAAAGCATAGCAGTCGCTGGGAAAAAAGAGTCGGTTCTCTGGGCTGCTGTTGCTGCTTGCTTGAGCCTAGTATTGGCAGCACGGTGGCAGAATCCCGCATAGAGCGAAAGCCTCTTTGCCTGGGCATCCCCTCTAGGAAAGCACAGCATTCTTGGGGAAAACAGAGTCGGTTCTGTGCGATGCAGATGCCGCTTGCCTGAACATGGTCTCCGAAGCACGCTGTAAGAAACCCGCATGGAGCGAAATCCTCTTGGCCCGGGCATCCCCTGTACTTGAGAGCGAAGCGTGGTTGTGACTGTGGAAACAGTCTTAACGAAAGGTCATGAAACAGGAGAGCATGCATTGCAACAATAGCGGGCAGGTGGCAAGACAAGTGTCACCCTCTCCGTTTGCTTAGAAATCAGAGTCTGTTCTGCGGGCTGCTGCTCCTGCTTGCCTAGGCCAAGTCTCAAGGTGGGAGATACACCCTACAGGGAAAGCCTCGTTGCCCAGGCTCCTCCTCTGGGAAAGCACAGCATTCGTTGGGAAATCTGAGTCGCTTTGTGGGATGCTGCTGCTGCTTGCCTGAGCTAGTCTGCGCAGCACGGTGGAAGAAACCCGCATGGAGCGAAATTCTCTTGGCCCTAGCATCGCCACTGCCTGTGAGAGAAGCGTGGATGCACCTCTGGAAAGGGACTTAAGGATAGGGACACGGCTGTCACCGTGATCTCCGGGAGCAAGTCTGGGGAAGGAGCAGAACCCCTCCCCGGGAGAAGAGAAGGAGCTGTTGGCCTTGTCCAGAAACAGTCGCAAAGCAGGAGAGCCTGCCCAGGGAAGAACAGCGGGACGGTGGCATGACAAGCGTCACCCGCTCCCAATGCGTATAGACGGAAGCCTGGCTTTAGGAAGACAGGAGGGGACGGCTAGGGCAGGCGTGCATACGCCACTCTGAGGAAGGAGTCTGGGCAGAAGGCAGGCCTGTTCTGTGTGCCTCCTGTCCCAAGGGGAGAGCATCTCCGAGGCCACCTGTCCCTAGGGCAGACGTGGGCTTGCCACCAGGCGCCATAACCTGAACTCGCAGATACAGCTCCCTGGAAGAAAGGGCAGCCAGATACCATCTTCCTCCAAGAGGTAGCAGCGTTGGGGGTGGCAGTGGTGTGTCGGGGAAGAAGAGCGGACAGTCCCCCACTGCTCCCCATCCAACTGCACGGGCGCTGTGGAGGGTTCCTGTCGCCTCTCCTTTCCTATTGCAATGGCACTGGCGTAGTCCCCGAGTCCGCCTGAACTCCAGAGCAAAAAGCCAAGCCTTACTACGCCAGGAGATGGCAGTTGGCAGGGAGTGTCATCCTAGACCACGCAAGCTGCTGCAGGGTGGTGGCTGTTTCTGCAAGTTCAGACTGGCAGGGTGATCCCAGGGTGCGACCATGGAGCCCGGGACAAAAAAGCCCAAGAGGCACCAGCTCTCCCGCAGATCTCCTTCCCTGACGCGACAGAGCAAACGCCCAAAGCCTTGCTGAGGAAACAGCAGCGAAGTGCGGTTCAGGCCAAGCTGAAAACCTCTGCCAAAGCATAGCAGTCGCTGGGAAAAAAGAGTCGGTTCTCTGGGCTACTGTTGCTGCTTGCTTGAGCCTAGTATTGGCAGCACGGTGGCAGAATCCCGCATAGAGCGAAAGCCTCCTTGCCTGGGCATCCCCTCTAGGAAAGCACAGCATTCTTGGGGAAAACAGAGTCGGTTCTGTGCGATGCATATGTCGCTTGCCTGTACAGAGTCTCCGAAGCACGGTGAAAGAAACCCGCATGGAGCGAAATCCTCTTGGCCCGGGTATCCCCTCTACTTGAGAGAGAAGCGTGGTTGTGCCTGTGGAAACAGCCTTAACGAAAGGTCATGAAACAGGAGAGCATGCATTGCAACAATAGCGGACAGGTGGCAAGACAAGTGTCACCCTCTCCGTTTGCTTAGAAATCAGAGTCGGTTCTGCGGGCTGCTGCTCCTGCTTGCCTAGGCCAAGTCTCAAGGTGGGAGAAACCACCATACAGCGAAAGCCTCTTTGCCCAGGCTCCTCCTCTGGGAAAGCACAGCATTCGTTGGGAAATCTGAGTCGCTTTGTGGGATGCTGTTGCTACTTGCCTGAGCTAGTCTGCGCAGCACGGTGGAAGAAACCCGCATGGAGCGAAATTCTCTGGGTCCTAGCATCCCCACTGCCTGCGAGAGAAGCATGGATGCACATCTGGAAAGGGCCTTAAGGATAGGGACACGGCTGACACCGTGTTCCCCGGGAGCAAGTCTGGGGAAGGAGCAGAACGCCTCCCCGGGAGAAGAGAAGGAGCCGTTGGCCTTGTTGTCGGGAAACAGTCGCAAAGCAGGAGAGATTGCCCTGGGAAGAACAGTGGGACGGTGGCAAGACAAGCGTCACCCGCTCCCTGTGCGTAGAGACGGAAGCCTGGCTTTAGGAAGACACGAGGGGATGGCTAGGGCAGACGCGCATACTCTGCTCTGAGGAAGGAGTCTGGGCAGAAGGAAGGCCTGTTCTGTGTGCCTTTTGTCCCAAGGGGACAGCATCTCCAAGGCCACCTGTCCCTAGGCAAGATGTGGGCATGCCACCAGGCGCCATAACCTGAACTCGCAGATACAGCTCCCTGGAAGAAAGGGGAGCCAGATGACATCTTCCTCCAAGAGGTGGCAGCTTTGGGGGAGGAAGGGGGTGTGTCGTGGAAGAAGAGGGGACAGTCCCCCACAGCTCCCCATCCCAGTGCACGGGCGCTGTGCAGGGTTCCTGTCGCTTCTCCTTTCCTATGTGGAAGGCGCTGGCCTAGTCCCCAAGTCCGCCTGAACTCGAGAGCAAAAAGCCAAGCCTTACTACGCCAGAAGAAGGCAGTTGGCAGGGATTGTCATCCTAGACCACGCACGCTGCTGAAGGGTGGTGGCTGTGTCTGCGAGGTTCAGCCTGGCACGGTGATCCCAGGGTGCGACCATGGAGCCCGGGATAGCAAAGCCCAAGTGGAACCAGCTCTCCCGCAGATCTCCTTCCCTGACGCGACAGAGCAAACGCCCAAAGCCTTGCTGAGGAAGCAGCAGCGAAGTGCGGTTCAGGCCAAGCTGAAAACCTCTGCCAAAGCATAGCAGTCGCTGGGAAAAAAGAGTCGGTTCTCTGGGCTGCTGTTGCTGCTTGCTTGAGCCTAGTATTGGCAGCACGGTGGCAGAATCCCGCATAGAGCGAAAGCCTCTTTGCCTGGGCATCCCCTCTAGGAAAGCACAGCATTCTTGGGGAAAACAGAGTCGGTTCTGTGCGATGCAGATGCCGCTTGCCTGAACATGGTCTCCGAAGCACGCTGTAAGAAACCCGCATGGAGCGAAATCCTCTTGGCCCGGGCATCCCCTGTACTTGAGAGCGAAGCGTGGTTGTGACTGTGGAAACAGTCTTAACGAAAGGTCATGAAACAGGAGAGCATGCATTGCAACAATAGCGGGCAGGTGGCAAGACAAGTGTCACCCTCTCCGTTTGCTTAGAAATCAGAGTCTGTTCTGCGGGCTGCTCCTCCTGCTTGCCTAGGCCAAGTCTCAAGGTGGGAGATACCACCCTACAGGGAAAGCCTCGTTGCCCAGGCTCCTCCTCTGGGAAAGCACAGCATTCGTTGGGAAATCTGAGTCGCTTTGTGGGATGCTGCTGCTGCTTGCCTGAGCTAGTCTGCGCAGCACGGTGGAAGAAACCCGCATGGAGCGAAATTCTCTTGGCCATAGCATCGCCACTGCCTGTGAGAGAAGCGTGGATGCACCTCTGGAAAGGGACTTAAGGATAGGGACACGGCTGTCACCGTGATCTCCGGGAGCAAGTCTGGGGAAGGAGCAGAACCCCTCCCCGGGAGAAGAGAAGGAGCTGTTGGCCTTGTCCAGAAACAGTCGCAAAGCAGGAGAGCCTGCCCAGGGAAGAACAGCGGGACGGTGGCATGAATAGCGTCACCCGCTCCCAATGCGTATAGACGGAAGCCTGGCTTTAGGAAGACAGGAGGGGACGGCTAGGGCAGGCGCGCATACGCCACTCTGAGGAAGGAGTCTGGGCAGAAGGCAGGCCTGTTCTGTGTGCCTCCTGTCCCAAGGGGAGAGCATCTCCGAGGCCACCTGTCCCTAGGGCAGACGTGGGCTTGCCACCAGGCGCCATAACCTGAACTCGCAGATACAGCTCCCTGGAAGAAAGGGCAGCCAGATACCATCTTCCTCCAAGAGGTAGCAGCGTTGGGGGTGGCAGTGGTGTGTCGGGGAAGAAGAGCGGACAGTCCCCCACTGCTCCCCATCCAACTGCACGGGCGCTGTGGAGGGTTCCTGTCGCCTCTCCTTTCCTATTGCAAAGGCACTGGCGTAGTCCCCGAGTCCGCCTGAACTCCAGAGCAAAAAGCCAAGCCTTACTACGCCAGGAGATGGCAGTTGGCAGGGAGTGTCATCCTAGACCACGCAAGCTGCTGCAGGGTGGTGGCTGTTTCTGCAAGTTCAGACTGGCAGGGTGATCCCAGGGTGCGACCATGGAGCCCGGGACAAAAAAGCCCAAGAGGCACCAGCTCTCCCGCAGATCTCCTTCCCTGACGCGACAGAGCAAACGCCCAAAGCCTTGCTGAGGAAACAGCAGCGAAGTGCGGTTCAGGCCAAGCTGAAAACCTCTGCCAAAGCATAGCAGTCGCTGGGAAAAAAGAGTCGGTTCTCTGGGCTACTGTTGCTGCTTGCTTGAGCCTAGTATTGGCAGCACGGTGGCAGAATCCCGCATAGAGCGAAAGCCTCCTTGCCTGGGCATCCCCTCTAGGAAAGCACAGCATTCTTGGGGAAAACAGAGTCGGTTCTGTGCGATGCATATGTCGCTTGCCTGTACAGAGTCTCCGAAGCACGGTGAAAGAAACCCGCATGGAGCGAAATCCTCTTGGCCCGGGCATCCCCTCTACTTGAGAGAGAAGCGTGGTTGTGCCTGTGGAAACAGCCTTAACGAAAGGTCATGAAACAGGAGAGCATGCATTGCAACAATAGCGGACAGGTGGCAAGACAAGTGTCACCCTCTCCGTTTGCTTAGAAATCAGAGTCGGTTCTGCGGGCTGCTGCTCCTGCTTGCCTAGGCCAAGTCTCAAGGTGGGAGAAACCACCATACAGCGAAAGCCTCTTTGCCCAGGCTCCTCCTCTGGGAAAGCACAGCATTCGTTGGGAAATCTGAGTCGCTTTGTGGGATGCTGTTGCTACTTGCCTGAGCTAGTCTGCGCAGCACGGTGGAAGAAACCCGCATGGAGCGAAATTCTCTGGGTCCTAGCATCCCCACTGCCTGCGAGAGAAGCATGGATGCACATCTGGAAAGGGCCTTAAGGATAGGGACACGGCTGACACCGTGTTCCCCGGGAGCAAGTCTGGGGAAGGAGCAGAACGCCTCCCCGGGAGAAGAGAAGGAGCCGTTGGCCTTGTTGTCGGGAAACAGTCGCAAAGCAGGAGAGATTGCCCTGGGAAGAACAGTGGGACGGTGGCAAGACAAGCGTCACCCGCTCCCTGTGCGTAGAGACGGAAGCCTGGCTTTAGGAAGACACGAGGGGATGGCTAGGGCAGACGCGCATACTCTGCTCTGAGGAAGGAGTCTGGGCAGAAGGAAGGCCTGTTCTGTGTGCCTTTTGTCCCAAGGGGACAGCATCTCCAAGGCCACCTGTCCCTAGGCAAGATGTGGGCATGCCACCAGGCGCCATAACCTGAACTCGCAGATACAGCTCCCTGGAAGAAAGGGGAGCCAGATGACATCTTCCTCCAAGAGGTGGCAGCTTTGGGGGAGGAAGGGGGTGTGTCGTGGAAGAAGAGGGGACAGTCCCCCACAGCTCCCCATCCCAGTGCACGGGCGCTGTGCAGGGTTCCTGTCGCTTCTCCTTTCCTATGTGGAAGGCGCTGGCCTAGTCCCCAAGTCCGCCTGAACTCGAGAGCAAAAAGCCAAGCCTTACTACGCCAGAAGAAGGCAGTTGGCAGGGATTGTCATCCTAGACCACGCACGCTGCTGAAGGGTGGTGGCTGTGTCTGCGAGGTTCAGCCTGGCACGGTGATCCCAGGGTGCGACCATGGAGCCCGGGATAGCAAAGCCCAAGTGGAACCAGCTCTCCCGCAGATCTCCTTCCCTGACGCGACAGAGCAAACGCCCAAAGCCTTGCTGAGGAAGCAGCAGCGAAGTGCGGTTCAGGCCAAGCTGAAAACCTCTGCCAAAGCATAGCAGTCGCTGGGAAAAAAGAGTCGGTTCTCTGGGCTGCTGTTGCTGCTTGCTTGAGCCGAGTATTGGCAGCACGGTGGCAGAATCCCGCATAGAGCGAAAGCCTCTTTGCCTGGGCATCCCCTCTAGGAAAGCACAGCATTCTTGGGGAAAACAGAGTCGGTTCTGTGCGATGCAGATGCCGCTTACCTGACATGGTCTCCGAAGCACGCTGTAAGAAACCCGCATGGAGCGAAATCCTCTTGGCCCGGGCATCCCCTGTAATTGAGAGCGAAGCGTGGTTGTGACTGTGGAAACAGTCTTAACGAAAGGTGATGAAACAGGAGAGCATGCATTGCAACAATAGCGGGCAGGTGGCAAGACAAGTGTCACCCTCTCCGTTTGCTTAGAAATCAGAGTCTGTTCTGCGGGCTGCTGCTCCTGCTTGCCTAAGCCAAGTCTCAAGGTGGGAGATACCACCCTACAGGGAAAGCCTCTTTGCCCAGGCTCCTCCTCTGGGAAAGCACAGCATTCGTTGGGAAATCTGAGTCGCTTTGTGGGATGCTGCTGCTGCTTGCCTGAGCTAGTCTGCGCAGCACGGTGGAACAAACCCGCATGGAGCGAAATTCTCTTGGCCCTAGCATCGCCACTACCTGCGAGAGAAGCGTGGATGCACATCTGGAAAGGGACTTAAGGATAGGGACACGGCTGTCACCGTGATCTCCGGGAGCAAGTCTGGGGAAGGAGCAGAACGCCTCCCCGGGAGAAAGGAAGGAGCTGTTGGCCTTGTCCAGAAACAGTCGCAAAGCAGGAGAGCCTGCCCAGGGAAGAACAGCGGGACGGTGGCATGACAAGCGTCACCCGCTCCCAATGCGTATAGACGGAAGCCTGGCTTTAGGAAGACAGGAGGGGACGGCTAGGGCAGGCGCGCATACGCCACTCTGAGGAAGGAGTCTGGGCAGAAGGCAGGCCTGTTCTGTGTGCCTCCTGTCCCAAGGGGAGAGCATCTCCGAGGCCACCTGTCCCTAGGGCAGACGTGGGCTTGCCACCAGGCGCCATAACCTGAACTCGCAGATACAGCTCCCTGGAAGAAAGGGCAGCCAGATACCATCTTCCTCCAAGAGGTGGCAGCGTTGGGGGTGGCAGCGGTGTGTCGGGGAAGAAGAGGGGACAGTCCCCCACTGCTCCCCATCCAAGTGCACGGGCGCTGTGGAGGGTTCCTGTCGCCTCTCCTTTCCTATTGCAAAGGCACTGGCGTAGTCCCCGAGTCCGCCTGAACCTCAGAGCAAAAAGCCAAGCCTTACTACGCCAGGAGATGGCAGTTGGCAGGGAGTGTCATCCTAGACCACGCAAGCTGCTGCAGGGTGGTGGCTGTTTCTGCAAGTTCAGACTGGCAGGGTGATCCCAGGGTGCGACCATGGAGCCCGGGACAAAAAAGCCCAAGAGGCACCAGCTCTCCCGCAGATCTCCTTCCCTGACGCGACAGAGCGAACGCCCAAAGCCTTGCTGAGGAAGCAGCAGCGAAGTGCGGTTCAGGCCAAGCTGAAAACCTCTGCGAAAGCATAGCAGTCGCTGGGAAAAAAGAGTCGGTTCTCTGGGCTGCTGTTGCTGCTTGCTTGAGCCTAGTATTGGCAGCACGGTGGCAGAATCCCGCATAGAGCGAAAGCCTCCTTGCCTGGGCATCCCCTCTAGGAAAGCACAGCATTCTTGGGGAAAACAGAGTCGGTTCTGTGCGATGCATATGTCGCTTGCCTGTACAGAGTCTCCGAAGCACGGTGTAAGAAACCCGCATGGAGCGATATCCTCTTGGCCCGGGCATCCCCTCTACTTGAGAGAGAAGCGTGGTTGTGCCTGTGGAAACAGCCTTAACGAAAGGTCATGAAACAGGAGAGCATGCATTGCAACAATAGCGGACAGGTGGCAAGACAAGTGTCACCCTCTCCGTTTGCTTAGAAAGCAGAGTCGGTTCTGCGGGCTGCTGCTCCTGCTTGCCTAGGCCAAGTCTCAAGGTGGGAGAAATCACCATACAGCGAAAGCCTCTTTGCCCAGGCTCCTCCTCTGGGAAAGCACAGCATTCGTTGGGAAATCTGAGTCGCTTTGTGGGATGCTGTTGCTACTTGCCTGAGCTAGTCTGCGCACCACGGTGGAAGAAACCCGCATGGAGCGAAATTCTCTGGGTCCTAGCATCCCCACTGCCTGCGAGAGAAGCATGGATGCACATCTGGAAAGGGCCTTAAGGATAGGGACACGGCTGACACCGTGTTCCCCGGGAGCAAGTCTGGGGAAGGAGCAGAACGCCTCCCCGGGAGAAGAGAAGGAGCCGTTGGCCTTGTTGTCGGGAAAGAGTCGCAAAGCAGGAGAGATTGCCCTGGGAAGAACAGTGGGACGGTGGCAAGACAAGCGTCACCCGCTCCCTGTGCGTAGAGACGGAAGCCTGGCTTTAGGAAGACACGAGGGGATGGCTAGGGCAGACGCGCATACTCTGCTCTGAGGAAGGAGTCTGGGCAGAAGGAAGGCCTGTTCTGTGTGCCTTTTGTCCCAAGGGGACAGCATCTCCAAGGCCACCTGTCCCTAGGCAAGATGTGGGCATGCCACCAGGCGCCATAACCTGAACTCGCAGATACAGCTCCCTGGAAGAAAGGGGAGCCAGATGACATCTTCCTCCAAGAGGTGGCAGCTTTGGGGGAGGAAGGGGGTGTGTCGTGGAAGAAGAGGGGACAGTCCCCCACAGCTCCCCATCCCAGTGCACGGGCGCTGTGCAGGGTTCCTGTCGCTTCTCCTTTCCTATGTGGAAGGCGCTGGCCTAGTCCCCAAGTCCGCCTGAAATCGAGAGCAAAAAGCCAAGCCTTACTACGCCAGAAGAAGGCAGTTGGCAGGGATTGTCATCCTAGACCACGCACGCTGCTGCAGGGTGGTGGCTGTGTCTGCGAGGTTCAGCCTGGCACGGTGATCCCAGGGTGCGACCATGGAGCCCGGGATAGCAAAGCCCAAGTGGAACCAGCTCTCCCGCAGATCTCCTTCCCTGACGCGACAGAGCAAACGCCCAAAGCCTTGCTGAGGAAGCAGCAGCGAAGTGCGGTTCAGGCCAAGCTGAAAACCTCTGCCAAAGCATAGCAGTCGCTGGGAAAAAAGAGTCGGTTCTCTGGGCTGCGGTTGCTGCTTGCTTGAGCCTAGTATTGGCAGCACGGTGGCAGAATCCCGCATAGAGCGAAAGCCTCTTTGCCTGGGCATCCCCTCTAGGAAAGCACAGCATTCTTGGGGAAAACAGAGTCGGTTCTGTGCGATGCAGATGCCGCTTGCCTGAACATGGTCTCCGAAGCACGCTGTAAGAAACCCGCATGGAACGAAATCCTCTTGGCCCGGGCATCCCCTGTAATTGAGAGCGAAGAGTGGTTGTGACTGTGGAAACAGTCTTAACGAAAGGTCATGAAACAGGAGAGCATGCATTGCAACAATAGCGGGCAGGTGGCAAGACAAGTGTCACCCTCTCCGTTTCATTAGAAATCAGAGTCTGTTCTGCGGGCTGCTGCTCCTGCTTGCCTAGGCCAAGTCTCAAGGTGGGAGATACCACCCTACAGGGAAAGCCTCTTTGCCCAGGCTCCTCCTCTGGGAAAGCACAGCATTCGTTGGGAAATCTGAGTCGCTTTGTGGGATGCTGCTGCTGCTTGCCTGAGCTAGTCTGCGCAGCACGGTGGAAGAAACCCGCATGGAGCGAAATTCTCTTGGCCCTAGCATCGCCACTGCCTGCGAGAGAAGCGTGGATGCACATCTGGAAAGGGACTTAAGGATAGGGACAGGGCTGTCACCGTGATCTCCGGGAGCAAGTCTGGGGAAGGAGCAGAACGCCTCCCCGGGAGAAAGGAAGGAGCTGTTGGCCTTGTCCAGAAACAGTCGCAAAGCAGGAGAGCCTGCCCAGGGAAGAACAGCGGGACGGTGGCATGACAAGCGTCACCCGCTCCCAATGCGTATAGACGGAAGCCTGGCTTTAGGAAGACAGGAGGGGACGGCTAGGGCAGGCGCGCATACGCCACTCTGAGGAAGGAGTCTGGGCAGAAGGCAGGCCTGTTCTGTGTGCCTCTTGTCCCACGGGGAGAGCATCTCCGAGGCCACCTGTCCCTAGGGCAGACGTGGGCTTGCCACCAGGCGCCATAACCTGAACTCGCAGATACAGCTCCCTGGAAGAAAGGGCAGCCAGATACCATCTTCCTCCAAGAGGTGGCAGCGTTGGGGGTGGCAGCGGTGTGTCGGGGAAGAAGAGGGGACAGTCCCCCACTGCTCCCCATCCAAGTGCACGGGCGCTGTGGAGGGTTCCTGTCGCCTCTCCTTTCCTATTGCAAAGGCACTGGCGTAGTCCCCGAGTCCGCCTGAACCTCAGAGCAAAAAGCCAAGCCTTACTACGCCAGGAGATGGCAGTTGGCAGGGAGTGTCATCCTAGACCACGCAAGCTGCTGCAGGGTGGTGGCTGTTTCTGCAAGTTCAGACTGGCAGGGTGATCCCAGGGTGCGACCATGGAGCCCGGGACAAAAAAGCCCAAGAGGCACCAGCTCTCCCGCAGATCTCCTTCCCTGACGCGACAGAGCGAACGCCCAAAGCCTTGCTGAGGAAGCAGCAGCGAAGTGCGGTTCAGGCCAAGCTGAAAACCTCTGCGAAAGCATAGCAGTCGCTGGGAAAAAAGAGTCGGTTCTCTGGGCTACTGTTGCTGCTTGCTTGAGCCTAGTATTGGCAGCACGGTGGCAGAATCCTGCATAGAGCGAAAGCCTCCTTGCCTGGGCATCCCCTCTAGGAAAGCACAGCATTCTTGGGGAAAACAGAGTCGGTTCTGTGCGATGCATATGTCGCTTGCCTGTACAGAGTCTCCGAAGCACGGTGAAAGAAACCCGCATGGAGCGAAATCCTCTTGGCCCGGGCATCCCCTCTACTTGAGAGAGAAGCGTGGTTGTGCCTGTGGAAACAGCCTTAACGAAAGGTCATGAAACAGGAGAGCATGCATTGCAACAATAGCGGACAGGTGGCAAGACAAGTGTCACCCTCTCCGTTTGCTTAGAAAGCAGAGTCGGTTCTGCGGGCTGCTGCTCCTGCTTGCCTAGGCCAAGTCTCAAGGTGGGAGAAATCACCATACAGCGAAAGCCTCTTTGCCCAGGCTCCTCCTCTGGGAAAGCACAGCATTCGTTGGGAAATCTGAGTCGCTTTGTGGGATGCTGTTGCTACTTGCCTGAGCTAGTCTGCGCACCACGGTGGAAGAAACCCGCATGGAGCGAAATTCTCTGGGTCCTAGCATCCCCACTGCCTGCGAGAGAAGCATGGATGCACATCTGGAAAGGGCCTTAAGGATAGGGACACGGCTGACACCGTGTTCCCCGGGAGCAAGTCTGGGGAAGGAGCAGAACGCCTCCCCGGGAGAAGAGAAGGAGCCGTTGGCCTTGTTGTCGGGAAAGAGTCGCAAAGCAGGAGAGATTGCCCTGGGAAGAACAGTGGGACGGTGGCAAGACAAGCGTCACCCGCTCCCTGTGCGTAGAGACGGAAGCCTGGCTTTAGGAAGACACGAGGGGATGGCTAGGGCAGACGCGCATACTCTGCTCTGAGGAAGGAGTCTGGGCAGAAGGAAGGCCTGTTCTGTGTGCCTTTTGTCCCAAGGGGACAGCATCTCCAAGGCCACCTGTCCCTAGGCAAGATGTGGGCATGCCACCAGGCGCCATAACCTGAACTCGCAGATACAGCTCCCTGGAAGAAAGGGGAGCCAGATGACATCTTCCTCCAAGAGGTGGCAGCTTTGGGGGGGCAGGGGGTGTGTCGTGGAAGAAGAGGGGACAGTCCCCCACAGCTCCCCATCCCAGTGCTTGGGCGCTGTGCAGGGTACCTGTCGCTTCTCCTTTCCTATGTGGAAGGCGCTGGCCTAGACCCCAAGTCCGCCTGAACTCGGGAGCAAAAAGCCAAGCCTTACTACGCCAGAAGAAGGCAGTAGGCAGGGATTGTCATCCTAGACCACGCACGCTGCTGCAGGGTGGTGGCTGTGTCTGCGAGGTTCAGCCTGGCACGGTGATCCCAGGGTGCGACCATGGAGCCCGGGATAGCAAAGCCCAAGTGGAACCAGCTCTCCCGCAGATCTCCTTCCCTGACGCGACAGAGCAAACGCCCAAAGCCTTGCTGAGGAAGCAGCAGCGAAGTGCGGTTCAGGCCAAGCTGAAAACCTCTGCCAAAGCATAGCAGTCGCTGGGAAAAAAGAGTCGGTTCTCTGGGCTGCTGTTGCTGCTTGCTTGAGCCTAGTATTGGAAGCACGGTGGCAGAATCCCGCATAGAGCGAAAGCCTCTTTCCTGGGCATCCCCTCTAGGAAAGCACAGCATTCTTGGGGAAAACAGAGTCGGTTCTGTGAGATGCAGATGCCGCTTGCCTGAACATGGTCTCCGAAGCACGCTGTAAGAAACCCGCATGGAGCGAAATCCTCTTGGCCCGGGCATACCCTGTACTTGAGAGCGAAGCGTGGTTGTGACTGTGGAAACAGTCTTAACGAAAGGTCATGAAACAGGAGAGCATGCATTGCAACAATAGCGGGCAGGTGGCAAGACAAGTGTCACCCTCTCCGTTTGCTTAGAAATCAGAGTCGGTTCTGCGGGCTGCTGCTCCTGCTTGCCTAGGCCAAGTCTCAAGGTAGGAGAAACCACCATACAGCGAAAGCCTCTGTGCCCACGCTCCTCCTCTGGGAAAGCACAGCATTCGTTGGGAAATCTGAGTCGCTTTGTGGGATGCTGTTGCTACTTGCCTGAGCTAGTCTGCGCACCACGGTGGAAGAAACCCGCATGGAGCGAAATTCTCTGGGTCCTAGCATCCCCACTGCCTGCGAGAGAAGCGTGGATGCACATCTGGAAAGGGCCTTAAGGATAGGGACACGGCTGACACCGTGTTCCCCGGGAGCAAGTCTGGGGAAGGAGCAGAACGCCACCCCGGGAGAAGAGAAGGAGCCGTTGGCCTTGTTGTCGGGAAACAGTCGCAAAGCAGGAGAGATTGCCCTGGGAAGAACAGTGGGACGGTGGCAAGACAAGCGTCACCCGCTCCCTGTGCGTAGAGACGGAAGCCTGGCTTTAGGAAGACACGAGGGGATGGCTAGGGCAGACGCGCATACTCTGCTCTGAGGAAGGAGTCTGGGCAGAAGGAAGGCCTGTTCTGTGTGCCTTTTGTCCCAAGGGGACAGCATCTCCAAGGCCACCTGTCCCTAGGCAAGATGTGGGCATGCCACCAGGCGCCATAACCTGAACTCGCAGATACAGCTCCCTGGAAGAAAGGGGAGCCAGATGACATCTTCCTCCAAGAGGTGGCAGCTTTGGGGGAGGAAGGGAGTGTGTCGTGGAAGAAGAGGGGACAGTCCCCCACAGCTCCCAATCCCAGTGCACGGGCGCTGTGCAGGGTTCCTGTCGCTTCTCCGTTCCTATGTGGAAGGCGCTGGCCTAGTCCCCAAGTCCGCCTGAACTCGAGAGCAAAAAGCCAAGCCTTACTACGCCAGAAGAAGGCAGTTGGCAGGGATTGTCATCCTAGACCACGCACGCTGCTGCAGGGTGGTGGCTGTGTCTGCGAGGTTCAGCCTGGCACGGTGATCCCAGGGTGCGACCATGGAGCCCGGGATAGCAAAGCCCAAGTGGAACCAGCTCTCCCGCAGATCTCCTTCCCTGACGCGACAGAGCAAACGCCCAAAGCCTTGCTGAGGAAGCAGCAGCGAAGTGCGGTTCAGGCCAAGCTGAAAACCTCTGCCAAAGCATAGCAGTCGCTGGCTAAAAAGAGTCGGTTCTCTGGGCTGCTGTTGCTGCTTGCTTGAGCCTAGTATTGGCAGCACGGTGGCAGAATCCCGCATAGAGCGAAAGCCTCTTTGCCTGGGCATCCCCTCTAGGAAAGCACAGCATTCTTGGGGAAAACAGAGTCGGTTCTGTGCGATGCAGATGCCGCTTGCCTGAACATGGTCTCCGAAGCACGCTGTAAGAAACCCGCATGGAACGAAATCCTCTTGGCCCGGGCATCCCCTGTAATTGAGAGCGAAGAGTGGTTGTGACTGTGGAAACAGTCTTAACGAAAGGTCATGAAACAGGAGAGCATGCATTGCAACAATAGCGGGCAGGTGGCAAGACAAGTGTCACCCTCTCCGTTTCATTAGAAATCAGAGTCTGTTCTGCGGGCTGCTGCTCCTGCTTGCCTAGGCCAAGTCTCAAGGTGGGAGATACCACCCTACAGGGAAAGCCTCTTTGCCCAGGCTCCTCCTCTGGGAAAGCACAGCATTCGTTGGGAAATCTGAGTCGCTTTGTGGGATGCTGCTGCTGCTTGCCTGAGCTAGTCTGCGCAGCACGGTGGAAGAAACCCGCATGGAGCGAAATTCTCTTGGCCCTAGCATCGCCACTGCCTGCGAGAGAAGCGTGGATGCACATCTGGAAAGGGACTTAAGGATAGGGACAGGGCTGTCACCGTGATCTCCGGGAGCAAGTCTGGGGAAGGAGCAGAACGCCTCCCCGGGAGAAAGGAAGGAGCTGTTGGCCTTGTCCAGAAACAGTCGCAAAGCAGGAGAGCCTGCCCAGGGAAGAACAGCGGGACGGTGGCATGACAAGCGTCACCCGCTCCCAATGCGTATAGACGGAAGCCTGGCTTTAGGAAGACAGGAGGGGACGGCTAGGGCAGGCGCGCATACGCCACTCTGAGGAAGGAGTCTGGGCAGAAGGCAGGCCTGTTCTGTGTGCCTCTTGTCCCACGGGGAGAGCATCTCCGAGGCCACCTGTCCCTAGGGCAGACGTGGGCTTGCCACCAGGCGCCATAACCTGAACTCGCAGATACAGCTCCCTGGAAGAAAGGGCAGCCAGATACCATCTTCCTCCAAGAGGTGGCAGCGTTGGGGGTGGCAGCGGTGTGTCGGGGAAGAAGAGGGGACAGTCCCCCACTGCTCCCCATCCAAGTGCACGGGCGCTGTGGAGGGTTCCTGTCGCCTCTCCTTTCCTATTGCAAAGGCACTGGCGTAGTCCCCGAGTCCGCCTGAACCTCAGAGCAAAAAGCCAAGCCTTACTACGCCAGGAGATGGCAGTTGGCAGGGAGTGTCATCCTAGACCACGCAAGCTGCTGCAGGGTGGTGGCTGTTTCTGCAAGTTCAGACTGGCAGGGTGATCCCAGGGTGCGACCATGGAGCCCGGGACAAAAAAGCCCAAGAGGCACCAGCTCTCCCGCAGATCTCCTTCCCTGACGCGACAGAGCGAACGCCCAAAGCCTTGCTGAGGAAGCAGCAGCGAAGTGCGGTTCAGGCCAAGCTGAAAACCTCTGCGAAAGCATAGCAGTCGCTGGGAAAAAAGAGTCGGTTCTCTGGGCTGCTGTTGCTGCTTGCTTGAGCCTAGTATTGGCAGCACGGTGGCAGAATCCCGCATAGAGCGAAAGCCTCCTTGCCTGGGCATCCCCTCTAGGAAAGCACAGCATTCTTGGGGAAAACAGAGTCGGTTCTGTGCGATGCATATGTCGCTTGCCTGTACAGAGTCTCCGAAGCACGGTGTAAGAAACCCGCATGGAGCGATATCCTCTTGGCCCGGGCATCCCCTCTACTTGAGAGAGAAGCGTGGTTGTGCCTGTGGAAACAGCCTTAACGAAAGGTCATGAAACAGGAGAGCATGCATTGCAACAATAGCGGACAGGTGGCAAGACAAGTGTCACCCTCTCCGTTTGCTTAGAAAGCAGAGTCGGTTCTGCGGGCTGCTGCTCCTGCTTGCCTAGGCCAAGTCTCAAGGTGGGAGAAATCACCATACAGCGAAAGCCTCTTTGCCCAGGCTCCTCCTCTGGGAAAGCACAGCATTCGTTGGGAAATCTGAGTCGCTTTGTGGGATGCTGTTGCTACTTGCCTGAGCTAGTCTGCGCACCACGGTGGAAGAAACCCGCATGGAGCGAAATTCTCTGGGTCCTAGCATCCCCACTGCCTGCGAGAGAAGCATGGATGCACATCTGGAAAGGGCCTTAAGGATAGGGACACGGCTGACACCGTGTTCCCCGGGAGCAAGTCTGGGGAAGGAGCAGAACGCCTCCCCGGGAGAAGAGAAGGAGCCGTTGGCCTTGTTGTCGGGAAAGAGTCGCAAAGCAGGAGAGATTGCCCTGGGAAGAACAGTGGGACGGTGGCAAGACAAGCGTCACCCGCTCCCTGTGCGTAGAGACGGAAGCCTGGCTTTAGGAAGACACGAGGGGATGGCTAGGGCAGACGCGCATACTCTGCTCTGAGGAAGGAGTCTGGGCAGAAGGAAGGCCTGTTCTGTGTGCCTTTTGTCCCAAGGGGACAGCATCTCCAAGGCCACCTGTCCCTAGGCAAGATGTGGGCATGCCACCAGGCGCCATAACCTGAACTCGCAGATACAGCTCCCTGGAAGAAAGGGGAGCCAGATGACATCTTCCTCCAAGAGGTGGCAGCTTTGGGGGGGCAGGGGGTGTGTCGTGGAAGAAGAGGGGACAGTCCCCCACAGCTCCCCATCCCAGTGCTTGGGCGCTGTGCAGGGTTCCTGTCGCTTCTCCTTTCCTATGTGGAAGGCGCTGGCCTAGTCCCCAAGTCCGCCTGAACTCGGGAGCAAAAAGCCAAGCCTTACTACGCCAGAAGAAGGCAGTAGGCAGGGATTGTCATCCTAGACCACGCACGCTGCTGCAGGGTGGTGGCTGTGTCTGCGAGGTTCAGCCTGGCACGGTGATCCCAGGGTGCGACCATGGAACCCGGGATAGCAAAGCCCAAGTGGAACCAGCTCTCCCGCAGATCTCCTTCCCTGACGCGACAGAGCAAACGCCCAAAGCCTTGCTGAGGAAGCAGCAGCGAAGTGCGGTTGAGTCCAAGCTGAAAACCTCTGCCAAAGCATAGCAGTCGCTGGGAAAAAAGAGTCGGTTCTCTGGGCTGCTGTTGCTGCTTGCTTGAGCCTAGTATTGGAAGCACGGTGGCAGAATCCCGCATAGAGCGAAAGCCTCTTTGCCTGGGCATCCCCTCTAGGAAAGCACAGCATTCTTGGGGAAAACAGAGTCGGTTCTGTGAGATGCAGATGCCGCTTGCCTGAACATGGTCTCCGAAGCACGCTGTAAGAAACCCGCATGGAGCGAAATCCTCTTGGCCCGGGCATCCCCTGTACTTGAGAGCGAAGCGTGGTTGTGACTGTGGAAACAGTCTTAACGAAAGGTCATGAAACAGGAGAGCATGCATTGCAACAATAGCGGGCAGGTGGCAAGACAAGTGTCACCCTCTCCGTTTGCTTAGAAATCAGAGTCTGTTCTGCGGGCTGCTGCTCCTGCTTGCCTAGGCCAAGTCTCAAGGTGGGAGATACCACCCTACAGGGAAAGCCTCTTTGCCCAGGCTCCTCCTCTGGGAAAGCACAGCATTCGTTGGGAAATCTGAGTCACTTTGTGGGATGCTGCTGCTGCTTGCCTGAGCTAGTCTGCGCAGCACGGTGGAAGAAACCCGCATGGAGCGAAATTCTCTTGGCCCTAGCATCGCCACTGCCTGCGAGAGAAGCGTGGATGCACCTCTGGAAAGGGACTTAAGGATAGGGACACGGCTGTCACCGTGATCTCCGGGAGCAAGTCTGGGGAAGGAGCAGAACGCCTCCCCGGGAGAAGAGAAGGAGCTGTTGGCCTTGTCCAGAAACAGTCGCAAAGCAGGAGAGCCTGCCCTGGGAAGAACAGCGGGACGGTGGCATGACAAGCGTCACCCGCTCCCAATGCGTAGAGACGGAAGCCTGGCTTTAGGAAGACAGGAGGGGACGGCTAGGGCAGGCGCGCATACGCCACTCTGAGGAAGGAGTCTGGGCAGAAGGCAGGACTGTTCTGTGTGCCTCCTGTCCCAAGGGGAGAGCAGCTCCAAGGCCACCTGTCCCTAGGGCAGACGTGGGCTTGCCACCAGGCGCCATAACCTGAACTCGCAGATACAGCTCCCTGGAAGAAAGGGCAGCCAGATACCATCTTCCTCCAAGAGGTGGCAGCGTTGGGGGTGGCAGCGGTGTGTCGGGGAAGAAGAGGGACAGTCCCCCACTGCTCCCCATCCAAGTGCATGGGCGCTGTGGAGGGTTCCTGTCGCCTCTCCTTTCCTATTGCAAAGGCACTGGCGTAGTCCCCGAGTCTGCCTGAACTCCAGAGCAAAAAGCCAAGCCCTACTACGCCAGGAGATGGCAGTTGGCAGGGAGTGTCATCCTAGACCACGCAAGCTGCTGCAGGGTGGTGGCTGTTTCTGCAAGTTCAGACTGGCAGGGTGATCCCAGGGTGCGACCATGGAGCCCGGGACAAAAAAGCCCAAGAGGCACCAGCTCTCCCGCAGATCTCCTTCCCTGACGCGACAGAGCGAACGCCCAAAGACTTGCTGAGGAAGCAGCAGCGAAGTGCGGTTCAGGCAAAGCTGAAAACCTCTGCGAAAGCATAGCAGTCGCTGGGAAAAAAGAGTCGGTTCTCTGGGCTACTCTTGCTGCTTGCTTGAGCCTAGTATTGGCAGCACGGTGGCAGAATCCCGCATAGAGCGAAAGCCTCCTTGCCTGGGCATCCCCTCTAGGAAAGCACAGAATTCTTGGGGAAACAGAGTCGGTTCTGTGCGATGCATATGTCGCTTGCCTGTACAGAGTCTCCGAAGCACGGTGAAAGAAACCCGCATGGAGCGAAATCCTCTTGGCCCGGGCATCCCCTCTACTTGAGAGAGAAGCGTGGTTGTGCCTGTGGAAACAGCCTTAACGAAAGGTCATGAAACAGGAGAGCATGCATTGCAACAATAGCGGACAGGTGGCAAGACAAGTGTCACCCTCTCCGTTTGCTTAGAAATCAGAGTCGGTTCTGCGGGCTGCTGCTCCTGCTTGCCTAGGCCAAGTCTCAAGGTAGGAGAAACCACCATACAGCGAAAGCCTCTGTGCCCAGGCTCCTCCTCTGGGAAAGCACAGCATTCGTTGGGAAATCTGAGTCGCTTTGTGGGATGCTGTTGCTACTTGCCTGAGCTAGTCTGCGCACCACGGTGGAAGAAACCCGCATGGAGCGAAATTCTCTGGGTCCTAGCATCCCCACTGCCTGCGAGAGAAGCGTGGATGCACATCTGGAAAGGGCCTTAAGGATAGGGACACGGCTGACACCGTGTTCCCCGGGAGCAAGTCTGGGGAAGGAGCAGAACGCCTCCCCGGGAGAAGAGAAGGAGCCGTTGGCCTTGTTGTCGGGAAAGAGTCGCAAAGCAGGAGAGATTGCCCTGGGAAGAACAGTGGGACGGTGGCAAGACAAGCGTCACCCGCTCCCTGTGCGTAGAGACGGAAGCCTGGCTTTAGGAAGACACGAGGGGATGGCTAGGGCAGACGCGCATACTCTGCTCTGAGGAAGGAGTCTGGGCAGAAGGAAGGCCTGTTCTGTGTGCCTTTTGTCCCAAGGGGACAGCATCTCCAAGGCCACCTGTCCCTAGGCAAGATGTGGGCATGCCACCAGGCGCCATAACCTGAACTCGCAGATACAGCTCCCTGGAAGAAAGGGCAGCCAGATGACATCTTCCTCCAAGAGGTGGCAGCTTTGGGGGAGGAAGGGGGTGTGTCGTGGAAGAAGAGGGGACAGTCCCCCACAGCTCCCCATCCCAGTGCACGGGCGCTGTGCAGGGTTCCTGTCGCTTCTCCTTTCCTATGTGGAAGGCGCTGGCCTAGTCCCCAAGTCCGCCTGAACTCGAGAGCAAAAAGCCAAGCCTTACTACGCCAGAAGAAGGCAGTTGGCAGGGATTGTCATCCTAGACCACGCACGCTGCTGCAGGGTGGTGGCTGTGTCTGCGAGGTTCAGCCTGGCACGGTGATCCCAGGGTGCGACCATGGAGCCCGGGATAGCAAAGCCCAAGTGGAACCAGCTCTCCCGCAGATCTCCTTCCCTGACGCGACAGAGCAAACGCCCAAAGCCTTGCTGAGGAAGCAGCAGCGAAGTGCGGTTCAGGCCAAGCTGAAAACCTCTGCCAAAGCATAGCAGTCGCTGGGAAAAAAGAGTCGGTTCTCTGGGCTGCTGTTGCTGCTTGCTTGAGCCTAGTATTGGCAGCACGGTGGCAGAATCCCGCATAGAGCGAAAGCCTCTTTGCCTGGGCATCCCCTCTAGGAAAGCACAGCATTCTTGGGGAAAACAGAGTCGGTTCTGTGCGATGCAGATGCCGCTTGCCTGAACATGGTCTCCGAAGCACGCTGTAAGAAACCCGCATGGAGCGAAATCCTCTTGGCCCGGGCATCCCCTGTACTTGAGAGCGAAGCGTGGTTGTGACTGTGGAAACAGTCTTAACGAAAGGTCATGAAACAGGAGAGCATGCATTGCAACAATAGCGGGCAGGTGGCAAGACAAGTGTCACCCTCTCCGTTTGCTTAGAAATCAGAGTCTGTTCTGCGGGCTGCTGCTCCTGCTTGCCTAGGCCAAGTCTCAAGGTGGGAGATACCACCCTACAGGGAAAGCCTCTTTGCCCAGGCTCCTCCTCTGGGAAAGCACAGCATTCGTTGGGAAATCTGAGTCGCTTTGTGGGATGCTGCTGCTGCTTGCCTGAGCTAGTCTGCGCAGCACGGTGGAAGAAACCCGCATGGAGCGAAATTCTCTTGGCCCTAGCATCGCCACTGCCTGCGAGAGAAGCGTGGATGCACATCTGGAAAGGGACTTAAGGATAGGGACAGGGCTGTCACCGTGATCTCCGGGAGCAAGTCTGGGGAAGGAGCAGAACGCCTCCCCGGGAGAAAGGAAGGAGCTGTTGGCCTTGTCCAGAAACAGTCGCAAAGCAGGAGAGCCTGCCCAGGGAAGAACAGCGGGACGGTGGCATGACAAGCGTCACCCGCTCCCAATGCGTATAGACGGAAGCCTGGCTTTAGGAAGACAGGAGGGGACGGCTAGGGCAGGCGCGCATACGCCACTCTGAGGAAGGAGTCTGGGCAGAAGGCAGGCCTGTTCTGTGTGCCTCTTGTCCCACGGGGAGAGCATCTCCGAGGCCACCTGTCCCTAGGGCAGACGTGGGCTTGCCACCAGGCGCCATAACCTGAACTCGCAGATACAGCTCCCTGGAAGAAAGGGCAGCCAGATACCATCTTCCTCTTAGAGGTGGCAGCGTTGGGGGTGGCAGCGGTGTGTCGGGGAAGAAGAGGGGACAGTCCCCCACTGCTCCCCATCCAAGTGCACGGGCGCTGTGGAGGGTTCCTGTCGCCTCTCCTTTCCTATTGCAAAGGCACTGGCGTAGTCCCCGAGTCCGCCTGAACTCCAGAGCAAAAAGCCAAGCCTTACTACGCCAGGAGATGGCAGTTGGCAGGGAGTGTCATCCTAGACCACGCAAGCTGCTGCAGGGTGGTGGCTGTTTCTGCAAGTTCAGACTGGCAGGGTGATCCCAGGGTGCGACCATTGAGCCCGGGACAAAAAAGCCCATGAGGCACCAGCTCTCCCGCAGATCTCCTTCCCTGACGCGACAGAGCAAAAGCCCAAAGCCTTGATGAGGAAGCAGCAGCGAAGTGAGGTTCAGGCCAAGCTGAAAACCTCTGCCAAAGCATAGCAGTCGCTGGGAAAAAAGAGTCGGTTCTCTGGGCTACTGTTGCTGCTTGCTTGAGCCTAGTATTGGCAGCACGGTGGCAGAATCCCGCATAGAGCGAAAGCCTCCTTGCCTGGGCATCCCCTCTAGGAAAGCACAGCATTCTTGGGGAAAACAGAGTCGGTTCTGTGCGATGCATATGTCGCTTGCCTGTACAGAGTCTCCGAAGCACGGTGAAAGAAACCCCCATGGAGCGAAATCCTCTTGGCCCGGGCATCCCCTGTAATTGAGAGCGAAGCGTGGTTGTGACTGTGGAAACAGCCTTAACGAAAGGTCATGAAACAGGAGAGCATGCATTGCAACAATAGCGGACAGGTGGCAAGACAAGTGTCACCCTCTCCGTTTGCTTAGAAATCAGAGTCGGTTCTGCGGGCTGCTGCTCCTGCTTGCCTAGGCCAAGTCTCAAGGTGGGAGAAACCACCATACAGCGAAAGCCTCTTTGCCCAGGCTCCTCCTCTGGGAAAGCACAGCATTCGTTGGGAAATCTGAGTCGCTTTGTGGGATGCTGTTGCTACTTGCCTGAGCTAGTCTGCGCAGCACGGTGGAAGAAACCCGCATGGAGCGAAATTCTCTGGGTCCTAGCATCCCCACTGCCTGCGAGAGAAGCGTGGATGCACATCTGGAAAGGGCCTTAAGGATAGGGACACGGCTGACACCGTGTTCACCGGGAGCAAGTCTGGGGAAGGAGCAGAACGCCTCCCCGGGAGAAGAGAAGGAGCCGTTGGCCTTGTTGTCGGGAAACAGTCGCAAAGCAGGAGAGATTGCCCTGGGAAGAACAGTGGGACGGTGGCAAGACAAGCGTCACCCGCTCCCTGTGCGTAGAGACGGAAGCCTGGCTTTAGGAAGACACGAGGGGATGGCTAGGGCAGACGCGCATACTCTGCTCTGAGGAAGGAGTCTGGGCAGAAGGAAGGCCTGTTCTGTGTGCCTTTTGTCCCAAGGGGACAGCATCTCCAAGGCCACCTGTCCCTAGGCAAGATGTGGGCATGCCACCAGGCGCCATAACCTGAACTCGCAGATACAGCTCCCTGGAAGAAAGGGGAGCCAGATGACATCTTCCTCCAAGAGGTGGCAGCTTTGGGGGAGGAAGGGGGTGTGTCGTGGAAGAAGAGGGGACAGTCCCCCACAGCTCCCCATCCCAGTGCACGGGCGCTGTGCAGGGTTCCTGTCGCTTCTCCTTTCCTATGTGGAAGGCGCTGGACTAGTCCCCAAGTGCGCCTGAACTCGACAGCAAAAAGCCAAGCCTTACTACGCCAGAAGAAGGCAGTTGGCAGGGATTGTCATCCTAGACCACGCACGCAGCTGCAGGGTGGTGGCTGTGTCTGCGAGGTTCAGCCTGGCACGGTGATCCCAGGGTGCGACCATGGAGCCCGGGATAGCAAAGCCCAAGTGGAACCAGCTCTCCCGCAGATCTCCTTCCCTGACGCGACAGAGCAAACGCCCAAAGCCTTGCTGAGGAAGCAGCAGCGAAGTGCGGTTCAGGCCAAGCTGAAAACCTCTGCCAAAGCATAGCAGTCGCTGGGAAAAAAGAGTCGGTTCTCTGGGCTGCTGTTGCTGCTTGCTTGAGCCTAGTATTGGCAGCACGGTGGCAGAATCCCGCATAGAGCGAAAGCCTCTTTGCCTGGGCATCCCCTCTAGGAAAGCACAGCATTCTTGGGGAAAACAGAGTCGGTTCTGTGCGATGCAGATGCCGCTTGCCTGAACATGGTCTCCGAAGCACGCTGTAAGAAACCCGCATGGAGCGAAATCCTCTTGGCCCGGGCATCCCCTGTACTTGAGAGCGAAGCGTGGTTGTGACTGTGGAAACAGTCTTAACGAAAGGTCATGAAACAGGAGAGCATGCATTGCAACAATAGCGGGCAGGTGGCAAGACAAGTGTCACCCTCTCCGTTTGCTTAGAAATCAGAGTCTGTTCTGCGGGCTGCTGCTCCTGCTTGCCTAGGCCAAGTCTCAAGGTGGGAGATACCACCCTACAGGGAAAGCCTCGTTGCCCAGGCTCCTCCTCTGGGAAAGCACAGCATTCGTTGGGAAATCTGAGTCGCTTTGTGGGATGCTGCTGCTGCTTGCCTGAGCTAGTCTGCGCAGCACGGTGGAAGAAACCCGCATGGAGCGAAATTCTCTTGGCCATAGCATCGCCACTGCCTGTGAGAGAAGCGTGGATGCACCTCTGGAAAGGGACTTAAGGATAGGGACACGGCTGTCACCGTGATCTCCGGGAGCAAGTCTGGGGAAGGAGCAGAACCCCTCCCCGGGAGAAGAGAAGGAGCTGTTGGCCTTGTCCAGAAACAGTCGCAAAGCAGGAGAGCCTGCCCAGGGAAGAACAGCGGGACGGTGGCATGACAAGCGTCACCCGCTCCCAATGCGTATAGACGGTAGCCTGGCTTTAGGAAGACAGGAGGGGACGGCTAGGGCAGGCGCGCATACGCCACTCTGAGGAAGGAGTCTGGGCAGAAGGCAGGCCTGTTCTGTGTGCCTCCTGTCCCAAGGGGAGAGCATCTCCGAGGCCACCTGTCCCTAGGGCAGACGTGGGCTTGCCACCAGGCGCCATAACCTGAACTCGCAGATACAGCTCCCTGGAAGAAAGGGCAGCCAGATACCATCTTCCTCCAAGAGGTAGCAGCGTTGGGGGTGGCAGTGGTGTGTCGGGGAAGAAGAGCAGACAGTCCCCCACTGCTCCCCATCCAACTGCACGGGCGCTGTGGAGGGTTCCTGTCGCCTCTCCTTTCCTATTGCAATGGCACTGGCGTAGTCCCCGAGTCCGCCTGAACTCCAGAGCAAAAAGCCAAGCCTTACTACGCCAGGAGATGGCAGTTGGCAGGGAGTGTCATCCTAGACCACGCAAGCTGCTGCAGGGTGGTGGCTGTTTCTGCAAGTTCAGACTGGCAGGGTGATCCCAGGGTGCGACCATGGAGCCCGGGACAAAAAAGCCCAAGAGGCACCAGCTCTCCCGCAGATCTCCTTCCCTGACGCGACAGAGCAAACGCCCAAAGCCTTGCTGAGGAAACAGCAGCGAAGTGCGGTTCAGGCCAAGCTGAAAACCTCTGCCAAAGCATAGCAGTCGCTGGGAAAAAAGAGTCGGTTCTCTGGGCTACTGTTGCTGCTTGCTTGAGCCTAGTATTGGCAGCACGGTGGCAGAATCCCGCATAGAGCGAAAGCCTCCTTGCCTGGGCATCCCCTCTAGGAAAGCACAGCATTCTTGGGGAAAACAGAGTCGGTTCTGTGCGATGCATATGTCGCTTGCCTGTACAGAGTCTCCGAAGCACGGTGAAAGAAACCCGCATGGAGCGAAATCCTCTTGGCCCGGGCATCCCCTCTACTTGAGAGAGAAGCGTGGTTGTGCCTGTGGAAACAGCCTTAACGAAAGGTCATGAAACAGGAGAGCATGCATTGCAACAATAGCGGACAGGTGGCAAGACAAGTGTCACCCTCTCCGTTTGCTTAGAAATCAGAGTCGGTTCTGCGGGCTGCTGCTCCTGCTTGCCTAGGCCAAGTCTCAAGGTGGGAGAAACCACCATAGGGCGAAAGCCTCTTTGCCCAGGCTCCTCCTCTGGGAAAGCACAGCATTCGTTGGGAAATCTGAGTCGCTTTGTGGGATGCTGTTGCTACTTGACTGAGCTAGTCTGCGCAGCACGGTGGAAGAAACCCGCATGGAGCGAAATTCTCTGGGTCCTAGCATCCCCACTGCCTGCGAGAGAAGCGTGGATGCACATCTGGAAAGGGCCTTAAGGATAGGGACACGGCTGACACCGTGTTCCCCGGGAGCAAGTCTGGGGAAGGAGCAGAACGCCTCCCCGGGAGAAGAGAAGGAGCCGTTGGCCTTGTTGTCGGGAAACAGTCGCAAAGCAGGAGAGATTGCCCTGGGAAGAACAGTGGGACGGTGGCAAGACAAGCGTCACCCGCTCCCTGTGCGTAGAGACGGAAGCCTGGCTTTAGGAAGACACGAGGGGATGGCTAGGGCAGACGCGCATACTCTGCTCTGAGGAAGGAGTCTGGGCAGAAGGAAGGCCTGTTCTGTGTGCCTTTTGTCCCAAGGGGACAGCATCTCCAAGGCCACCTGTCCCTAGGCAAGATGTGGGCATGCCACCAGGTGCCATAACCTGAACTCGCAGATACAGCTCCCTGGAAGAAAGGGGAGCCAGATGACATCTTCCTCCAAGAGGTGGCAGCTTTGGGGGAGGAAGGGGGTGTGTCGTGGAAGAAGAGGGGACAGTCCCCCACAGCTCCCCATCCCAGTGCACGGGCGCTGTGCAGGGTTCCTGTCGCTTCTCCTTTCCTATGTGGAAGGCGCTGGACTAGTCCCCAAGTGCGCCTGAACTCGAGAGCAAAAAGCCAAGCCTTACTACGCCAGAAGAAGGCAGTTGGCAGGGATTGTCATCCTAGACCACGCACGCTGCTGCAGGGTGGTGGCTGTGTCTGCGAGGTTCAGCCTGGCACGGTGATCCCAGGGTGCGACCATGGAGCCCGGGATAGCAAAGCCCAAGTGGAACCAGCTCTCCCGCAGATCTCCTTCCCTGACGCGACAGAGCAAACGCCCAAAGCCTTGCTGAGGAAGCAGCAGCGAAGTGCGGTTCAGGCCAAGCTGAAAACCTCTGCCAAAGCATAGCAGTCGCTGGGAAAAAAGAGTCGGTTCTCTGGGCTGCTGTTGCTGCTTGCTTGAGCCTAGTATTGGCAGCACGGTGGCAGAATCCCGCATAGAGCGAAAGCCTCTTTGCCTGGGCATCCCCTCTAGGAAAGCACAGCATTCTTGGGGAAAACAGAGTCGGTTCTGTGCGATGCAGATGCCGCTTGCCTGAACATGGTCTCCGAAGCACGCTGTAAGAAACCCGCATGGAGCGAAATCCTCTTGGCCCGGGCATCCCCTGTACTTGAGAGCGAAGCGTGGTTGTGACTGTGGAAACAGTCTTAACGAAAGGTCATGAAACAGGAGAGCATGCATTGCAACAATAGCGGGCAGGTGGCAAGACAAGTGTCACCCTCTCCGTTTGCTTAGAAATCAGAGTCTGTTCTGCGGGCTGCTCCTCCTGCTTGCCTAGGCCAAGTCTCAAGGTGGGAGATACCACCCTACAGGGAAAGCCTCATTGCCCAGGCTCCTCCTCTGGGAAAGCACAGCATTCGTTGGGAAATCTGAGTCGCTTTGTGGGATGCTGCTGCTGCTTGCCTGAGCTAGTCTGCGCAGCACGGTGGAAGAAACCCGCATGGAGCGAAATTCTCTTGGCCATAGCATCGCCACTGCCTGTGAGAGAAGCGTGGATGCACCTCTGGAAAGGGACTTAAGGATAGGGACACGGCTGTCACCGTGATCTCCGGGAGCAAGTCTGGGGAAGGAGCAGAACCCCTCCCCGGGAGAAGAGAAGGAGCTGTTGGCCTTGTCCAGAAACAGTCGCAAAGCAGGAGAGCCTGCCCAGGGAAGAACAGCGGGACGGTGGCATGACAAGCGTCACCCGCTCCCAATGCGTATAGACGGAAGCCTGGCTTTAGGAAGACAGGAGGGGACGGCTAGGGCAGGCGCGCATACGCCACTCTGAGGAAGGAGTCTGGGCAGAAGGCAGGCCTGTTCTGTGTGCCTCCTGTCCCAAGGGGAGAGCATCTCCGAGGCCACCTGTCCCTAGGGCAGACGTGGGCTTGCCACCAGGCGCCATAACCTGAACTCGCAGATACAGCTCCCTGGAAGAAAGGGCAGCCAGATACCATCTTCCTCCAAGAGGTAGCAGCTTTGGGGGTGGCAGTGGTGTGTCGGGGAAGAAGAGCGGACAGTCCCCCACTGCTCCCCATCCAACTGCACGGGCGCTGTGGAGGGTTCCTGTCGCCTCTCCTTTCCTATTGCAATGGCACTGGCGTAGTCCCCGAGTCCGCCTGAACTCCAGAGCAAAAAGCCAAGCCTTACTACGCCAGGAGATGGCAGTTGGCAGGGAGTGTCATCCTAGACCACGCAAGCTGCTGCAGGGTGGTGGCTGTTTCTGCAAGTTCAGACTGGCAGGGTGATCCCAGGGTGCGACCATGGAGCCCGGGACAAAAAAGCCCAAGAGGCACCAGCTCTCCCGCAGATCTCCTTCCCTGACGCGACAGAGCAAACGCCCAAAGCCTTGCTGAGGAAACAGCAGCGAAGTGCGGTTCAGGCCAAGCTGAAAACCTCTGCCAAAGCATAGCAGTCGCTGGGAAAAAAGAGTCGGTTCTCTGGGCTACTGTTGCTGCTTGCTTGAGCCTAGTATTGGCAGCACGGTGGCAGAATCCCGCATAGAGCGAAAGCCTCCTTGCCTGGGCATCCCCTCTAGGAAAGCACAGCATTCTTGGGGAAAACAGAGTCGGTTCTGTGCGATGCATATGTCGCTTGCCTGTACAGAGTCTCCGAAGCACGGTGTAAGAAACCCGCATGGAGCGATATCCTCTTGGCCCGGGCATCCCCTCTACTTGAGAGAGAAGCGTGGTTGTGCCTGTGGAAACAGCCTTAACGAAAGGTCATGAAACAGGAGAGCATGCATTGCAACAATAGCGGACAGGTGGCAAGACAAGTGTCACCCTCTCCGTTTGCTTAGAAATCAGAGTCGGTTCTGCGGGCTGCTGCTCCTGCTTGCCTAGGCCAAGTCTCAAGGTGGGAGAAACCACCATACAGCGAAAGCCTCTTTGCCCAGGCTCCTCCTCTGGGAAAGCACAGCATTCGTTGGGAAATCTGAGTCGCTTTGTGGGATGCTGTTGCTACTTGCCTGAGCTAGTCTGCGCAGCACGGTGGAAGAAACCCGCATGGAGCGAAATTCTCTTGGCCCTAGCATACCCACTGCCTGCGAGAGAAGCGTGGATGCACATCTGGAAAGGGCCTTAAGGATAGGGACACAGCTGTCACCGTGCTCCCCGGGAGCAAGTCTGGGGAAGGAGCAGAACGCCTCCCCGGGAGAAGAGAAGGAGCCGTTGGCCTTGTTCTCGGGAAACAGTTGCAAAGCATGAGAGCCTGCCCTAGGAAGAACAGCGGGACGGTGGCAAGACAAGCGTCACCCGCTCCCTGTGCGTAGAGACGGAAGCCTGGCTTTAGGAAGACACGAGGGGACGGCTAGGGCAGACGCGCATACTCTACTCTGAGGAAGGAGTCTGGGCAGAAGGAAGGCCTGTTCTGTGTGCCTTTTGTCCCAAGGGGACAGCATCTCCAAGGCAACCTGTCCCTAGGCAAGACGTGGGCATGCCACCAGGCGCCATAACCTGAACTCGCAGATACAGCTCCCTGGAAGAAAGGGCAGCCAGATGACATCTTCCTCCAAGAGGTGGCAGCTTTGGGGGAGGAAGGGGGTGTGTCGTGGAAGAAGAATGGACAGTCCCCCACAGCTCCCCATCCCAGTGCACGGGCGCTGTGCAGGGTTCCTGTCGCTTCTCCTTTCCTATGTGGAAGGCGCTGGCCTAGTCCCCGAGTCCGCCTGAACTCGAGAGCAAAAAGCCAAACCTTACTACGCCAGAAGAAGGCAGTTGGCAGGGAGTGTCATCCTAGACCACGCACGCTGCTGCAGGGTGGTGGCTGTGTCTGCGAGGTTCAGCCTGGCACGGTGATCCCAGGGTGCGACCATGGAGCCCGGGATAGCAAAGCCCAAGTGGAACCGCTCTCCCGCACATCTCCTTCCCTGACGCGACAGAGCAAACGCCCAAAGCCTTGCTGAGGAAGCAGCAGCGAAGTGCGGTTCAGGCCATGCTGAAAACCTCTGCCAAAGCATAGCAGTCGCTGGGAAAAAAAGAGTCGGTTCTCTGGGCTGCTGTTGCTGCTTGCTTGAGCCTAGTATTGGCAGCACGGTGGCAGAATCCCGCATAGAGCGAAAGCCTCTTTGCCTGGGCATCCCCTCTAGGAAAGCACAGCATTCTTGGGGAAAACAGAGTCGGTTCTGTGCGATGCAGATGCCGCTTGCCTGAACATGGTCTCCGAAGCACGCTGTAAGAAACCCGCATGGAGCGAAATCCTCTTGGCCCGGGCATCCCCTGTACTTGAGAGCGAAGCGTGGTTGTGACTGTGGAAACAGTCTTAACGAAAGGTCATGAAACAGGAGAGCATGCATTGCAACAATAGCGGGCAGGTGGCAAGACAAGTGTCACCTTCTCCGTTTGCTTAGAAATCAGAGTCTGTTCTGCGGGCTGCTGCTCCTGCTTGCCTAGGCCAAGTCTCAAGGTGGGAGATAACACCCTACAGGGAAAGCCTCTTTGACCAGGCTCCTCCTCTGGGAAATCACAGCATTCGTTGGGAAATCTGAGTCGCTTTGTGGGATGCTGCTGCTGCTTGCCTGAGCTAGTCTGCGCAGCACGGTGGAAAAACCCGCATGGAGCGAAATTCTCTTGGCCCTAGCATCGCCACTGCCTGTGAGAGAAGCGTGGATGCACATCTGGAAAGGGACTTAAGGATAGGGACACGGCTGTCACCGTGATCTCCGGGAGCAAGTCTGGGGAAGGAGCAGAACGCCTCCCCGGGAGAAGAGAATGAGCTGTTGGCCTTGTCCAGAAACAGTCGCAAAGCAGGAGAGCCTGCCCTGGGAAGAACAGCGGGACGGTGGCATGACAAGCGTCACCCGCTCCCAATGCGTAGAGACGGAAGCCTGGCTTTAGGAAGACAGGAGGGTACGGCTAGGGCAGGCGCGCATACGCCACTCTGAGGAAGGAGTCTGGGCAGAAGGCAGGCCTGTTCTGTGTGCCTCCTGTCCCAAGTGGAGAGCATCTCCGAGGCCACCTGTCCCTAGGGCAGACGTGGGCTTGCTACCAGGCGCCATAACCTGAACTCGCAGATACAGCTCCCTGGAAGAAAGGGCAGCCAGATACCATCTTCCTCCAAGAGGTGGCAGCGTTGGGGCTGGCAGCGGTGTGTCGGGGAAGAAGAGGGGACAGTCCATACAGCTCCCCATCCAAGTGTACGGGCGCTGTGCAGGGTTCCTGTCGCCTCTCCTTTCCTATTGCAAAGGCACTGGCGTAGTCCCCGAGTCCGCCTGAACTCCAGAGCAAAAAGCCAAGCCTTACTACGCCAGGAGATGGCAGTTGGCAGGGAGTGTCATCCTAGACCACGCAAGCTGCTGCAGGGTGGTGGCTGTTTCTGCAAGTTCAGACTGGCAGGGTGATCCCAGGGTGCGACCATGGAGCCCGGGACAAAAAAGCCCAAGAGGCACCAGCTCTCCCGCAGATCTCCTTCCCTGACGCGACAGAGCAAACGCCCAAAGCCTTGCTGAGGAA
Source organism: Neogale vison (assembly GCF_020171115.1). NCBI lineage: Eukaryota > Metazoa > Chordata > Mammalia > Carnivora > Mustelidae > Neogale > Neogale vison. The sequence continues at coordinate 2,875,308 of NW_025334865.1, forward strand.
ACAGCAGCGAAGTGCGGTTCAGGCCAAGCTGAAAACCTCTGCCAAAGCATAGCAGTCGCTGGGAAAAAAGAGTCGGTTCTCTGGGCTACTGTTGCTGCTTGCTTGAGCCTAGTATTGGCAGCACGGTGGCAGAATCCCGCATAGAGCGAAAGCCTCCTTGCCTGGGCATCCCCTCTAGGAAAGCACAGCATTCTTGGGGAAAACAGAGTCGGTTCTGTGCGATGCATATGTCGCTTGCCTGTACAGAGTCTCCGAAGCACGGTGAAAGAAACCCGCATGGAGCGAAATCCTCTTGGCCCGGGCATCCCCTCTACTTGAGAGAGAAGCGTGGTTGTGCCTGTGGAAACAGCCTTAACGAAAGGTCATGAAACAGGAGAGCATGCATTGCAACAATAGCGGACAGGTGGCAAGACAAGTGTCACCCTCTCCGTTTGCTTAGAAATCAGAGTCGGTTCTGCGGGCTGCTGCTCCTGCTTGCCTAGGCCAAGTCTCAAGGTGGGAGAAACCACCATAGGGCGAAAGCCTCTTTGCCCAGGCTCCTCCTCTGGGAAAGCACAGCATTCGTTGGGAAATCTGAGTCGCTTTGTGGGATGCTGTTGCTACTTGACTGAGCTAGTCTGCGCAGCACGGTGGAAGAAACCCGCATGGAGCGAAATTCTCTGGGTCCTAGCATCCCCACTGCCTGCGAGAGAAGCGTGGATGCACATCTGGAAAGGGCCTTAAGGATAGGGACACGGCTGACACCGTGTTCCCCGGGAGCAAGTCTGGGGAAGGAGCAGAACGCCTCCCCGGGAGAAGAGAAGGAGCCGTTGGCCTTGTTGTCGGGAAACAGTCGCAAAGCAGGAGAGATTGCCCTGGGAAGAACAGTGGGACGGTGGCAAGACAAGCGTCACCCGCTCCCTGTGCGTAGAGACGGAAGCCTGGCTTTAGGAAGACACGAGGGGATGGCTAGGGCAGACGCGCATACTCTGCTCTGAGGAAGGAGTCTGGGCAGAAGGAAGGCCTGTTCTGTGTGCCTTTTGTCCCAAGGGGACAGCATCTCCAAGGCCACCTGTCCCTAGGCAAGATGTGGGCATGCCACCAGGTGCCATAACCTGAACTCGCAGATACAGCTCCCTGGAAGAAAGGGGAGCCAGATGACATCTTCCTCCAAGAGGTGGCAGCTTTGGGGGAGGAAGGGGGTGTGTCGTGGAAGAAGAGGGGACAGTCCCCCACAGCTCCCCATCCCAGTGCACGGGCGCTGTGCAGGGTTCCTGTCGCTTCTCCTTTCCTATGTGGAAGGCGCTGGACTAGTCCCCAAGTGCGCCTGAACTCGACAGCAAAAAGCCAAGCCTTACTACGCCAGAAGAAGGCAGTTGGCAGGGATTGTCATCCTAGACCACGCACGCTGCTGCAGGGTGGTGGCTGTGTCTGCGAGGTTCAGCCTGGCACGGTGATCCCAGGGTGCGACCATGGAGCCCGGGATAGCAAAGCCCAAGTGGAACCAGCTCTCCCGCAGATCTCCTTCCCTGACGCGACAGAGCAAACGCCCAAAGCCTTGCTGAGGAAGCAGCAGCGAAGTGCGGTTCAGGCCAAGCTGAAAACCTCTGCCAAAGCATAGCAGTCGCTGGGAAAAAAGAGTCGGTTCTCTGGGCTGCTGTTGCTGCTTGCTTGAGCCTAGTATTGGCAGCACGGTGGCAGAATCCCGCATAGAGCGAAAGCCTCTTTGCCTGGGCATCCCCTCTAGGAAAGCACAGCATTCTTGGGGAAAACAGAGTCGGTTCTGTGCGATGCAGATGCCGCTTGCCTGAACATGGTCTCCGAAGCACGCTGTAAGAAACCCGCATGGAGCGAAATCCTCTTGGCCCGGGCATCCCCTGTACTTGAGAGCGAAGCGTGGTTGTGACTGTGGAAACAGTCTTAACGAAAGGTCATGAAACAGGAGAGCATGCATTGCAACAATAGCGGGCAGGTGGCAAGACAAGTGTCACCCTCTCCGTTTGCTTAGAAATCAGAGTCTGTTCTGCGGGCTGCTCCTCCTGCTTGCCTAGGCCAAGTCTCAAGGTGGGAGATACCACCCTACAGGGAAAGCCTCGTTGCCCAGGCTCCTCCTCTGGGAAAGCACAGCATTCGTTGGGAAATCTGAGTCGCTTTGTGGGATGCTGCTGCTGCTTGCCTGAGCTAGTCTGCGCAGCACGGTGGAAGAAACCCGCATGGAGCGAAATTCTCTTGGCCATAGCATCGCCACTGCCTGTGAGAGAAGCGTGGATGCACCTCTGGAAAGGGACTTAAGGATAGGGACACGGCTGTCACCGTGATCTCCGGGAGCAAGTCTGGGGAAGGAGCAGAACCCCTCCCCGGGAGAAGAGAAGGAGCTGTTGGCCTTGTCCAGAAACAGTCGCAAAGCAGGAGAGCCTGCCCAGGGAAGAACAGCGGGACGGTGGCATGACAAGCGTCACCCGCTCCCAATGCGTATAGACGGAAGCCTGGCTTTAGGAAGACAGGAGGGGACGGCTAGGGCAGGCGCGCATACGCCACTCTGAGGAAGGAGTCTGGGCAGAAGGCAGGCCTGTTCTGTGTGCCTCCTGTCCCAAGGGGAGAGCATCTCCGAGGCCACCTGTCCCTAGGGCAGACGTGGGCTTGCCACCAGGCGCCATAACCTGAACTCGCAGATACAGCTCCCTGGAAGAAAGGGCAGCCAGATACCATCTTCCTCCAAGAGGTAGCAGCTTTGGGGGTGGCAGTGGTGTGTCGGGGAAGAAGAGCGGACAGTCCCCCACTGCTCCCCATCCAACTGCACGGGCGCTGTGGAGGGTTCCTGTCGCCTCTCCTTTCCTATTGCAATGGCACTGGCGTAGTCCCCGAGTCCGCCTGAACTCCAGAGCAAAAAGCCAAGCCTTACTACGCCAGGAGATGGCAGTTGGCAGGGAGTGTCATCCTAGACCACGCAAGCTGCTGCAGGGTGGTGGCTGTTTCTGCAAGTTCAGACTGGCAGGGTGATCCCAGGGTGCGACCATGGAGCCCGGGACAAAAAAGCCCAAGAGGCACCAGCTCTCCCGCAGATCTCCTTCCCTGACGCGACAGAGCAAACGCCCAAAGCCTTGCTGAGGAAACAGCAGCGAAGTGCGGTTCAGGCCAAGCTGAAAACCTCTGCCAAAGCATAGCAGTCGCTGGGAAAAAAGAGTCGGTTCTCTGGGCTACTGTTGCTGCTTGCTTGAGCCTAGTATTGGCAGCACGGTGGCAGAATCCCGCATAGAGCGAAAGCCTCCTTGCCTGGGCATCCCCTCTAGGAAAGCACAGCATTCTTGGGGAAAACAGAGTCGGTTCTGTGCGATGCATATGTCGCTTGCCTGTACAGAGTCTCCGAAGCACGGTGTAAGAAACCCGCATGGAGCGATATCCTCTTGGCCCGGGCATCCCCTCTACTTGAGAGAGAAGCGTGGTTGTGCCTGTGGAAACAGCCTTAACGAAAGGTCATGAAACAGGAGAGCATGCATTGCAACAATAGCGGACAGGTGGCAAGACAAGTGTCACCCTCTCCGTTTGCTTAGAAATCAGAGTCGGTTCTGCGGGCTGCTGCTCCTGCTTGCCTAGGCCAAGTCTCAAGGTGGGAGAAACCACCATACAGCGAAAGCCTCTTTGCCCAGGCTCCTCCTCTGGGAAAGCACAGCATTCGTTGGGAAATCTGAGTCGCTTTGTGGGATGCTGTTGCTACTTGCCTGAGCTAGTCTGCGCAGCACGGTGGAAGAAACCCGCATGGAGCGAAATTCTCTTGGCCCTAGCATACCCACTGCCTGCGAGAGAAGCGTGGATGCACATCTGGAAAGGGCCTTAAGGATAGGGACACAGCTGTCACCGTGCTCCCCGGGAGCAAGTCTGGGGAAGGAGCAGAACGCCTCCCCGGGAGAAGAGAAGGAGCCGTTGGCCTTGTTCTCGGGAAACAGTTGCAAAGCATGAGAGCCTGCCCTAGGAAGAACAGCGGGACGGTGGCAAGACAAGCGTCACCCGCTCCCTGTGCGTAGAGACGGAAGCCTGGCTTTAGGAAGACACGAGGGGACGGCTAGGGCAGACGCGCATACTCTACTCTGAGGAAGGAGTCTGGGCAGAAGGAAGGCCTGTTCTGTGTGCCTTTTGTCCCAAGGGGACAGCATCTCCAAGGCAACCTGTCCCTAGGCAAGACGTGGGCATGCCACCAGGCGCCATAACCTGAACTCGCAGATACAGCTCCCTGGAAGAAAGGGCAGCCAGATGACATCTTCCTCCAAGAGGTGGCAGCTTTGGGGGAGGAAGGGGGTGTGTCGTGGAAGAAGAATGGACAGTCCCCCACAGCTCCCCATCCCAGTGCACGGGCGCTGTGCAGGGTTCCTGTCGCTTCTCCTTTCCTATGTGGAAGGCGCTGGCCTAGTCCCCGAGTCCGCCTGAACTCGAGAGCAAAAAGCCAAACCTTACTACGCCAGAAGAAGGCAGTTGGCAGGGAGTGTCATCCTAGACCACGCACGCTGCTGCAGGGTGGTGGCTGTGTCTGCGAGGTTCAGCCTGGCACGGTGATCCCAGGGTGCGACCATGGAGCCCGGGATAGCAAAGCCCAAGTGGAACCGCTCTCCCGCACATCTCCTTCCCTGACGCGACAGAGCAAACGCCCAAAGCCTTGCTGAGGAAGCAGCAGCGAAGTGCGGTTCAGGCCATGCTGAAAACCTCTGCCAAAGCATAGCAGTCGCTGGGAAAAAAAGAGTCGGTTCTCTGGGCTGCTGTTGCTGCTTGCTTGAGCCTAGTATTGGCAGCACGGTGGCAGAATCCCGCATAGAGCGAAAGCCTCTTTGCCTGGGCATCCCCTCTAGGAAAGCACAGCATTCTTGGGGAAAACAGAGTCGGTTCTGTGCGATGCAGATGCCGCTTGCCTGAACATGGTCTCCGAAGCACGCTGTAAGAAACCCGCATGGAGCGAAATCCTCTTGGCCCGGGCATCCCCTGTACTTGAGAGCGAAGCGTGGTTGTGACTGTGGAAACAGTCTTAACGAAAGGTCATGAAACAGGAGAGCATGCATTGCAACAATAGCGGGCAGGTGGCAAGACAAGTGTCACCTTCTCCGTTTGCTTAGAAATCAGAGTCTGTTCTGCGGGCTGCTGCTCCTGCTTGCCTAGGCCAAGTCTCAAGGTGGGAGATAACACCCTACAGGGAAAGCCTCTTTGACCAGGCTCCTCCTCTGGGAAATCACAGCATTCGTTGGGAAATCTGAGTCGCTTTGTGGGATGCTGCTGCTGCTTGCCTGAGCTAGTCTGCGCAGCACGGTGGAAAAACCCGCATGGAGCGAAATTCTCTTGGCCCTAGCATCGCCACTGCCTGTGAGAGAAGCGTGGATGCACATCTGGAAAGGGACTTAAGGATAGGGACACGGCTGTCACCGTGATCTCCGGGAGCAAGTCTGGGGAAGGAGCAGAACGCCTCCCCGGGAGAAGAGAATGAGCTGTTGGCCTTGTCCAGAAACAGTCGCAAAGCAGGAGAGCCTGCCCTGGGAAGAACAGCGGGACGGTGGCATGACAAGCGTCACCCGCTCCCAATGCGTAGAGACGGAAGCCTGGCTTTAGGAAGACAGGAGGGTACGGCTAGGGCAGGCGCGCATACGCCACTCTGAGGAAGGAGTCTGGGCAGAAGGCAGGCCTGTTCTGTGTGCCTCCTGTCCCAAGTGGAGAGCATCTCCGAGGCCACCTGTCCCTAGGGCAGACGTGGGCTTGCTACCAGGCGCCATAACCTGAACTCGCAGATACAGCTCCCTGGAAGAAAGGGCAGCCAGATACCATCTTCCTCCAAGAGGTGGCAGCGTTGGGGCTGGCAGCGGTGTGTCGGGGAAGAAGAGGGGACAGTCCATACAGCTCCCCATCCAAGTGTACGGGCGCTGTGCAGGGTTCCTGTCGCCTCTCCTTTCCTATTGCAAAGGCACTGGCGTAGTCCCCGAGTCCGCCTGAACTCCAGAGCAAAAAGCCAAGCCTTACTACGCCAGGAGATGGCAGTTGGCAGGGAGTGTCATCCTAGACCACGCAAGCTGCTGCAGGGTGGTGGCTGTTTCTGCAAGTTCAGACTGGCAGGGTGATCCCAGGGTGCGACCATGGAGCCCGGGACAAAAAAGCCCAAGAGGCACCAGCTCTCCCGCAGATCTCCTTCCCTGACGCGACAGAGCAAACGCCCAAAGCCTTGCTGAGGAAACAGCAGCGAAGTGCGGTTCAGGCCAAGCTGAAAACCTCTGCCAAAGCATAGCAGTCGCTGGGAAAAAAGAGTCGGTTCTCTGGGCTACTGTTGCTGCTTGCTTGAGCCTAGTATTGGCAGCACGGTGGCAGAATCCCGCATAGAGCGAAAGCCTCCTTGCCTGGGCATCCCCTCTAGGAAAGCACAGCATTCTTGGGGAAAACAGAGTCGGTTCTGTGCGATGCATATGTCGCTTGCCTGTACAGAGTCTCCGAAGCACGGTGAAAGAAACCCGCATGGAGCGAAATCCTCTTGGCCCGGGCATCCCCTCTACTTGAGAGAGAAGCGTGGTTGTGCCTGTGGAAACAGCCTTAACGAAAGGTCATGAAACAGGAGAGCATGCATTGCAACAATAGCGGACAGGTGGCAAGACAAGTGTCACCCTCTCCGTTTGCTTAGAAATCAGAGTCGGTTCTGCGGGCTGCTGCTCCTGCTTGCCTAGGCCAAGTCTCAAGGTGGGAGAAACCACCATAGGGCGAAAGCCTCTTTGCCCAGGCTCCTCCTCTGGGAAAGCACAGCATTCGTTGGGAAATCTGAGTCGCTTTGTGGGATGCTGTTGCTACTTGACTGAGCTAGTCTGCGCAGCACGGTGGAAGAAACCCGCATGGAGCGAAATTCTCTGGGTCCTAGCATCCCCACTGCCTGCGAGAGAAGCGTGGATGCACATCTGGAAAGGGCCTTAAGGATAGGGACACGGCTGACACCGTGTTCCCCGGGAGCAAGTCTGGGGAAGGAGCAGAACGCCTCCCCGGGAGAAGAGAAGGAGCCGTTGGCCTTGTTGTCGGGAAACAGTCGCAAAGCAGGAGAGATTGCCCTGGGAAGAACAGTGGGACGGTGGCAAGACAAGCGTCACCCGCTCCCTGTGCGTAGAGACGGAAGCCTGGCTTTAGGAAGACACGAGGGGATGGCTAGGGCAGACGCGCATACTCTGCTCTGAGGAAGGAGTCTGGGCAGAAGGAAGGCCTGTTCTGTGTGCCTTTTGTCCCAAGGGGACAGCATCTCCAAGGCCACCTGTCCCTAGGCAAGATGTGGGCATGCCACCAGGTGCCATAACCTGAACTCGCAGATACAGCTCCCTGGAAGAAAGGGGAGCCAGATGACATCTTCCTCCAAGAGGTGGCAGCTTTGGGGGAGGAAGGGGGTGTGTCGTGGAAGAAGAGGGGACAGTCCCCCACAGCTCCCCATCCCAGTGCACGGGCGCTGTGCAGGGTTCCTGTCGCTTCTCCTTTCCTATGTGGAAGGCGCTGGACTAGTCCCCAAGTGCGCCTGAACTCGAGAGCAAAAAGCCAAGCCTTACTACGCCAGAAGAAGGCAGTTGGCAGGGATTGTCATCCTAGACCACGCACGCTGCTGCAGGGTGGTGGCTGTGTCTGCGAGGTTCAGCCTGGCACGGTGATCCCAGGGTGCGACCATGGAGCCCGGGATAGCAAAGCCCAAGTGGAACCAGCTCTCCCGCAGATCTCCTTCCCTGACGCGACAGAGCAAACGCCCAAAGCCTTGCTGAGGAAGCAGCAGCGAAGTGCGGTTCAGGCCAAGCTGAAAACCTCTGCCAAAGCATAGCAGTCGCTGGGAAAAAAGAGTCGGTTCTCTGGGCTGCTGTTGCTGCTTGCTTGAGCCTAGTATTGGCAGCACGGTGGCAGAATCCCGCATAGAGCGAAAGCCTCTTTGCCTGGGCATCCCCTCTAGGAAAGCACAGCATTCTTGGGGAAAACAGAGTCGGTTCTGTGCGATGCAGATGCCGCTTGCCTGAACATGGTCTCCGAAGCACGCTGTAAGAAACCCGCATGGAGCGAAATCCTCTTGGCCCGGGCATCCCCTGTACTTGAGAGCGAAGCGTGGTTGTGACTGTGGAAACAGTCTTAACGAAAGGTCATGAAACAGGAGAGCATGCATTGCAACAATAGCGGGCAGGTGGCAAGACAAGTGTCACCCTCTCCGTTTGCTTAGAAATCAGAGTCTGTTCTGCGGGCTGCTCCTCCTGCTTGCCTAGGCCAAGTCTCAAGGTGGGAGATACCACCCTACAGGGAAAGCCTCGTTGCCCAGGCTCCTCCTCTGGGAAAGCACAGCATTCGTTGGGAAATCTGAGTCGCTTTGTGGGATGCTGCTGCTGCTTGCCTGAGCTAGTCTGCGCAGCACGGTGGAAGAAACCCGCATGGAGCGAAATTCTCTTGGCCATAGCATCGCCACTGCCTGTGAGAGAAGCGTGGATGCACCTCTGGAAAGGGACTTAAGGATAGGGACACGGCTGTCACCGTGATCTCCGGGAGCAAGTCTGGGGAAGGAGCAGAACCCCTCCCCGGGAGAAGAGAAGGAGCTGTTGGCCTTGTCCAGAAACAGTCGCAAAGCAGGAGAGCCTGCCCAGGGAAGAACAGCGGGACGGTGGCATGACAAGCGTCACCCGCTCCCAATGCGTATAGACGGAAGCCTGGCTTTAGGAAGACAGGAGGGGACGGCTAGGGCAGGCGCGCATACGCCACTCTGAGGAAGGAGTCTGGGCAGAAGGCAGGCCTGTTCTGTGTGCCTCCTGTCCCAAGGGGAGAGCATCTCCGAGGCCACCTGTCCCTAGGGCAGACGTGGGCTTGCCACCAGGCGCCATAACCTGAACTCGCAGATACAGCTCCCTGGAAGAAAGGGCAGCCAGATACCATCTTCCTCCAAGAGGTAGCAGCTTTGGGGGTGGCAGTGGTGTGTCGGGGAAGAAGAGCGGACAGTCCCCCACTGCTCCCCATCCAACTGCACGGGCGCTGTGGAGGGTTCCTGTCGCCTCTCCTTTCCTATTGCAATGGCACTGGCGTAGTCCCCGAGTCCGCCTGAACTCCAGAGCAAAAAGCCAAGCCTTACTACGCCAGGAGATGGCAGTTGGCAGGGAGTGTCATCCTAGACCACGCAAGCTGCTGCAGGGTGGTGGCTGTTTCTGCAAGTTCAGACTGGCAGGGTGATCCCAGGGTGCGACCATGGAGCCCGGGACAAAAAAGCCCAAGAGGCACCAGCTCTCCCGCAGATCTCCTTCCCTGACGCGACAGAGCAAACGCCCAAAGCCTTGCTGAGGAAACAGCAGCGAAGTGCGGTTCAGGCCAAGCTGAAAACCTCTGCCAAAGCATAGCAGTCGCTGGGAAAAAAGAGTCGGTTCTCTGGGCTACTGTTGCTGCTTGCTTGAGCCTAGTATTGGCAGCACGGTGGCAGAATCCCGCATAGAGCGAAAGCCTCCTTGCCTGGGCATCCCCTCTAGGAAAGCACAGCATTCTTGGGGAAAACAGAGTCGGTTCTGTGCGATGCATATGTCGCTTGCCTGTACAGAGTCTCCGAAGCACGGTGTAAGAAACCCGCATGGAGCGATATCCTCTTGGCCCGGGCATCCCCTCTACTTGAGAGAGAAGCGTGGTTGTGCCTGTGGAAACAGCCTTAACGAAAGGTCATGAAACAGGAGAGCATGCATTGCAACAATAGCGGACAGGTGGCAAGACAAGTGTCACCCTCTCCGTTTGCTTAGAAATCAGAGTCGGTTCTGCGGGCTGCTGCTCCTGCTTGCCTAGGCCAAGTCTCAAGGTGGGAGAAACCACCATACAGCGAAAGCCTCTTTGCCCAGGCTCCTCCTCTGGGAAAGCACAGCATTCGTTGGGAAATCTGAGTCGCTTTGTGGGATGCTGTTGCTACTTGCCTGAGCTAGTCTGCGCAGCACGGTGGAAGAAACCCGCATGGAGCGAAATTCTCTTGGCCCTAGCATACCCACTGCCTGCGAGAGAAGCGTGGATGCACATCTGGAAAGGGCCTTAAGGATAGGGACACAGCTGTCACCGTGCTCCCCGGGAGCAAGTCTGGGGAAGGAGCAGAACGCCTCCCCGGGAGAAGAGAAGGAGCCGTTGGCCTTGTTCTCGGGAAACAGTTGCAAAGCATGAGAGCCTGCCCTAGGAAGAACAGCGGGACGGTGGCAAGACAAGCGTCACCCGCTCCCTGTGCGTAGAGACGGAAGCCTGGCTTTAGGAAGACACGAGGGGACGGCTAGGGCAGACGCGCATACTCTACTCTGAGGAAGGAGTCTGGGCAGAAGGAAGGCCTGTTCTGTGTGCCTTTTGTACCAAGGGGACAGCATCTCCAAGGCAACCTGTCCCTAGGCAAGACGTGGGCATGCCACCAGGCGCCATAACCTGAACTCGCAGATACAGCTCCCTGGAAGAAAGGGCAGCCAGATGACATCTTCCTCCAAGAGGTGGCAGCTTTGGGGGAGGAAGGGGGTGTGTCGTGGAAGAAGAATGGACAGTCCCCCACAGCTCCCCATCCCAGTGCACGGGCGCTGTGCAGGGTTCCTGTCGCTTCTCCTTTCCTATGTGGAAGGCGCTGGCCTAGTCCCCGAGTCCGCCTGAACTCGAGAGCAAAAAGCCAAACCTTACTACGCCAGAAGAAGGCAGTTGGCAGGGAGTGTCATCCTAGACCACGCACGCTGCTGCAGGGTGGTGGCTGTGTCTGCGAGGTTCAGCCTGGCACGGTGATCCCAGGGTGCGACCATGGAGCCCGGGATAGCAAAGCCCAAGTGGAACCGCTCTCCCGCACATCTCCTTCCCTGACGCGACAGAGCAAACGCCCAAAGCCTTGCTGAGGAAGCAGCAGCGAAGTGCGGTTCAGGCCATGCTGAAAACCTCTGCCAAAGCATAGCAGTCGCTGGGAAAAAAAGAGTCGGTTCTCTGGGCTGCTGTTGCTGCTTGCTTGAGCCTAGTATTGGCAGCACGGTGGCAGAATCCCGCATAGAGCGAAAGCCTCTTTGCCTGGGCATCCCCTCTAGGAAAGCACAGCATTCTTGGGGAAAACAGAGTCGGTTCTGTGCGATGCAGATGCCGCTTGCCTGAACATGGTCTCCGAAGCACGCTGTAAGAAACCCGCATGGAGCGAAATCCTCTTGGCCCGGGCATCCCCTGTACTTGAGAGCGAAGCGTGGTTGTGACTGTGGAAACAGTCTTAACGAAAGGTCATGAAACAGGAGAGCATGCATTGCAACAATAGCGGGCAGGTGGCAAGACAAGTGTCACCTTCTCCGTTTGCTTAGAAATCAGAGTCTGTTCTGCGGGCTGCTGCTCCTGCTTGCCTAGGCCAAGTCTCAAGGTGGGAGATAACACCCTACAGGGAAAGCCTCTTTGACCAGGCTCCTCCTCTGGGAAATCACAGCATTCGTTGGGAAATCTGAGTCGCTTTGTGGGATGCTGCTGCTGCTTGCCTGAGCTAGTCTGCGCAGCACGGTGGAAAAACCCGCATGGAGCGAAATTCTCTTGGCCCTAGCATCGCCACTGCCTGTGAGAGAAGCGTGGATGCACATCTGGAAAGGGACTTAAGGATAGGGACACGGCTGTCACCGTGATCTCCGGGAGCAAGTCTGGGGAAGGAGCAGAACGCCTCCCCGGGAGAAGAGAATGAGCTGTTGGCCTTGTCCAGAAACAGTCGCAAAGCAGGAGAGCCTGCCCTGGGAAGAACAGCGGGACGGTGGCATGACAAGCGTCACCCGCTCCCAATGCGTAGAGACGGAAGCCTGGCTTTAGGAAGACAGGAGGGTACGGCTAGGGCAGGCGCGCATATGCCACTCTGAGGAAGGAGTCTGGGCAGAAGGCAGGCCTGTTCTGTGTGCCTCCTGTCCCAAGGGGAGAGCATCTCCGAGGCCACCTGTCCCTAGGGCAGACGTGGGCTTGCTACCAGGCGCCATAACCTGAACTCGCAGATACAGCTCCCTGGAAGAAAGGGCAGCCAGATACCATCTTCCTCCAAGAGGTGGCAGCGTTGGGGCTGGCAGCGGTGTGTCGGGGAAGAAGAGGGGACAGTCCATACAGCTCCCCATCCAAGTGTACGGGCGCTGTGCAGGGTTCCTGTCGCCTCTCCTTTCCTATTGCAAAGGCACTGGCGTAGTCCCCGAGTCCGCCTGAACTCCAGAGCAAAAAGCCAAGCCTTACTACGCCAGGAGATGGCAGTTGGCAGGGAGTGTCATCCTAGACCACGCAAGCTGCTGCAGGGTGGTGGCTGTTTCTGCAAGTTCAGACTGGCAGGGTGATCCCAGGGTGCGACCATGGAGCCCGGGACAAAAAAGCCCAAGAGGCACCAGCTCTCCCGCAGATCTCCTTCCCTGACGCGACAGAGCGAACGCCCAAAGCCTTGCTGAGGAAGCAGCAGCGAAGTGCGGTTCAGGCCAAGCTGAAAACCTCTGAGAAAGCATAGCAGTCGCTGGGAAAAAAGAGTCGGTTCTCTGGGCTGCTGTTGCTGCTTGCTTGAGCCTAGTATTGGCAGCACGGTGGCAGAATCCCGCATAGAGCGAAAGCCTCCTTGCCTGGGCATCCCCTCTAGGAAAGCACAGCATTCTTGGGGAAAACAGAGTCGGTTCTGTGCGATGCATATGTCGCTTGCCTGTACAGAGTCTCCGAAGCACGGTGTAAGAAACCCGCATGGAGCGATATCCTCTTGGCCCGGGCATCCCCTCTACTTGAGAGAGAAGCGTGGTTGTGCCTGTGGAAACAGCCTTAACGAAAGGTCATGAAACAGGAGAGCATGCATTGCAACAATAGCGGACAGGTGGCAAGACAAGTGTCACCCTCTCCGTTTGCTTAGAAATCAGAGTCGGTTCTGCGGGCTGCTGCTCCTGCTTGCCTAGGCCAAGTCTCAAGGTGGGAGAAACCACCATACAGCGAAAGCCTCTTTGCCCAGGCTCCTCCTCTGGGAAAGCACAGCATTCGTTGGGAAATCTGAGTCGCTTTGTGGGATGCTGTTGCTACTTGCCTGAGCTAGTCTGCGCAGCACGGTGGAAGAAACCCGCATGGAGCGAAATTCTCTGGGTCCTAGCATCCCCACTGCCTGCGAGAGAAGCGTGGATACACATCTGGAAAGGGCCTTAAGGATAGGGACACAGCTGTCACCGTGTTCCCCGGGAGCAAGTCTGGGGAAGGAGCAGAACGCCTCCCCGGGAGAAGAGAAGGAGCCGTTGGCCTTGTTGTCGGGAAAGAGTCGCAAAGCAGGAGAGATTGCCCTGGGAAGAACAGTGGGACGGTGGCAAGACAAGCGTCACCCGCTCCCTGTGCGTAGAGACGGAAGCCTGGCTTTAGGAAGACACGAGGGGATGGCTAGGGCAGACGCGCATACTCTGCTCTGAGGAAGGAGTCTGGGCAGAAGGAAGGCCTGTTCTGTGTGCCTTTTCCCAAGGGGACAGCATCTCCAAGGCCACCTGTCCCTAGGCAAGATGTGGGCATGCCACCAGGCGCCATAACCTGAACTCGCAGATACAGCTCCCTGGAAGAAAGGGGAGCCAGATGACATCTTCCTCCAAGAGGTGGCAGCTTTGGGGAGGAAGGGGGTGTGTCGTGGAAGAAGAGGGGACAGTCCCCCACAGCTCCCCATCCCAGTGCACGGGCGCTGTGCAGGGTTCCTGTCGCTTCTCCTTTCCTATGTGGAAGGCGCTGGCCTAGTCCCCAAGTGCGCCTGAACTCGACAGCAAAAAGCCAAGCCTTACTACGCCAGAAGAAGGCAGTTGGCAGGGATTGTCATCCTAGACCACGCACGCTGCTGCAGGGTGGTGGCTGTGTCTGCGAGGTTCAGCCTGGCACGGTGATCCCAGGGTGCGACCATGGAGCCCGGGATAGCAAAGCCCAAGTGGAACCAGCTCTCCCGCAGATCTCCTTCCCTGACGCGACAGAGCAAATGCCCAAAGCCTTGCTGAGGAAGCAGCAGCGAAGTGCGGTTCAGGCCAAGCTGAAAACCTCTGCCAAAGCATAGCAGTCGCTGGGAAAAAAGAGTCGGTTCTCTGGGCTGCTGTTGCTGCTTGCTTGAGCCTGGTATTGGCAGCACGGTGGCAGAATCCCGCATAGAGCGAAAGCCTCTTTGCCTGGGCATCCCCTCTAGGAAAGCACAGCATTCTTGGGGAAAACAGAGTCGGTTCTGTGCGATGCAGATGCCGCTTGCCTGAACATGGTCTCCGAAGCACGCTGTAAGAAACCCGCATGGAGCGAAATCCTCTTGGCCCGGGCATCTCCTGTACATGAGAGCGAAGCGTGGTTGTGACTGTGGAAACAGTCTTAACGAAAGGTCATGAAACAGGAGAGCATGCATTGCAACAATAGCGGGCAGGTGGCAAGACAAGTGTCACCCTCTCTGTTTGCTTAGAAATCAGAGTCTGTTCTGCGGGCTGCTCCTCCTGCTTGCCTAGGCCAAGTCTCAAGGTGGGAGATACCACCCTACAGGGAAAGCCTCTTTGCCCAGGCTCCTCCTCTGGGAAAGCACAGCATTCGTTGGGAAATCTGAGTCGCTTTGTGGGATGCTGCTGCTGCTTGCCTGAGCTAGTCTGCGCAGCACGGTGGAAGAAACCCGCATGGAGCGAAATTCTCTTGGCCCTAGCATCGCCCCTGCCTGCGAGAGAAGCGTGGATGCACATCTGGAAAGGGACTTAAGGATAGGGACACGGCTGTCACCGTGATCTCCGGGAGCAAGTCTGGGGAAGGAGCAGAACGCCTCCCCGGGAGAAGAGAAGGAGCTGTTGGCCTTGTCTAGAAACAGTCGCAAAGCAGGAGAGCCTGCCCTGGGAAGAACAGCGGGACGGTGGCATGACAAGCGTCACCCGCTCCCAATGCGTATAGACGGAAGCCTGGCTTTAGGAAGACAGGAGGGGACGGCTAGGGCAGGGGTGCATACGCCACTCTGAGGAAGGAGTCTGGGCAGAAGGCAGGCCTGTTCTGTGTGCGTCCTGTCCCAAGGGGAGAGCATCTCCGAGGCCATCTGTCCCTAGGGCAGACGTGGGCTTGCCACCAGGCGCCATAACCTGAACTCGCATATACAGCTCCCTGGAAGAAAGGGCAGCCAGATACCATCTTCCTCCAAGAGGTGGCAGCGTTGGGGGTGGCAGCGGTGTGTCGGGGAAGAAGACGGGACAGTCCCCCACTGCTCCCCATCCAAGTGCACGGGCGCTGTGGAGGGTTCCTGTCGCCTCTCCTTTCCTATTGCAAAGGCCCTGGCGTAGTCCCCGAGTCCGCCTGAACTCCAGAGCAAAAAACCAAGCCTTACTACGCCAGGAGATGGCAGTTGGCAGGGAGTGTCATCCTAGACCACGCAAGCTGCTGCAGGGTGGTGGCTGTTTCTGCAAGTTCAGACTGGCAGGGTGATCCCAGGGTGCGACCATGGAGCCCGGGATAGCAAAGCCCAAGAGGCACCACCTCTCCCGCAGATCTCCTTCCCTGACGCGACAGAGCAAACGCCCAAAGCCTTGCTGAGGAAACAGCAGCGAAGTGCGGTTCAGGCCAAGCTGAAAACCTCTGCGAAAGCATAGCAGTCGCTGGGAAAAAAGAGTCGGTTCTCTGGGCTACTGTTGCTGCTTGCTTGAGCCTAGTATTGGCTGCACGGTGGCAGAATCCCGCATAGAGCGAAAGCCTCCTTGCCTGGGCATCCCCTGTAGGAAAGCACAGCATTCTTGGGGAAAACAGAGTCGGTTCTGTGCGATGCATATGTCGCTTGCCTGTACAGAGTCTCCGAAGCACGGTGAAAGAAACCCGCATGGAGCGAAATCCTCTTGGCCCGGGCATCCCCTCTACTTGAGAGAGAAGCGTGGTTGTGCCTGTGGAAACAGCCTTAACGAAAGGTCATGAAACAGGAGAGCATGCATTGCAACAATAGCGGACAGGTGGCAACACAAGTGTCACACTCTCCGTTTGCTTAGAAATTAGAGTCGGTTCTGCGGGCTGCTGTTCCTGCTTGCCTAGGCCTAGTCTCAAGGTGGGAGAAACCACCATACAGCGAAAGCCTCTTTGCCCAGGCTCCTCCTCTGGGAAAGCACAGCATTCGTTGGGAAATCTGAGTCGGTTTGTGGGATGCTGTTGCTACTTGCCTGAGCTAGTCTGCGCAGCACGGTGGAAGAAACCCGCATGGAGCGAAATTCTCTGGGTCCTAGCATCCCCACTGCCTGCGAGAGAAGCGTGGATGCACATCTGGAAAGGGCCTTAAGGATAGGGACACGGCTGACACCGTGTTCCCCGGGAGCAAGTCTGGGGAAGGAGCAGAACGCCTCCCCGGGAGAAGAGAAGGAGCCGTTGGCCTTGTTGTCGGGAAAGAGTCGCAAAGCAGGAGAGATTGCCCTGGGAAGAACAGTGGGACGGTGGCAAGACAAGCGTCACCCGCTCCCTGTGCGTAGAGACGGAAGCCTGGCTTTAGGAAGACACGAGGGGATGGCTAGGGCAGACGCGCATACTCTGCTCTGAGGAAGGAGTCTGGGCAGAAGGAAGGCCTGTTCTGTGTGCCTTTTGTCCCAAGGGGACAGCATCTCCAAGGCCACCTGTCCCTAGGCAAGATGTGGGCATGCCACCAGGCGCCATAACCTGAACTCGCAGATACAGCTCCCTGGAAGAAAGGGGAGCCAGATGACATCTTCCTCCAAGAGGTGGCAGCTTTGGGGGAGGAAGGGGGTGTGTCGTGGAAGAAGAGGGGACAGTCCCCCACAGCTCCCAATCCCAGTGCACGGGCGCTGTGCAGGGTTCCTGTCGCTTCTCCTTTCCTATGTGGAAGGGGCTGGCCTAGTCCCCAAGTGCGCCTGAACTCGACAGCAAAAAGCCAAGCCTTAATACGCCAGAAGAAGGCAGTTGGCAGGGATTGTCATCCTAGACCACGCACGCTGCTGCAGGGTGGTGGCTGTGTCTGCGAGGTTCAGCCTGGCACGGTGATCCCAGGGTGCGACCATGGAGCCCGGGATAGCAAAGACCAAGTGGAACCAGCTCTCCCGCAGATCTCCTTCCCTGACGCGACAGAGCAAATGCCCAAAGCCTTGCTGAGGAAGCAGCAGCGAAGTGCGGTTCAGGCCAAGCTGAAAACCTCTGCCAAAGCATAGCAGTCGCTGGGAAAAAAGAGTCGGTTCTCTGGGCTGCTGTTGCTGCTTGCTTGAGCCTAGTATTGGCAGCACGGTGGCAGAATCCCGCATAGAGCGAAAGCCTCTTTGCCTGGGCATCCCCTCTAGGAAAGCACAGCATTCTTGGGGAAAACAGAGTCGGTTCTGTGCGATGCAGATGCCGCTTGCCTGAACATGGTCTCCGAAGCACGCTGTAAGAAACCCGCATGGAGCGAAATCCTCTTGGCCCGGGCATCCCCTGTACTTGAGAGCGAAGCGTGGTTGTGACTGTGGAAACAGTCTTAACGAAAGGTCATGAAACAGGAGAGCATGCATTGCAACAATAGCGGGCAGGTGGCAAGACAAGTGTCACCCTCTCTGTTTGCTTAGAAATCAGAGTCTGTTCTGCGGGCTGCTCCTCCTGCTTGCCTAGGCCAAGTCTCAAGGTGGGAGATACCACCCCACAGGGAAAGCCTCTTTGACCAGGCTCCTCCTCTGGGAAAGCACAGCATTCGTTGGGAAATCTGAGTCGCTTTGTGGGATGCTGCTGCTGCTTGCCTGAGCTAGTCTGCGCAGCACGGTGGAAGAAACCCGCATGGAGCGAAATTCTCTTGGCCCTAGCATCGCCACTGCCTGCGAGAGAAGCGTGGATGCACATCTGGAAAGGGACTTAAGGATAGGGACACGGCTGTCACCGTGATTTCCGGGAGCAAGTCTGGGGAAGGAGCAGAACGCCTCCCCGGGAGAAAGGAAGGAGCTGTTGGCCTTGTCCAGAAACAGTCGCAAAGCAGGAGAGCCTGCCCAGGGAAGAACAGCGGGACGGTGGCATGACAAGCGTCACCCGCTCCCAATGCGTATAGACGGAAGCCTGGCTTTAGGAAGACAGGAGGGGACGGCTAGGGCAGGCGCGCATACGCCACTCTGAGGAAGGAGTCTGGGCAGAAGGCAGGCCTGTTCTGTGTGCCTCCTGTCCCAAGGGGAGAGCATCTCCGAGGCCACCTGTCTCTAGGGCAGACGTGGGCTTGCCACCAGGCGCCATAACCTGAACTCGCAGATACAGCTCCCTGGAAGAAAGGGCAGCCAGATACCATCTTCCTCCAAGAGGTGGCAGCGTTGGGGGTGGCAACGGTTTATCGGGGAAGAAGAGGGGACAGTCCCCCACTGCTCCCCATCCAAGTGCACGGGCGCTGTGGAGGGTCTGTCGCCTCTCCTTTCCTATTGCAAAGGCACTGGCGTAGTCCCCGAGTCTGCCTGAACCTCAGAGCAAAAAGCCAAGCCTTACTACGCCAGGAGATGGCAGTTGGCAGGGAGTGTCATCCTAGACCACGCAAGCTGCTGCAGGGTGGTGGCTGTTTCTGCAAGTTCAGACTGGCAGGGTGATCCCAGGGTGCGACCATGGAGCCCGGGACAAAAAAGCCCAAGAGGCACCAGCTCTCCCGCAGATCTCCTTCCCTGACGCGACAGAGCGAACGCCCAAAGCCTTGATGAGGAATCAGCAGCGAAGTCCGGTTCAGGCCAAGCTGAAAACCTCTGCGAAAGCATAGCAGTCGCTGGGAAAAAAGAGTCGGTTCTCTGGGCTACTGTTGCTGCTTGCTTGAGCCTAGTATTGGCAGCACGGTGGCAGAATCCCGCATAGAGCGAAAGCCTCCTTGCCTGGGCATCCCCTCTAGGAAAGCACAGCATTCTTGGGGAAAACAGAGTCGGTTCTGTGCGATGCATATGTCGCTTGCCTGTACAGAGTCTCCGAAGCACGGTGAAAGAAACCCGCATGGAGCGAAATCCTCTTGGCCCGGGCATCCCCTCTACTTGAGAGAGAAGCGTGGTTGTGCCTGTGGAAACAGCCTTAACGAAAGGTCATGAAACAGGAGAGCATGCATTGCAACAATAGCGGACAGGTGGCAAGACAAGTGTCACCCTCTCCGTTTGCTTAGAAAGCAGAGTCGGTTCTGCGGGCTGCTGCTCCTGCTTGCCTAGGCCAAGTCTCAAGGTGGGAGAAACCACCATACAGCGAAAGCCTCTTTGCCCAGGCTCCTCCTCTGGGAAAGCACAGCATTCGTTGGGAAATCTGAGTCGTTTTGTGGGATGCTGTTGCTACTTGCCTGAGCTAGTCTGCGCAGCACGGTGGAAGAAACCCGCATGGAGCGAAATTCTCTGGGTCCTAGCATCCCCACTGCCTGCGAGAGAAGCGTGGATGCACATCTGGAAAGGGCCTTAAGGATAGGGACACGGCTGACACCGTGTTCACCGGGAGCAAGTCTGGGGAAGGAGCAGAACGCCTCCCCGGGAGAAGAGAAGGAGCCGTTGGCCTTGTTGTCGGGAAAGAGCCGCAAAGCAGGAGAGATTGCCCTGGGAAGAACAGTGGGACGGTGGCAAGACAAGCGTCACCCGCTCCCTGTGCGTAGAGACGGAAGCCTGGCTTTAGGAAGACACGAGGGGATGGCTAGGGCAGACGCGCATACTCTGCTCTGAGGAAGGAGTCTGGGCAGAAGGAAGGCCTGTTCTGTGTGCCTTTTGTCCCAAGGGGACAGCATCTCCAAGGCCACCTGTCCCTAGGCAAGATGTGGGCATGCCACCAGGCGCCATAACCTGAACTCGCAGATACAGCTCCCTGGAAGAAAGGGGAGCCAGATGACATCTTCCTCCAAGAGGTGGCAGCTTTGAGGGAGGAAGGGGGTGTGTCGTGGAAGAAGAGGGGACAGTCCCCCACAGCTCCCCATCCCAGTGCACGGGCGCTGTGCAGGGTTCCTGTCGCTTCTCCTTTCCTATGTGGAAGGTGCTGGCCTAGTCCCCAAGTCCGCCTGAACTCGGGAGCAAAAAGCCAAGCCTTACTACGCCAGAATTAGGCAGTTGGCAGGGATTGTCATCCTAGACCACGCACGCTGCTGCAGGGTGGTGGCTGTGTCTGCGAGGTTCAGCCTGGCACGGTGATCCCAGGGTGCGACCATGGAGCCCGGGATAGCAAAGCCCAAGTGGAACCAGCTCTCCCGCAGATCTCCTTCCCTGACGCGACAGAGCAAACGCCCAAAGCCTTGCTGAGGAAGCAGCAGCGAAGTGCGGTTCAGGCCAAGCTGAAAACCTCTGCCAAAGCATAGCAGTCGCTGGGAAAAAAGAGTCGGTTCTCTGGGCTGCTGTTGCTGCTTGCTTGAGCCTAGTATTGGCAGCACGGTGGCAGAATCCCGCATAGAGCGAAAGACTCTTTGCCTGGGCATCCCCTCTAGGAAAGCACAGCATTCTTGGGGAAAACAGAGTCGGTTCTGTGCGATGCAGATGCCGCTTGCCTGAACATGGTCTCCGAAGCACGCTGTAAGAAACCCGCATGGAGCGAAATCCTCTTGGCCCGGGCATCCCCTGTACTTGAGAGCGAAGCGTGGTTGTGACTGTGGAAACAGTCTTAACGAAAGGTCATGAAACAGGAGAGCATGCATTGCAACAATAGCGGGCAGGTGGCAAGCGAAGTGTCATCCTCTCCGTTTGCTTAGAAATCAGAGTCTGTTCTGCGGGCTGCTGCTCCTGCTTGCCTAGGCCAAGTCTCAAGGTGGGAGATACCACCCTACAGGGAAAGCCTCTTTGCCCAGGCTCCTCCTCTGGGAAAGCACAGCATTCGTTGGGAAATCTGATTTGCTTTGTGGGATGCTGCTGCTGCTTGCCTGAGCTAGTCTGCGCAGCACGGTGGAAGAAACCCGCATGGAGCGAAATTCTCTTGGCCCTAGCATCGCCACTGCCTGCGAGAGAAGCGTGGATGCACATCTGGAAAGGGACTTAAGGATAGGGACACGGCTGTCACCGTGATCTCCGGGAGCAAGTCTGGGGAAGGAGCACAACGCCTCCCCGGGAGAAAGGAAGGAGCTGTTGGCCTTGTCCAGAAACAGTCGCAAAGCAGGAGAGCCTGCCCAGGGAAGAACAGCGGGACGGTGGCATGACAAGCGTCACCCGCTCCCAATGCGTATAGACGGAAGCCTGGCTTTAGGAAGACAGGAGGGGATGGCTAGGGCAGGCGCGCATACGCCACTCTGAGGAAGGAGTCTGGGCAGAAGGCAGGCCTGTTCTGTGTGCCTCCTGTCCCAAGGGGAGAGCATCTCCGAGGCCACCTGTCCCTAGGGCAGACGTGGGCTTGCCACCAGGCGCCATAACCTGAACTCGCAGATACAGCTCCCTGGAAGAAAGGGCAGCCAGATACCATCTTCCTCCAAGAGGTGGCAGCGTTGGGGGTGGCAGCGGTGTGTCGGGGAAGAAGAGGGGACAGTACCCCACTGCTCCCCATCCAAGTGCACGGGCGCTGTGGAGGGTTCCTGTCGCCTCTCCTTTCCTATTGCAAAGGCACTGGCGTAGTCCCCGAGTCCGCCTGAACCTCAGAGCAAAAAGCCAAGCCTTACTACGCCAGGAGATGGCAGTTGGCAGGGAGTGTCATCCTAGACCACGCAAGCTGCTGCAGGGTGGTGGCTGTTTCTGCAAGTTCAGACTGGCAGGGTGATCCCAGGGTGCGACCATGGAGCCCGGGACAAAAAAGCCCAAGAGGCACCAGCTCTCCCGCAGATCTCCTTCCCTGACGCGATAGAGCGAACGCCCAAAGCCTTGATGAGGAATCAGCAGCGAAGGGCGGTTCAGGCCAAGCTGAAAACCTCTGCGAAAGCATAGCAGTCGCTGGGAAAAAAGAGTCGGTTCTCTGGGCTACTGTTGCTGCTTGCTTGAGCGTCACCCGCTCCCTGTGCGTAGAGACGGAAGCCTGGCTTTAGGAAGACACGAGGGGATGGCTAGGGCAGACGCGCATACTCTGCTCTGAGGAAGGAGTCTGGGCAGAAGGAAGGCCTGTTCTGTGTGCCTTTTGTCCCAAGGGGACAGCATCTCCAAGGCCACCTGTCCCTAGGCAAGATGTGGGCATGCCACCAGGCGCCATAACCTGAACTCGCAGATACAGCTCCCTGGAAGAAAGGGGAGCCAGATGACATCTTCCTCCAAGAGGTGGCAGCTTTGGGGGAGGAAGGGGGTGTGTCGTGGAAGAAGAGGGGACAGTCCCCCAGAGCTCCCCATCCCAGTGCACGGGCGCTGTGCAGGGTTCCTGTCGCTTCTCCTTTCCTATGTAGAAGGCGCTGGCCTAGTCCCCAAGTCCGCCTGAACTCGGGAGCAAAAAGCCAAGCCTTACTACGCCAGAAGAAGGCTGTTGGCAGGGATTGTCATCCTAGACCACGCACGCTGCTGCAGGGTGGTGGCTGTGTCTGCGAGGTTCAGCCTGGCACGGTGATCCCAGGGTGCGACCATGGAGCCCGGGATAGCAAAGCCCAAGTGGAACCAGCTCTCCCGCAGATCTCCTTCCCTGACGCGACAGAGCAAACGCCCAAAGCCTTGCTGAGGAAGCAGCAGCGAAGTGCGGTTCAGGCCAAGCTGAAAACCTCTGCCAAAGCATAGCAGTCGCTGGGAAAAAAGAGACGGTTCTCTGGGCTGCTGTTGCTGCTTGCTTGAGCCTAGTATTGGAAGCACGGTGGCAGAATCCCGCATAGAGCGAAAGCCTCTTTGCCTGGGCATCCCCTCTAGGAAAGCACAGCATTCTTGGGGAAAACAGAGTCGGTTCTGTGCGATGCAGATGCCGCTTGCCTGAACATGGTCTCCGAAGCACGCTGTAAGAAACCCGCATGGAGCGAAATCCTCTTGGCCCGGGCATACCCTGTACTTGAGAGCGAAGCGTGGTTGTGACTGTGGAAACAGTCTTAACGAAAGGTCATGAAACAGGAGAGCATGCATTGCAACAATAGCGGGCAGGTGGCAAGACAAGTGTCACCCTCTCCGTTTGCTTAGAAATCAGAGTCGGTTCTGCGGGCTGCTGCTCCTGCTTGCCTAGGCCAAGTCTCAAGGTAGGAGAAACCACCATACAGCGAAAGCCTCTGTGCCCACGCTCCTCCTCTGGGAAAGCACAGCATTCGTTGGGAAATCTGAGTCGCTTTGTGGGATGCTGTTGCTACTTGCCTGAGCTAGTCTGCGCACCACGGTGGAAGAAACCCGCATGGAGCGAAATTCTCTGGGTCCTAGCATCCCCACTGCCTGCGAGAGAAGCGTGGATGCACATCTGGAAAGGGCCTTAAGGATAGGGACACGGCTGACACCGTGTTCCCCGGGAGCAAGTCTGGGGAAGGAGCAGAACGCCACCCCGGGAGAAGAGAAGGAGCCGTTGGCCTTGTTGTCGGGAAACAGTCGCAAAGCAGGAGAGATTGCCCTGGGAAGAACAGTGGGACGGTGGCAAGACAAGCGTCACCCGCTCCCTGTGCGTAGAGACGGAAGCCTGGCTTTAGGAAGACACGAGGGGATGGCTAGGGCAGACGCGCATACTCTGCTCTGAGGAAGGAGTCTGGGCAGAAGGAAGGCCTGTTCTGTGTGCCTTTTGTCCCAAGGGGACAGCATCTCCAAGGCCACCTGTCCCTAGGCAAGATGTGGGCATGCCACCAGGCGCCATAACCTGAACTCGCAGATACAGCTCCCTGGAAGAAAGGGGAGCCAGATGACATCTTCCTCCAAGAGGTGGCAGCTTTGGGGGAGGAAGGGAGTGTGTCGTGGAAGAAGAGGGGACAGTCCCCCACAGCTCCCAATCCCAGTGCACGGGCGCTGTGCAGGGTTCCTGTCGCTTCTCCGTTCCTATGTGGAAGGCGCTGGCCTAGTCCCCAAGTTCGCCTGAACTCGAGAGCAAAAAGCCAAGCCTTACTACGCCAGAAGAAGGCAGTTGGCAGGGATTGTCATCCTAGACCACGCACGCTGCTGCAGGGTGGTGGCTGTGTCTGCGAGGTTCAGCCTGGCACGGTGATCCCAGGGTGCGACCATGGAGCCCGGGATAGCAAAGCCCAAGTGGAACCAGCTCTCCCGCAGATCTCCTTCCCTGACGCGACAGAGCAAACGCCCAAAGCCTTGCTGAGGAAGCAGCAGCGAAGTGCGGTTCAGGCCAAGCTGAAAACCTCTGCCAAAGCATAGCAGTCGCTGGCTAAAAAGAGTCGGTTCTCTGGGCTGCTGTTGCTGCTTGCTTGAGCCTAGTATTGGCAGCACGGTGGCAGAATCCCGCATAGAGCGAAAGCCTCTTTGCCTGGGCATCCCCTCTAGGAAAGCACAGCATTCTTGGGGAAAACAGAGTCGGTTCTGTGCGATGCAGATGCCGCTTGCCTGAACATGGTCTCCGAAGCACGCTGTAAGAAACCCGCACGGAACGAAATCCTCTTGGCCCGGGCATCCCCTGTAATTGAGAGCGAAGAGTGGTTGTGACTGTGGAAACAGTCTTAACGAAAGGTCATGAAACAGGAGAGCATGCATTGCAACAATAGCGGGCAGGTGGCAAGACAAGTGTCACCCTCTCCGTTTGCTTAGAAATCAGAGTCTGTTCTGCGGGCTGCTGCTCCTGCTTGCCTAGGCCAAGTCTCAAGGTGGGAGATACCACCCTACAGGGAAAGCCTCTTTGCCCAGGCTCCTCCTCTGGGAAAGCACAGCATTCGTTGGGAAATCTGAGTCGCTTTGTGGGATGCTGCTGCTGCTTGCCTGAGCTAGTCTGCGCAGCACGGTGGAAGAAACCCGCATGGAGCGAAATTCTCTTGGCCCTAGCATCGCCACTGCCTGCGAGAGAAGCGTGGATGCACATCTGGAAAGGGACTTAAGGATAGGGACAGGGCTGTCACCGTGATCTCCGGGAGCAAGTCTGGGGAAGGAGCAGAACGCCTCCCCGGGAGAAAGGAAGGAGCTGTTGGCCTTGTCCAGAAACAGTCGCAAAGCAGGAGAGCCTGCCCAGGGAAGAACAGCGGGACGGTGGCATGACAAGCGTCACCCGCTCCCAATGCGTATAGACGGAAGCCTGGCTTTAGGAAGACAGGAGGGGACGGCTAGGGCAGGCGCGCATACGCCACTCTGAGGAAGGAGTCTGGGCAGAAGGCAGGCCTGTTCTGTGTGCCTCTTGTCCCACGGGGAGAGCATCTCCGAGGCCACCTGTCCCTAGGGCAGACGTGGGCTTGCCACCAGGCGCTATAACCTGAACTCGCAGATACAGCTCCCTGGAAGAAAGGGCAGCCAGATACCATCTTCCTCCAAGAGGTGGCAGCGTTGGGGGTGGCAGCGGTGTGTCGGGGAAGAAGAGGGGACAGTCCCCCACTGCTCCCCATCCAAGTGCACGGGCGCTGTGGAGGGTTCCTGTCGCCTCTCCTTTCCTATTGCAAAGGCACTGGCGTAGTGCCCGAGTCCGCCTGAACCTCAGAGCAAAAAGCCAAGCCTTACTACGCCAGGAGATGGCAGTTGGCAGGGAGTGTCATCCTAGACCACGCAAGCTGCTGCAGGGTGGTGGCTGTTTCTGCAAGTTCAGACTGGCAGGGTGATCCCAGGGTGCGACCATGGAGCCCGGGACAAAAAAGCCCAAGAGGCACCAGCTCTCCCGCAGATCTCCTTCCCTGACGCGACAGAGCGAACGCCCAAAGCCTTGCTGAGGAAGCAGCAGCGAAGTGCGGTTCAGGCCAAGCTGAAAACCTCTGCGAAAGCATAGCAGTCGCTGGGAAAAAAGAGTCGGTTCTCTGGGCTACTGTTGCTGCTTGCTTGAGCCTAGTATTGGCAGCACGGTGGCAGAATCCCGCATAGAGCGAAAGCCTCCTTGCCTGGGCATCCCCTCTAGGAAAGCACAGCATTCTTGGGGAAAACAGAGTCGGTTCTGTGCGATGCATATGTCGCTTGCCTGTACAGAGTCTCCGAAGCACGGTGAAAGAAACCCGCATGGAGCGAAATCCTCTTGGCCCGGGCATCCCCTCTACTTGAGAGAGAAGCGTGGTTGTGCCTGTGGAAACAGCCTTAACGAAAGGTCATGAAACAGGAGAGCATGCATTGCAACAATAGCGGACAGGTGGCAAGACAAGTGTCACCCTCTCCGTTTGCTTAGAAAGCAGAGTCGGTTCTGCGGGCTGCTGCTCCTGCTTGCCTAGGCCAAGTCTCAAGGTGGGAGATACCACCCTACAGGGAAAGCCTCTTTGCCCATGCTCTTCCTCTGGGAAAGCACAGCATTCGTTGGGAAAACTGAGTCGCTTTGTGGGATGCTGCTGCTGCTTGCCTGAGCTAGTCTGCGCAGCACGGTGGAAGAAACCCGCATGGAGCGAAATTCTCTGGGTCCTAGCATCCCCACTGCCTGCGAGAGAAGCGTGGATGCACATCTGGAAAGGGCCTTAAGGATAGGGACACGGCTGACACCGTGTTCACCGGGAGCAAGTCTGGGGAAGGAGCAGAACGCCTCCCCGGGAGAAGAGAAGGAGCCGTTGGCCTTGTTGTCGGGAAACAGTCGCAAAGCAGGAGAGATTGCCCTGGGAAGAACAGTGGGACGGTGGCAAGACAAGCGTCACCCGCTCCCTGTGCGTAGAGACGGAAGCCTGGCTTTAGGAAGACACGAGGGGATGGCTAGGGCAGACGCGCATACTCTGCTCTGAGGAAGGAGTCTGGGCAGAAGGAAGGCCTGTTCTGTGTGCCTTTTGTCCCAAGGGGACAGCATCTCCAAGGCCACCTGTCCCTAGGCAAGATGTGGGCATGCCACCAGGCGCCATAACCTGAACTCGCAGATACAGCTCCCTGGAAGAAAGGGGAGCCAGATGACATCTTCCTCCAAGAGGTGGCAGCTTTGGGGGAGGAAGGGGGTGTGTCGTGGAAGAAGAGGGGACAGTCCCCCACAGCTCCCCATCCCAGTGCACGGGCGCTGTGCAGGGTTCCTGTCGCTTCTCCTTTCCTATGTGGAAGGCGCTGGCCTAGTCCCCAAGTGCGCCTGAACTCGACAGCAAAAAGCCAAGCCTTACTACGCCAGAAGAAGGCTGTTGGCAGAGGTTGTCATCCTAGACCACGCACGCTGCTGCAGGGTGGTGGCTGTGTCTGCGAGGTTCAGCCTGGCACGGTGATCCCAGGGTGCGACCATGGAGCCCGGGATAGCAAAGCCCAAGTGGAACCAGCTCTCCCGCAGATCTCCTTCCCTGACGCGACAGAGCAAACGCCCAAAGCCTTGCTGAGGAAGCAGCAGCGAAGTGCGGTTCAGGCCAAGCTGAAAACCTCTGCCAAAGCATAGCAGTCGCTGGGAAAAAAGAGACGGTTCTCTGGGCTGCTGTTGCTGCTTGCTTGAGCCTAGTATTGGAAGCACGGTGGCAGAATCCCGCATAGAGCGAAAGCCTCTTTGCCTGGGCATCCCCTCTAGGAAAGCACAGCATTCTTGGGGAAAACAGAGTCGGTTCTGTGAGATGCAGATGCCGCTTGCCTGAACATGGTCTCCGAAGCACGCTGTAAGAAACCCGCATGGAGCGAAATCCTCTTGGCCCGGGCATACCCTGTACTTGAGAGCGAAGCGTGGTTGTGACTGTGGAAACAGTCTTAACGAAAGGTCATGAAACAGGAGAGCATGCATTGCAACAATAGCGGGCAGGTGGCAAGACAAGTGTCACCCTCTCCGTTTGCTTAGAAATCAGAGTCGGTTCTGCGGGCTGCTGCTCCTGCTTGCCTAGGCCAAGTCTCAAGGTAGGAGAAACCACCATACCGCGAAAGCCTCTGTGCCCACGCTCCTCCTCTGGGAAAGCACAGCATTCGTTGGGAAATCTGAGTCGCTTTGTGGGATGCTGTTGCTACTTGCCTGAGCTAGTCTGCGCACCACGGTGGAAGAAACCCGCATGGAGCGAAATTCTCTGGGTCCTAGCATCCCCACTGCCTGCGAGAGAAGCGTGGATGCACATCTGGAAAGGGCCTTAAGGATAGGGACACGGCTGACACCGTGTTCCCTGGGAGCAAGTCTGGGGAAGGAGCAGAACGCCACCCCGGGAGAAGAGAAGGAGCCGTTGGCCTTGTTGTCGGGAAACAGTCGCAAAGCAGGAGAGATTGCCCTGGGAAGAACAGTGGGACGGTGGCAAGACAAGCGTCACCCGCTCCCTGTGCGTAGAGACGGAAGCCTGGCTTTAGGAAGACACGAGGGGATGGCTAGGGCAGACGCGCATACTCTGCTCTGAGGAAGGAGTCTGGGCAGAAGGAAGGCCTGTTCTGTGTGCCTTTTGTCCCAAGGGGACAGCATCTCCAAGGCCACCTGTCCCTAGGCAAGATGTGGGCATGCCACCAGGCGCCATAACCTGAACTCGCAGATACAGCTCCCTGGAAGAAAGGGGAGCCAGATGACATCTTCCTCCAAGAGGTGGCAGCTTTGGGGGAGGAAGGGAGTGTGTCGTGGAAGAAGAGGGGACAGTCCCCCACAGCTCCCAATCCCAGTGCACGGGCGCTTTGCAGGGTTCCTGTCGCTTCTCCGTTCCTATGTGGAAGGCGCTGGCCTAGTCCCCAAGTCCGCCTGAACTCGAGAGCAAAAAGCCAAGCCTTACTACGCCAGAAGAAGGCAGTTGGCAGGGATTGTCATCCTAGACCACGCACGCTGCTGCAGGGTGGTGGCTGTGTCTGCGAGGTTCAGCCTGGCACGGTGATCCCAGGGTGCGACCATGGAGCCCGGGATAGCAAAGCCCAAGTGGAACCAGCTCTCCCGCAGATCTCCTTCCCTGACGCGACAGAGCAAACGCCCAAAGCCTTGCTGAGGAAGCAGCAGCGAAGTGCGGTTCAGGCCAAGCTGAAAACCTCTGCCAAAGCATAGCAGTCGCTGGGAAAAAAGAGTCGGTTCTCTGGGCTGCTGTTGCTGCTTGCTTGAGCCTAGTATTGGCAGCACGGTGGCAGAATCCCGCATAGAGCGAAAGCCTCTTTGCCTGGGCATCCCCTCTAGGAAAGCACAGCATTCTTGGGGAAAACAGAGTCGGTTCTGTGCGATGCAGATGCCGCTTGCCTGAACATGGTCTCCGAAGCACGCTGTAAGAAACCCGCATGGAGCGAAATCCTCTTGGCCCGGGCATCCCCTGTACTTGAGAGCGAAGCGTGGTTGTGACTGTGGAAACAGTCTTAACGAAAGGTCATGAAACAGGAGAGCATGCATTGCAACAATAGCGGGCAGGTGGCAAGACAAGTGTCACCCTCTCCGTTTGCTTAGAAATCAGAGTCTGTTCTGCGGGCTGCTGCTCCTGCTTGCCTAGGCCAAGTCTCAAGGTGGGAGATACCACCCTACAGGGAAAGCCTCTTTGCCCAGGCTCCTCCTCTGGGAAAGCACAGCATTCGTTGGGAAATCTGAGTCGCTTTGTGGGATGCTGCTGCTGCTTGCCTGAGCTAGTCTGCGCAGCACGGTGGAAGAAACCCGCATGGAGCGAAATTCTCTTGGCCCTAGCATCGCCACTGCCTGCGAGAGAAGCGTGGATGCACATCTGGAAAGGGACTTAAGGATAGGGACAGGGCTGTCACCGTGATCTCCGGGAGCAAGTCTGGGGAAGGAGCAGAACGCCTCCCCGGGAGAAAGGAAGGAGCTGTTGGCCTTGTCCAGAAACAGTCGCAAAGCAGGAGAGCCTGCCCAGGGAAGAACAGCGGGACGGTGGCATGACAAGCGTCACCCGCTCCCAATGCGTATAGACGGAAGCCTGGCTTTAGGAAGACAGGAGGGGACGGCTAGGGCAGGCGCGCATACGGCACTCTGAGGAAGGAGTCTGGGCAGAAGGCAGGCCTGTTCTGTGTGCCTCTTGTCCCACGGGGAGAGCATCTCCGAGGCCACCTGTCCCTAGGGCAGACGTGGGCTTGCCACCAGGCGCCATAACCTGAACTCGCAGATACAGCTCCCTGGAAGAAAGGGCAGCCAGATACCATCTTCCTCTTAGAGGTGGCAGCGTTGGGGGTGGCAGCGGTGTGTCGGGGAAGAAGAGGGGACAGTCCCCCACTGCTCCCCATCCAAGTGCACGGGCGCTGTGGAGGGTTCCTGTCGCCTCTCCTTTCCTATTGCAAAGGCACTGGCGTAGTCCCCGAGTCCGCCTGAACTCCAGAGCAAAAAGCCAAGCCTTACTACGCCAGGAGATGGCAGTTGGCAGGGAGTGTCATCCTAGACCACGCAAGCTGCTGCAGGGTGGTGGCTGTTTCTGCAAGTTCAGACTGGCAGGGTGATCCCAGGGTGCGACCATTGAGCCCGGGACAAAAAAGCCCAAGAGGCACCAGCTCTCCCGCAGATCTCCTTCCCTGACGCGACAGAGCAAAAGCCCAAAGCCTTGATGAGGAAGCAGCAGCGAAGTGCGGTTCAGGCCAAGCTGAAAACCTCTGCCAAAGCATAGCAGTCGCTGGGAAAAAAGAGTCGGTTCTCTGGGCTACTGTTGCTGCTTGCTTGAGCCTAGTATTGGCAGCACGGTGGCAGAATCCCGCATAGAGCGAAAGCCTCCTTGCCTGGGCATCCCCTCTAGGAAAGCACAGCATTCTTGGGGAAAACAGAGTCGGTTCTGTGCGATGCATATGTCGCTTGCCTGTACAGAGTCTCCGAAGCACGGTGAAAGAAACCCGCATGGAGCGAAATCCTCTTGGCCCGGGCATCCCCTGTAATTGAGAGCGAAGCGTGGTTGTGACTGTGGAAACAGCCTTAACGAAAGGTCATGAAACAGGAGAGCATGCATTGCAACAATAGCGGACAGGTGGCAAGACAAGTGTCACCCTCTCCGTTTGCTTAGAAATCAGAGTCGGTTCTGCGGGCTGCTGCTCCTGCTTGCCTAGGCCAAGTCTCAAGGTGGGAGAAACCACCATACAGCGAAAGCCTCTTTGCCCAGGCTCCTCCTCTGGGAAAGCACAGCATTCGTTGGGAAATCTGAGTCGCTTTGTGGGATGCTGTTGCTACTTGCCTGAGCTAGTCTGCGCAGCACGGTGGAAGAAACCCGCATGGAGCGAAATTCTCTGGGTCCTAGCATCCCCACTGCCTGCGAGAGAAGCGTGGATGCACATCTGGAAAGGGCCTTAAGGATAGGGACACGGCTGACACCGTGTTCCCCGGGAGCAAGTCTGGGGAAGGAGCAGAACGCCTCCCCGGGAGAAGAGAAGGAGCCGTTGGCCTTGTTGTCGGGAAACAGTCGCAAAGCAGGAGAGATTGCCCTGGGAAGAACAGTGGGACGGTGGCAAGACAAGCGTCACCCGCTCCCTGTGCGTAGAGACGGAAGCCTGGCTTTAGGAAGACACGAGGGGATGGCTAGGGCAGACGCGCATACTCTGCTCTGAGGAAGGAGTCTGGGCAGAAGGAAGGCCTGTTCTGTGTGCCTTTTGTCCCAAGGGGACAGCATCTCCAAGGCCACCTGTCCCTAGGCAAGATGTGGGCATGCCACCAGGCGCCATAACCTGAACTCGCAGATACAGCTCCCTGGAAGAAAGGGGAGCCAGATGACATCTTCCTCCAAGAGGTGGCAGCTTTGGGGGAGGAAGGGGGTGTGTCGTGGAAGAAGAGGGGACAGTCCCCCACAGCTCCCCATCCCAGTGCACGGGCGCTGTGCAGGGTTCCTGTCGCTTCTCCTTTCCTATGTGGAAGGCGCTGGACTAGTCCCCAAGTGCGCCTGAACTCGACAGCAAAAAGCCAAGCCTTACTACGCCAGAAGAAGGCAGTTGGCAGGGATTGTCATCCTAGACCACGCACGCTGCTGCAGGGTGGTGGCTGTGTCTGCGAGGTTCAGCCTGGCACGGTGATCCCAGGGTGCGACCATGGAGCCCGGGATAGCAAAGCCCAAGTGGAACCAGCTCTCCCGCAGATCTCCTTCCCTGACGCGACAGAGCAAACGCCCAAAGCCTTGCTGAGGAAGCAGCAGCGAAGTGCGGTTCAGGCCAAGCTGAAAACCTCTGCCAAAGCATAGCAGTCGCTGGGAAAAAAGAGTCGGTTCTCTGGGCTGCTGTTGCTGCTTGCTTGAGCCTAGTATTGGCAGCACGGTGGCAGAATCCCGCATAGAGCGAAAGCCTCTTTGCCTGGGCATCCCCTCTAGGAAAGCACAGCATTCTTGGGGAAAACAGAGTCGGTTCTGTGCGATGCAGATGCCGCTTGCCTGAACATGGTCTCCGAAGCACGCTGTAAGAAACCCGCATGGAGCGAAATCCTCTTGGCCCGGGCATCCCCTGTACTTGAGAGCGAAGCGTGGTTGTGACTGTGGAAACAGTCTTAACGAAAGGTGATGAAACAGGAGAGCATGCATTGCAACAATAGCGGGCAGGTGGCAAGACAAGTGTCACCCTCTCCGTTTGCTTAGAAATCAGAGTCTGTTCTGCGGGCTGCTGCTCCTGCTTGCCTAGGCCAAGTCTCAAGGTGGGAGATACCACCCTACAGGGAAAGCCTCTTTGCCCAGGCTCCTCCTCTGGGAAAGCACAGCATTCGTTGGGAAATCTGAGTCGCTTTGTGGGATGCTGCTGCTGCTTGCCTGAGCTAGTCTGCGCAGCACGGTGGAAGAAACCCGCATGGAGCGAAATTCTCTTGGCCCTAGCATCGCCACTGCCTGCGAGAGAAGCGTGGATGCACCTCTGGAAAGGGACTTAAGGATAGGGACACGGCTGTCACCGTGATCTCCGGGAGCAAGTCTGGGGAAGGAGCAGAACGCCTCCCCGGGAGAAAGGAAGGAGCTGTTGGCATTGTCCATAAACAGTCGCAAAGCAGGAGAGCCTGCCCAGGGAAGAACAGCGGGACGGTGGCATGACAAGCGTCACCCGCTCCCAATGCGTATAGACGGAAGCCTGGCTTTAGGAAGACAGGAGGGGACGGCTAGGGCAGGCGCGCATACGCCACTCTGAGGAAGGAGTCTGGGCAGAAGGCAGGCCTGTTCTGTGTGCCTCTTGTCCCACGGGGAGAGCATCTCCGAGGCCACCTGTCCCTAGGGCAGACGTGGGCTTGCCACCAGGCGCTATAACCTGAACTCGCAGATACAGCTCCCTGGAAGAAAGGGCAGCCAGATACCATCTTCCTCCAAGAGGTGGCAGCGTTGGGGGTGGCAGCGGTGTGTCGGGGAAGAAGAGGGGACAGTCCCCCACTGCTCCCCATCCAAGTGCACGGGCGCTGTGGAGGGTTCCTGTCGCCTCTCCTTTCCTATTGCAAAGGCACTGGCGTAGTCCCCGAGTCCGCCTGAACCTCAGAGCAAAAAGCCAAGCCTTACTACGCCAGGAGATGGCAGTTGGCAGGGAGTGTCATCCTAGACCACGCAAGCTGCTGCAGGGTGGTGGCTGTTTCTGCAAGTTCAGACTGGCAGGGTGATCCCAGGGTGCGACCATGGAGCCCGGGACAAAAAAGCCCAAGAGGCACCAGCTCTCCCGCAGATCTCCTTCCCTGACGCGACAGAGCGAACGCCCAAAGCCTTGCTGAGGAAGCAGCAGCGAAGTGCGGTTCAGGCCAAGCTGAAAACCTCTGCGAAAGCATAGCAGTCGCTGGGAAAAAAGAGTCGGTTCTCTGGGCTACTGTTGCTGCTTGCTTGAGCCTAGTATTGGCAGCACGGTGGCAGAATCCCGCATAGAGCGAAAGCCTCCTTGCCTGGGCATCCCCTCTAGGAAAGCACAGCATTCTTGGGGAAAACAGAGTCGGTTCTGTGCGATGCATATGTCGCTTGCCTGTACAGAGTCTCCGAAGCACGGTGAAAGAAACCCGCATGGAGCGAAATCCTCTTGGCCCGGGCATCCCCTCTACTTGAGAGAGAAGCGTGGTTGTGCCTGTGGAAACAGTCTTAACGAAAGGTCATGAAACAGGAGAGCATGCATTGCAACAATAGCGGACAGGTGGCAAGACAAGTGTCACCCTCTCCGTTTGCTTAGAAAGCAGAGTCGGTTCTGCGGGCTGCTGCTCCTGCTTGCCTAGGCCAAGTCTCAAGGTGGGAGAAACCACCATACAGCGAAAGCCTCTTTGCCCAGGCTCCTCCTCTGGGAAAGCACAGCATTCGTTGGGAAATCTGAGTCGTTTTGTGGGATGCTGTTGCTACTTGCCTGAGCTAGTCTGCGCAGCACGGTGGAAGAAACCCGCATGGAGCGAAATTCTCTGGGTCCTAGCATCCCCACTGCCTGCGAGAGAAGCGTGGATGCACATCTGGAAAGGGCCTTAAGGATAGGGACACGGCTGACACCGTGTTCACCGGGAGCAAGTCTGGGGAAGGAGCAGAACGCCTCCCCGGGAGAAGAGAAGGAGCCGTTGGCCTTGTTGTCGGGAAACAGTCGCAAAGCAGGAGAGATTGCCCTGGGAAGAACAGTGGGACGGTGGCAAGACAAGCGTCACCCGCTCCCTGTGCGTAGAGACGGAAGCCTGGCTTTAGGAAGACACGAGGGGATGGCTAGGGCAGACGCGCATACTCTGCTCTGAGGAAGGAGTCTGGGCAGAAGGAAGGCCTGTTCTGTGTGCCTTTTGTCCCAAGGGGACAGCATCTCCAAGGCCACCTGTCCCTAGGCAAGATGTGGGCATGCCACCAGGCGCCATAACCTGAACTCGCAGATACAGCTCCCTGGAAGAAAGGGGAGCCAGATGACATCTTCCTCCAAGAGGTGGCAGCTTTGGGGGAGGAAGGGGGTGTGTCGTGGAAGAAGAGGGGACAGTCCCCCACAGCTCCCCATCCCAGTGCACGGGCGCTGTGCAGGGTTCCTGTCGCTTCTCCTTTCCTATGTGGAAGGCGCTGGCCTAGTCCCCAAGTGCGCCTGAACTCGACAGCAAAAAGCCAAGCCTTACTACGCCAGAAGAAGGCTGTTGGCAGAGGTTGTCATCCTAGACCACGCACGCTGCTGCAGGGTGGTGGCTGTGTCTGCGAGGTTCAGCCTGGCACGGTGATCCCAGGGTGCGACCATGGAGCCCGGGATAGCAAAGCCCAAGTGGAACCAGCTCTCCCGCAGATCTCCTTCCCTGACGCGACAGAGCAAACGCCCAAAGCCTTGCTGAGGAAGCAGCAGCGAAGTGCGGTTCAGGCCAAGCTGAAAACCTCTGCCAAAGCATAGCAGTCGCTGGGAAAAAAGAGACGGTTCTCTGGGCTGCTGTTGCTGCTTGCTTGAGCCTAGTATTGGAAGCACGGTGGCAGAATCCCGCATAGAGCGAAAGCCTCTTTGCCTGGGCATCCCCTCTAGGAAAGCACAGCATTCTTGGGGAAAACAGAGTCGGTTCTGTGAGATGCAGATGCCGCTTGCCTGAACATGGTCTCCGAAGCACGCTGTAAGAAACCCGCATGGAGCGAAATCCTCTTGGCCCGGGCATACCCTGTACTTGAGAGCGAAGCGTGGTTGTGACTGTGGAAACAGTCTTAACGAAAGGTCATGAAACAGGAGAGCATGCATTGCAACAATAGCGGGCAGGTGGCAAGACAAGTGTCACCCTCTCCGTTTGCTTAGAAATCAGAGTCGGTTCTGCGGGCTGCTGCTCCTGCTTGCCTAGGCCAAGTCTCAAGGTAGGAGAAACCACCATACCGCGAAAGCCTCTGTGCCCACGCTCCTCCTCTGGGAAAGCACAGCATTCGTTGGGAAATCTGAGTCGCTTTGTGGGATGCTGTTGCTACTTGCCTGAGCTAGTCTGCGCACCACGGTGGAAGAAACCCGCATGGAGCGAAATTCTCTGGGTCCTAGCATCCCCACTGCCTGCGAGAGAAGCGTGGATGCACATCTGGAAAGGGCCTTAAGGATAGGGACACGGCTGACACCGTGTTCCCTGGGAGCAAGTCTGGGGAAGGAGCAGAACGCCACCCCGGGAGAAGAGAAGGAGCCGTTGGCCTTGTTGTCGGGAAACAGTCGCAAAGCAGGAGAGATTGCCCTGGGAAGAACAGTGGGACGGTGGCAAGACAAGCGTCACCCGCTCCCTGTGCGTAGAGACGGAAGCCTGGCTTTAGGAAGACACGAGGGGATGGCTAGGGCAGACGCGCATACTCTGCTCTGAGGAAGGAGTCTGGGCAGAAGGAAGGCCTGTTCTGTGTGCCTTTTGTCCCAAGGGGACAGCATCTCCAAGGCCACCTGTCCCTAGGCAAGATGTGGGCATGCCACCAGGCGCCATAACCTGAACTCGCAGATACAGCTCCCTGGAAGAAAGGGGAGCCAGATGACATCTTCCTCCAAGAGGTGGCAGCTTTGGGGGAGGAAGGGAGTGTGTCGTGGAAGAAGAGGGGACAGTCCCCCACAGCTCCCAATCCCAGTGCACGGGCGCTTTGCAGGGTTCCTGTCGCTTCTCCGTTCCTATGTGGAAGGCGCTGGCCTAGTCCCCAAGTCCGCCTGAACTCGAGAGCAAAAAGCCAAGCCTTACTACGCCAGAAGAAGGCAGTTGGCAGGGATTGTCATCCTAGACCACGCACGCTGCTGCAGGGTGGTGGCTGTGTCTGCGAGGTTCAGCCTGGCACGGTGATCCCAGGGTGCGACCATGGAGCCCGGGATAGCAAAGCCCAAGTGGAACCAGCTCTCCCGCAGATCTCCTTCCCTGACGCGACAGAGCAAACGCCCAAAGCCTTGCTGAGGAAGCAGCAGCGAAGTGCGGTTCAGGCCAAGCTGAAAACCTCTGCCAAAGCATAGCAGTCGCTGGGAAAAAAGAGTCGGTTCTCTGGGCTGCTGTTGCTGCTTGCTTGAGCCTAGTATTGGCAGCACGGTGGCAGAATCCCGCATAGAGCGAAAGCCTCTTTGCCTGGGCATCCCCTCTAGGAAAGCACAGCATTCTTGGGGAAAACAGAGTCGGTTCTGTGCGATGCAGATGCCGCTTGCCTGAACATGGTCTCCGAAGCACGCTGTAAGAAACCCGCATGGAGCGAAATCCTCTTGGCCCGGGCATCCCCTGTACTTGAGAGCGAAGCGTGGTTGTGACTGTGGAAACAGTCTTAACGAAAGGTCATGAAACAGGAGAGCATGCATTGCAACAATAGCGGGCAGGTGGCAAGACAAGTGTCACCCTCTCCGTTTGCTTAGAAATCAGAGTCTGTTCTGCGGGCTGCTGCTCCTGCTTGCCTAGGCCAAGTCTCAAGGTGGGAGATACCACCCTACAGGGAAAGCCTCTTTGCCCAGGCTCCTCCTCTGGGAAAGCACAGCATTCGTTGGGAAATCTGAGTCGCTTTGTGGGATGCTGCTGCTGCTTGCCTGAGCTAGTCTGCGCAGCACGGTGGAAGAAACCCGCATGGAGCGAAATTCTCTTGGCCCTAGCATCGCCACTGCCTGCGAGAGAAGCGTGGATGCACATCTGGAAAGGGACTTAAGGATAGGGACAGGGCTGTCACCGTGATCTCCGGGAGCAAGTCTGGGGAAGGAGCAGAACGCCTCCCCGGGAGAAAGGAAGGAGCTGTTGGCCTTGTCCAGAAACAGTCGCAAAGCAGGAGAGCCTGCCCAGGGAAGAACAGCGGGACGGTGGCATGACAAGCGTCACCCGCTCCCAATGCGTATAGACGGAAGCCTGGCTTTAGGAAGACAGGAGGGGACGGCTAGGGCAGGCGCGCATACGCCACTCTGAGGAAGGAGTCTGGGCAGAAGGCAGGCCTGTTCTGTGTGCCTCTTGTCCCACGGGGAGAGCATCTCCGAGGCCACCTGTCCCTAGGGCAGACGTGGGCTTGCCACCAGGCGCCATAACCTGAACTCGCAGATACAGCTCCCTGGAAGAAAGGGCAGCCAGATACCATCTTCCTCTTAGAGGTGGCAGCGTTGGGGGTGGCAGCGGTGTGTCGGGGAAGAAGAGGGGACAGTCCCCCACTGCTCCCCATCCAAGTGCACGGGCGCTGTGGAGGGTTCCTGTCGCCTCTCCTTTCCTATTGCAAAGGCACTGGCGTAGTCCCCGAGTCCGCCTGAACTCCAGAGCAAAAAGCCAAGCCTTACTACGCCAGGAGATGGCAGTTGGCAGGGAGTGTCATCCTAGACCACGCAAGCTGCTGCAGGGTGGTGGCTGTTTCTGCAAGTTCAGACTGGCAGGGTGATCCCAGGGTGCGACCATTGAGCCCGGGACAAAAAAGCCCAAGAGGCACCAGCTCTCCCGCAGATCTCCTTCCCTGACGCGACAGAGCAAAAGCCCAAAGCCTTGATGAGGAAGCAGCAGCGAAGTGCGGTTCAGGCCAAGCTGAAAACCTCTGCCAAAGCATAGCAGTCGCTGGGAAAAAAGAGTCGGTTCTCTGGGCTACTGTTGCTGCTTGCTTGAGCCTAGTATTGGCAGCACGGTGGCAGAATCCCGCATAGAGCGAAAGCCTCCTTGCCTGGGCATCCCCTCTAGGAAAGCACAGCATTCTTGGGGAAAACAGAGTCGGTTCTGTGCGATGCATATGTCGCTTGCCTGTACAGAGTCTCCGAAGCATGGTGAAAGAAACCCGCATGGAGCGAAATCCTCTTGGCCCGGGCATCCCCTGTAATTGAGAGCGAAGCGTGGTTGTGACTGTGGAAACAGCCTTAACGAAAGGTCATGAAACAGGAGAGCATGCATTGCAACAATAGCGGACAGGTGGCAAGACAAGTGTCACCCTCTCCGTTTGCTTAGAAATCAGAGTCGGTTCTGCGGGCTGCTGCTCCTGCTTGCCTAGGCCAAGTCTCAAGGTGGGAGAAACCACCATACAGCGAAAGCCTCTTTGCCCAGGCTCCTCCTCTGGGAAAGCACAGCATTCGTTGGGAAATCTGAGTCGCTTTGTGGGATGCTGTTGCTACTTGCCTGAGCTAGTCTGCGCAGCACGGTGGAAGAAACCCGCATGGAGCGAAATTCTCTGGGTCCTAGCATCCCCACTGCCTGCGAGAGAAGCGTGGATGCACATCTGGAAAGGGCCTTAAGGATAGGGACACGGCTGACACCGTGTTCCCCGGGAGCAAGTCTGGGGAAGGAGCAGAACGCCTCCCCGGGAGAAGAGAAGGAGCCGTTGGCCTTGTTGTCGGGAAACAGTCGCAAAGCAGGAGAGATTGCCCTGGGAAGAACAGTGGGACGGTGGCAAGACAAG
Source organism: Neogale vison (assembly GCF_020171115.1). NCBI lineage: Eukaryota > Metazoa > Chordata > Mammalia > Carnivora > Mustelidae > Neogale > Neogale vison. The sequence continues at coordinate 2,914,051 of NW_025334865.1, forward strand.
CGTCACCCGCTCCCTGTGCGTAGAGACGGAAGCCTGGCTTTAGGAAGACACGAGGGGATGGCTAGGGCAGACGCGCATACTCTGCTCTGAGGAAGGAGTCTGGGCAGAAGGAAGGCCTGTTCTGTGTGCCTTTTGTCCCAAGGGGACAGCATCTCCAAGGCCACCTGTCCCTAGGCAAGATGTGGGCATGCCACCAGGCGCCATAACCTGAACTCGCAGATACAGCTCCCTGGAAGAAAGGGGAGCCAGATGACATCTTCCTCCAAGAGGTGGCAGCTTTGGGGGAGGAAGGGGGTGTGTCGTGGAAGAAGAGGGGACAGTCCCCCACAGCTCCCCATCCCAGTGCACGGGCGCTGTGCAGGGTTCCTGTCGCTTCTCCTTTCCTATGTGGAAGGCGCTGGCCTAGTCCCCAAGTGCGCCTGAACTCGACAGCAAAAAGCCAAGCCTTACTACGCCAGAAGAAGGCAGTTGGCAGGGATTGTCATCCTAGACCACGCACGCTGCTGCAGGGTGGTGGCTGTGTCTGCGAGGTTCAGCCTGGCACGGTGATCCCAGGGTGCGACCATGGAGCCCGGGATAGCAAAGCCCAAGTGGAACCAGCTCTCCCGCAGATCTCCTTCCCTGACGCGACAGAGCAAACGCCCAAAGCCTTGCTGAGGAAGCAGCAGCGAAGTGCGGTTCAGGCCAAGCTGAAAACCTCTGCGAAAGCATAGCAGTCGCTGGGAAAAAAGAGTCGGTTCTCTGGGCTGCTGTTGCTGCTTGCTTGAGCCTAGTATTGGCAGCACGGTGGCAGAATCCCGCATAGAGCGAAAGCCTCTTTGCCTGGGCATCCCCTCTAGGAAAGCACAGCATTCTTGGGGAAAACAGAGTCGGTTCTGTGCGATGCAGATGCCGCTTGCCTGAACATGGTCTCCGAAGCACGCTGTAAGAAACCCGCATGGAGCGAAATCCTCTTGGCCCGGGCATCCCCTGTACTTGAGAGCGAAGCGTGGTTGTGACTGTGGAAACAGTCTTAACGAAAGGTGATGAAACAGGAGAGCATGCATTGCAACAATAGCGGGCAGGTGGCAAGACAAGTGTCACCCTCTCCGTTTGCTTAGAAATCAGAGTCTGTTCTGCGGGCTGCTGCTCCTGCTTGCCTAGGCCAAGTCTCAAGGTGGGAGATACCACCCTACAGGGAAAGCCTCTTTGCCCAGGCTCCTCCTCTGGGAAAGCACAGCATTCGTTGGGAAATCTGAGTCGCTTTGTGGGATGCTGCTGCTGCTTGCCTGAGCTAGTCTGCGCAGCACGGTGGAAGAAACCCGCATGGAGCGAAATTCTCTTGGCCCTAGCATCGCCACTGCCTGCGAGAGAAGCGTGGATGCACCTCTGGAAAGGGACTTAAGGATAGGGACACGGCTGTCACCGTGATCTCCGGGAGCAAGTCTGGGGAAGGAGCAGAACGCCTCCCCGGGAGAAAGGAAGGAGCTGTTGGCATTGTCCATAAACAGTCGCAAAGCAGGAGAGCCTGCCCAGGGAAGAACAGCGGGACGGTGGCATGACAAGCGTCACCCGCTCCCAATGCGTATAGACGGAAGCCTGGCTTTAGGAAGACAGGAGGGGACGGCTAGGGCAGGCGCGCATACGCCACTCTGAGGAAGGAGTCTGGGCAGAAGGCAGGCCTGTTCTGTATGCCTCCTGTCCCAAGGGGAGAGCATCTCCGAGGCCACCTGTCCCTAGGGCAGACGTGGGCTTGCCACCAGGCGCCATAACCTGAACTCGCAGATACAGCTCCCTGGAAGAAAGGGCAGCCAGATACCATCTTCCTCCAAGAGGTGGCAGCATTGGGGCTGGCAGCGGTGTGTCGGGGAAGAAGAGGGGACAGTCCCCCACTGCTCCCCATCCAAGTGCACGGGCGCTGTGGAGGGTTCCTGTCGCCTCTCCTTTCCTATTGCAAAGGCACTGGCGTAGTCCCCGAGTCCGCCTGAACTCCAGAGCAAAAAGCCAAGCCTTACTACGCCAGGAGATGGCTGTTGGCAGGGAGTGTCATCCTAGACCACGCAAGCTGCTGCAGGGTGGTGGCTGTTTCTGCAAGTTCAGACTGGCAGGGTGATCCCAGGGTGCGACCATGGAGCCCGGGACAAAAAAGCCCAAGAGGCACCAGCTCTCCCGCAGATCTCCTTCCCTGACGCGACAGAGCAAACGCCCAAAGCCTTGCTGAGGAAGCAGCAGCGAAGTGCGGTTCAGGCCAAGCTGAAAACCTCTGCGAAAGCATAGCAGTCGCTGGGAAAAAAAGGTCGGTTCTCTGGGCTACTGTTGCTGCTTGCTTGAGCCTAGTATTGGCAGCACGGTGGCAGAATCCCGCATAGAGCGAAAGCCTCCTTGCCTGGGCATACCCTCTAGGAAAGCACAGCATTCTTGGGGAAAACAGAGTCGGTTCTGTGCGATGCATATGTCGCTTGCCTGTACAGAGTCTCCGAAGCACGGTGAAAGAAACCCGCATGGAGCGAAATCCTCTTGGCCCGGGCATCCCCTCTACTTGAGAGAGAAGCGTGGTGGTGCCTGTGGAAACAGCCTTAACGAAAGGTCATGAAACAGGAGAGCATGCATTGCAACAATAGCGGACAGGTGGCAAGACAAGTGTCACCCTCTCCGTTTGCTTAGAAAGCAGAGTCGGTTCTGCGGGCTGCTGCTCCTGCTTGCCTAGGCCAAGTCTCAAGGTGGGAGAAACCACCATACAGCGAAAGCCTCTTTGCCCAGGCTCCTCCTCTGGGAAAGCACAGCATTCGTTGGGAAATCTGTGTCGTTTTGTGGGATGCTGTTGCTACTTGCCTGAGCTAGTCTGCGCAGCACGGTGGAAGAAACCCGCATGGAGCGAAATTCTCTGGGTCCTAGCATCCCCACTGCCTGCGAGAGAAGCGTGGATGCACATCTGGAAAGGGCCTTAAGGATAGGGACACGGCTGACACCGTGTTCCCCGGGAGCAAGTCTGGGGAAGGAGCAGAACGCCTCCCCGGGAGAAGAGAAGGAGCCGTTGGCCTTGTTGTCGGGAAACAGTCGCAAAGCAGGAGAGATTGCCCTGGGAAGAACAGTGGGACGGTGGCAAGACAAGCGTCACCCGCTCCCTGTGCGTAGAGACGGAAGCCTGGCTTTAGGAAGACACGAGGGGATGGCTAGGGCAGACGCGCATACTCTGCTCTGAGGAAGGAGTCTGGGCAGAAGGAAGGCCTGTTCTGTGTGCCTTTTGTCCCAAGGGGACAGCATCTCCAAGGCCACCTGTCCCTAGGCAAGATGTGGGCATGCCACCAGGCGCCATAACCTGAACTCGCAGATACAGCTCCCTGGAAGAAAGGGGAGCCAGATGACATCTTCCTCCAAGAGGTGGCAGCTTTGGGGGAGGAAGGGGGTGTGTCGTGGAAGAAGAGGGGACAGTCCCCCACAGCTCCCCATCCCAGTGCACGGGCGCTGTGCAGGGTTCCTGTCGCTTCTCCTTTCCTATGTGGAAGGCGCTGGCCTAGTCCCCAAGTCCGCCTGAACTCGACAGCAAAAAGCCAAACCTTACTACGCCAGAAGAAGGCAGTTGGCAGGGATTGTCATCCTAGACCACGCACGCAGCTGCAGGGTGGTGGCTGTGTCTGCGAGGTTCAGCCTGGCACGGTGATCCCAGGGTGCGACCATGGAGCCAGGGATAGCAAAGCCCAAGTGGAACCAGCTCTCCCGCAGATCTCCTTCCCTGAGGCGACAGAGCGAACGCCCAAAGCCTTGCTGAGGAAGCAGCAGCGAAGTGCGGTTCAGGCCAAGCTGAAAACCTCTGCCAAAGCATAGCAGTCGCTGGGAAAAAAGAGTCGGTTCTCTGGGCTGCTGTTGCTGCTTGCTTGAGCCTAGTATTGGAAGCACGGTGGCAGAATCCAGCATAGAGCGAAAGCCTCTTTGCCTGGGCATCCCCTCTAAGAAAGCACAGCATTCTTGGGGAAAACAGAGTCGGTTCTGTGCGATGCAGATGCCGCTTGCCTGAACATGGTCTCCGAAGCACGCTGTAAGAAACCCGCATGGAGCGAAATCCTCTTGGCCCGGGCATCCCCTGTACTTGATAGCGAAGCGTGGTTGTGACTGTGGAAACAGTCTTAACGAAAGGTCATGAAACAGGAGAGCATGCATTGCAACAATAGCGGGCAGGTGGCAAGACAAGTGTCACCCTCTCTGTTTGCTTAGAAATCAGAGTCTGTTCTGCGGGCTGCTCCTCCTGCTTGCCTAGGCCAAGTCTCAAGGTGGGAGATACCACCCTACAGGGAAAGCCTCTTTGCCTAGGCTCCTCCTCTGGGAAAGCACAGCATTCGTTGGGAAATCTGAGTCGCTTTGTGGGATGCTGCTGCTGCTTGCCTGAGCTAGTCTGCGCAGCACGGTGGAAGAAACCCGCATGGAGCGAAATTCTCTTGGCCCTAGCATCGCCCCTGCCTGCGAGAGAAGCGTGGATGCACATCTGGAAAGGGACTTAAGGATAGGGACACGGCTGTCACCGTGATCTTCGGGAGCAAGTCTGGGGAAGGAGCAGAACGCCTCCCCGGGAGAAGAGAAGGAGCTGTTGGCCTTGTCCAGAAACAGTCGCAAAGCAGGAGAGCCTGCCCTGGGAAGAACAGCGGGACGGTGGCATGACAAGCGTCACCCGCTCCCAATGCGTATAGACGGAAGCCTGGCTTTAGGAAGACAGGAGGGGACGGCTAGGGCAGGGGTGCATACGCCACTCTGAGGAAGGAGTCTGGGCAGAAGGCAGGCCTGTTCTGTGTGCGTCCTGTCCCAAGGGGAGAGCATCTCCGAGGCCATCTGTCCCTAGGGCAGACGTGGGCTTGCCACCAGGCGCCATAACCTGAACTCGCAGATACAGCTCCCTGGAAGAAAGGGCAGCCAGATACCATCTTCCTCCAAGAGGTGGCAGCGTTGGGGGTGGCAGCGGTGTGTCGGGGAAGAAGACGGGACAGTCCCCCACTGCTCCCCATCCAAGTGCACGGGCGCTGTGGAGGGTTCCTGTCGCCTCTCCTTTCCTATTGCAAAGGCCCTGGCGTAGTCCCCGAGTCCGCCTGAACTCCAGAGCAAAAAGCCAAGCCTTACTACGCCAGGAGATGGCAGTTGGCAGGGAGTGTCATCCTAGACCACGCAAGCTGCTGCAGGGTGGTGGCTGTTTCTGCAAGTTCAGACTGGCAGGGTGATCCCAGGGTGCGACCATGGAGCCCGGGATAGCAAAGCCCAAGAGGCACCAGCTCTCCCGCAGATCTCCTTCCCTGACGCGACAGAGCAAACGCCCAAAGCCTTGCTGAGGAAGCAGCAGCAAAGTGCGGTTCAGGCCAAGCTGAAAACCTCTGCGAAAGCATAGCAGTCGCTGGGAAAAAAGAGTCGGTTCTCTGGGCTACTGTTGCTGCTTGCTTGAGCCTAGTATTGGCTGCACGGTGGCAGAATCCCGCATAGAGCGAAAGCCTCCTTGCCTGGGCATCCCCTGTAGGAAAGCACAGCATTCTTGGGGAAAACAGAGTCGGTTCTGTGCGATGCATATGTCGCTTGCCTGTACAGAGTCTCCGAAGCACGGTGAAAGAAACCCGCATGGAGCGAAATCCTCTTGGCCCGGGCATCCCCTCTACTTGAGAGAGAAGCGTGGTGGTGCCTGTGGAAACAGCCTTAACGAAAGGTCATGAAACAGGAGAGCATGCATTGCAACAATAGCGGACAGGTGGCAACACAAGTGTCACCCTCTCCGTTTGCTTAGAAAGCAGAGTCGGTTCTGCGGGCTGCTGTTCCTGCTTGCCTAGGCCTAGTCTCAAGGTGGGAGAAACCACCATACAGCGAAAGCCTCTTTGCCCAGGCTCCTCCTCTGGGAAAGCACAGCATTCGTTGGGAAATCTGAGTCGGTTTGTGGGATGCTGTTGCTACTTGCCTGAGCTAGTCTGCGCAGCACGGTGGAAGAAACCCGCATGGAGCGAAATTCTCTGGGTCCTAGCATCCCCACTGCCTGCGAGAGAAGCGTGGATGCACATCTGGAAAGGGCCTTAAGGATAGGGACACGGCTGACACCGTGTTCCCCGGGAGCAAGTCTGGGGAAGGAGCAGAACGCCTCCCCGGGAGAAGAGAAGGAGCCGTTGGCCTTGTTGTCGGGAAACAGTCGCAAAGCAGGAGAGATTGCCCTGGGAAGAACAGTGGGACGGTGGCAAGACAAGCGTCACCCGCTCCCTGTGCGTAGAGACGGAAGCCTGGCTTTAGGAAGACACGAGGGGATGGCTAGGGCAGACGCGCATACTCTGCTCTGAGGAAGGAGTCTGGGCAGAAGGAAGGCCTGTTCTGTGTGCCTTTTGTCCCAAGGGGACAGCATCTCCAAGGCCACCTGTCCCTAGGCAAGATGTGGGCATGCCACCAGGCGCCATAACCTGAACTCGCAGATACAGCTCCCTGGAAGAAAGGGGAGCCAGATGACATCTTCCTCCAAGAGGTGGCAGCTTTGGGGGAGGAAGGGGGTGTGTCGTGGAAGAAGAGGGGACAGTCCCCCACAGCTCCCCATCCCAGTGCACGGGCGCTGTGCAGGTTTCCTGTCGCTTCTCCTTTCCTATGTGGAAGGCGCTGGCCTAGTCCCCAAGTGCGCCTGAACTCGAGAGCAAAAAGCCAAGCCTTACTACGCCAGAAGAAGGCAGTTGGCAGGGATTGTCATCCTAGACCACGCACGCTGCTGCAGGGTGGTGGCTGTGTCTGCGAGGTTCAGCCTGGCACGGTGATCCCAGGGTGCGACCATGGAGCCCGGGATAGCAAAGCCCAAGTGGAACCAGCTCTCCCGCAGATCTCCTTCCCTGACGCGACAGAGCAAATGCCCAAAGCCTTGCTGAGGAAGCAGCAGCGAAGTGCGGTTCAGGCCAAGCTGAAAACCTCTGCGAAAGCATAGCAGTCGCTGGGAAAAAAGAGTCGGTTCTCTGGGCTGCGGTTGCTGCTTGCTTGAGCCTAATATTGGCAGCACGGTGGCAGAATCCCGCATAGAGCGAAAGCCTCTTTGCCTGGGCATCCCCTCTAGGAAAGCACAGCATTCTTGGGGAAAACAGAGTCGGTTCTGTGCGATGCAGATGCCACTTGCCTGAACATGGTCTCCGAAGCACGCTGTAAGAAACCCGCATGGAGCGAAATCCTCTTGGCCCGGGCATCCCCTGTACTTGAGAGCGAAGCGTGGTTGTGACTGTGGAAACAGTCTTAACGAAAGGTCATGAAACAGGAGAGCATGCATTGCAACAATAGCGGGCAGGTGGCAAGACAAGTGTCACCCTCTCCGTTTCATTAGAAATCAGAGTCTGTTCTGCGGGCTGCTGCTCCTGCTTGCCTAGGCCAAGTCTCAAGGTGGGAGATACCACCCTACAGGGAAAGCCTCTTTGCCCATGCTCCTCCTCTGGGAAAGCACAGCATTCGTTGGGAAATCTGAGTCGCTTTGTGGGATGCTGCTGCTGCTTGCCTGAGCTAGTCTGCGCAGCACGGTGGAAGAAACCCGCATGGAGCGATATTCTCTTGGCCCTAGCATTGCCACTGCCTGCGAGAGAAGCGTGGATGCACCTCTGGAAAGGGACTTAAGGATAGGGACACGGCTGTCACCGTGATCTCCGGGAGCAAGTCTGGGGAAGGAGCAGAACGCCTCCCCGGGAGAAGAGAAGGAGCTGCTGGCCTTGTCCAGAAACAGTCGCAAAGCAGGAGAGCCGGCCCTGGGAAGAACAGCGGGACGGTGGCATGACAAGCGTCACCCGCTCCCAATGCGTATAGACGGAAGCCTGGCTTTAGGAAGACAGGAGGGGACGGCTAGGGCAGGCGCGCATACGCCACTCTGAGGAAGGAGTCTGGGCAGAAGGCAGGCCTGTTCTGTGTGCCTCCTGTCCCAAAGGGAGAGCATCTCCGAGGCCACCTGTCCCTAGGGCAGACGTGGGCTTGCCACCAGGCGCCATAACCTGAACTCGCAGATACAGCTCCCTGGAAGAAAGGGCAGCCAGATACCATCTTCCTCCAAGAGGTGGCAGCGTTGGGGGTGGCAGCGGTGTGTCGGGGAAGAAGAGGGACAGTCCCCCACTGCTCCCCATCCAAGTGCACGGGCGCTGTGGAGGGTTCCTGTCGCCTCTCCTTTCCTATTGCAAAGGCACTGGCGTAGTCCCCGAGTCCGCCTGAACTCCAGAGCAAAAAGCCAAGCCTTACTACGCCAGGAGATGGCAGTTGGCAGGGAGTGTCATCCTAGACCACGCAAGCTGCTGCAGGGTGGTGGCTGTTTCTGCAAGTTCAGACTGGCAGGGTGATCCCAGGGTGCGACCATGGAGCCCGGGACAAAAAAGCCCAAGAGGCACCAGCTCTCCCGCAGATCTCCTTCCCTGACGCGACAGAGCAAACGCCCAAAGCCTTGCTGAGGAAGCAGCAGCGAAGTGCGGTTCAGGCCAAGCTGAAAACCTCTGCGAAAGCATAGCAGTCGCTGGGAAAAAAGAGTCGGTTCTCTGGGCTACTGTTGCTGCTTGCTTGAGCCTAGTATTGGCAGCACGGTGGCAGAATCCCGCATAGAGCGAAAGCCTCTTTGCCTGGGCATACCCTCTAGGAAAGCACAGCATTCTTGGGGAAAACAGAGTCGGTTCTGTGCGATGCATATGTCGCTTGCCTGTACAGAGTCTCCGAAGCACGGTGAAAGAAACCCGCATGGAGCGAAATCCTCTTGGCCCTGGCATACCCTCTACTTGAGAGAGAAGCGTGGTTGTGCCTGTGGAAACAGCCTTAACGAAAGGTCATGAAACAGGAGAGCATGCATTGCAACAATAGCGGACAGGTGGCAAGACAAGTGTCACCCTCTCCGTTTGCTTAGAAATCAGAGTCGGTTCTGCGGGCTGCTGCTCCTGCTTGCCTAGGCCAAGTCTCAAGGTGGGAGAACCCACCATACAGCGAAAGCCTCTTTGCCCAGGCTCCTCCTCTGGGAAAGCACAGCATTCGTTGGGAAATCTGAGTCGCTTTGTGGGATGCTGTTGCTACTTGACTGAGCTAGTCTGCGCAGCACGGTGGAAGAAACCCGCATGGAGCGAAATTCTCTGGGTCCTAGCATCCCCACTGCCTGCGAGAGAAGCGTGGATGCACATCTGGAAAGGGCCTTAAGGATAGGGACACGGCTGACACCGTGTTCCCCGGGAGCAAGTCTGGGGAAGGAGCAGAACGCCTCCCCGGGAGAAGAGAAGGAGCCGTTGGCCTTGTTGTCGGGAAACAGTCGCAAAGCAGGAGAGATTGCCCTGGGAAGAACAGTGGGACGGTGGCAAGACAAGCGTCACCCGCTCCCTGTGCGTAGAGACGGAAGCCTGGCTTTAGGAAGACACGAGGGGATGGCTAGGGCAGACGCGCATACTCTGCTCTGAGGAAGGAGTCTGGGCAGAAGGAAGGCCTGTTCTGTGTGCCTTTTGTCCCAAGGGGACAGCATCTCCAAGGCCACCTGTCCCTAGGCAAGATGTGGGCATGCCACCAGGCGCCATAACCTGAACTCGCAGATAAAGCTCCCTGGAAGAAATGGGAGCCAGATGACATCTTCCTCCAAGAGGTGGCAGCTTTGGGGGAGGAAGGGGGTGTGTCGTGGAAGAAGAGGGGACAGTCCCCCACAGCTCCCCATCCCAGTGCACGGGCGCTGTGCAGGGTTCCTGTCGCTTCTCCTTTCCTATGTGGAAGGCGCTGGCCTAGTCCCCAAGTCCGCCTGAACTCGAGAGCAAAAAGCCAAGCCTTACTACGCCAGAAGAAGGCAGTTGGCAGGGATTGTCATCCTAGACCACGCACGCTGCTGCAGGGTGGTGGCTGTGTCTGCGAGGTTCAGCCTGGCACGGTGATCCCAGGGTGCGACCATGGAGCCCGGGATAGCAAAGCCCAAGTGGAACCAGCTCTCCCGCAGATCTCCTTCCCTGACGCGACAGAGCAAACGCCCAAAGCCTTGCTGAGGAAGCAGCAGCGAAGTGCGGTTCAGGCCAAGCTGAAAACCTCTGCGAAAGCATAGCAGTCGCTGGGAAAAAAGAGTCGGTTCTCTGGGCTGCGGTTGCTGCTTGCTTGAGCCTAATATTGGCAGCACGGTGGCAGAATCCCGCATAGAGCGAAAGCCTCTTTGCCTGGGCATCCCCTCTAGGAAAGCACAGCATTCTTGGGGAAAACAGAGTCGGTTCTGTGCGATGCAGATGCCGCTTGCCTGAACATGGTCTCCGAAGCACGCTGTAAGAAACCCGCATGGAGCGAAATCCTCTTGGCCCGGGCATCCCCTGTACTTGAGAGCGAAGCGTGGTTGTGACTGTGGAAACAGTCTTAACGAAAGGTCATGAAACAGGAGAGCATGCATTGCAACAATAGCGGGCAGGTGGCAAGAAAAGTGTCACCCTCTCCGTTTCATTAGAAATCAGAGTCTGTTCTGCGGGCTGCTGCTCCTGCTTGCCTAGGCCAAGTCTCAAGGTGGGAGATACCACCCTACAGGGAAAGCCTCTTTGCCCATGCTCCTCCTCTGGGAAAGCACAGCATTCGTTGGGAAATCTGAGTCGCTTTGTGGGATGCTGTTGCTGCTTGCCTGAGCTAGTCTGCGCAGCACGGTGGAAGAAACCCGCATGGAGCGAAATTCTCTTGGCCCTAGCATTGCCACTGCCTGCGAGAGAAGCGTGGATGCACCTCTGGAAAGGGACTTAAGGATAGGGACACGGCTGTCACCGTGATCTCCGGGAGCAAGTCTGGGGAAGGAGCAGAACGCCTCCCCGGGAGAAGAGAAGGAGCTGTTGGCCTTGTCCAGAAACAGTCGCAAAGCAGGAGAGCCGGCCCTGGGAAGAACAGCGGGACGGTGGCATGACAAGCGTCTCCCGCTCCCAATGCGTATAGACGGAAGCCTGGCTTTAGGAAGACAGGAGGGGACGGCTAGGGCAGGCGCGCATACGCCACTCTGAGGAAGGAGTCTGGGCAGAAGGCAGGCCTGTTCTGTGTGCCTCCTGTCCCAAGGGGAGAGCATCTCCGAGGCCACCTGTCCCTAGGGCAGACGTGGGCTTGCCACCAGGCGCCATAACCTGAACTCGCAGATACAGCTCCCTGGAAGAAAGGGCAGCCAGATACCATCTTCCTCCAAGAGGTGGCAGCGTTGGGGGTGGCAGCGGTGTGTCGGGGAAGAAGAGGGACAGTCCCCCACTGCTCCCCATCCAAGTGCACGGGCGCTGTGGAGGGTTCCTGTCGCCTCTCCTTTCCTATTGCAAAGGCACTGGCGTAGTCCCCGAGTCCGCCTGAACTCCAGAGCAAAAAGCCAAGCCTTACTACGCCAGGAGATGGCAGTTGGCAGGGAGTGTCATCCTAGACCACGCAAGCTGCTGCAGGGTGGTGGCTGTTTCTGCAAGTTCAGACTGGCAGGGTGATCCCAGGGTGCGACCATGGAGCCCGGGACAAAAAAGCCCAAGAGGCACCAGCTCTCCCGCAGATCTCCTTCCCTGACGCGACAGAGCAAACGCCCAAAGCCTTGCTGAGGAAGCAGCAGCGAAGTGCGGTTCAGGCCAAGCTGAAAACCTCTGCGAAAGCATAGCAGTCGCTGGGAAAAAAAGGTCGGTTCTCTGGGCTACTGTTGCTGCTTGCTTGAGCCTAGTATTGGCAGCACGGTGGCAGAATCCCGCATAGAGCGAAAGCCTCTTTGCCTGGGCATACCCTCTAGGAAAGCACAGCATTCTTGGGGAAAACAGAGTCGGTTCTGTGCGATGCATATGTCGCTTGCCTGTACAGAGTCTCCGAAGCACGGTGAAAGAAACCCGCATGGAGCGAAATCCTCTTGGCCCGGGCATCCCCTCTACTTGAGAGAGAAGCGTGGTTGTGCCTGTGGAAACAGCCTTAACGAAAGGTCATGAAACAGGAGAGCATGCATTGCAACAATAGCGGACAGGTGGCAAGACAAGTGTCACCCTCTCCGTTTGCTTAGAAAGCAGAGTCGGTTCTGCGGGCTGCTGCTCCTGCTTGCCTAGGCCAAGTCTCAAGGTGGGAGAAACCACCATACAGCGAAAGCCTCTTTGCCCAGGCTCCTCCTCTGGGAAAGCACAGCATTCGTTGGGAAATCTGAGTCGCTTTGTGGGATGCTGTTGCTACTTGCCTGAGCTAGTCTGCGCAGCACGGTGGAAGAAACCCGCATGGAGCGAAATTCTCTGGGTCCTAGCATCCCCACTGCCTGCGAGAGAAGCGTGGATGCACATCTGGAAAGGGCCTTAAGGATAGGGACACGGCTGACACCGTGTTCCCCGGGAGAAAGTCTGGGGAAGGAGCAGAACGCTTCCCCGGGAGAAGAGAAGGAGCCGTTGGCCTTGTTGTCGGGAAACAGTCGCAAAGCAGGAGAGATTGCCCTGGGAAGAACAGTGGGACGGTGGCAAGACAAGCGTCACCCGCTCCCTGTGCGTAGAGACGGAAGCCTGGCTTTAGGAAGACACGAGGGGATGGCTAGGGCAGACGCGCATACTCTGCTCTGAGGAAGGAGTCTGGGCAGAAGGAAGGCCTGTTCTGTGTGCCTTTTGTCCCAAGGGGACAGCATCTCCAAGGCCACCTGTCCCTAGGCAAGATGTGGGCATGCCACCAGGCGCCATAACCTGAACTCGCAGATACAGCTCCCTGGAAGAAAGGGGAGCCAGATGACATCTTCCTCCAAGAGGTGGCAGCTTTGGGGGAGGAAGGGGGTGTGTCGTGGAAGAAGAGGGGACAGTCCCCCACAGCTCCCCATCCCAGTGCACGGGCGCTGTGCAGGGTTCCTGTCGCTTCTCCTTTCCTATGTGGAAGGCGCTGGCCTAGTCCCCAAGTCCGCCTGAACTCGACAGCAAAAAGCCAAACCTTACTACGCCAGAAGAAGGCAGTTGGCAGGGATTGTCATCCTAGACCACGCACGCAGCTGCAGGGTGGTGGCTGTGTCTGCGAGGTTCAGCCTGGCACGGTGATCCCAGGGTGCGACCATGGAGCCCGGGATAGCAAAGCCCAAGTGGAACCAGCTCTCCCGCAGATCTCCTTCCCTGACGCGACAGAGCGAACGCCCAAAGCCTTGCTGAGGAAGCAGCAGCGAAGTGCGGTTCAGGCCAAGCTGAAAACCTGTGCCAAAGCATAGCAGTTGCTGGGAAAAAAGAGTCGGTTCTCTGGGCTGCTGTTGCTGCTTGCTTGAGCCTAGTATTGGCAGCACGGTGGCAGAATCCCGCATAGAGCGAAAGCCTCTTTGCCTGGGCATCCCCTCTAAGAAAGCACAGCATTCTTGGGGAAAACAGAGTCGGTTCTGTGCGATGCAGATGCCGCTTGCCTGAACATGGTCTCCGAAGCACGCTGTAAGAAACCCGCATGGAGCGAAATCCTCTTGGCCCGGGCATCCCCTGTACTTGAGAGCGAAGCGTGGTTGTGACTGTGGAAACAGTCTTAACGAAAGGTCATGAAACAGGAGAGCATGCATTGCAACAATAGCGGGCAGGTGGCAAGACAAGTGTCACCCTCTCTGTTTGCTTAGAAATCAGAGTCTGTTCTGCGGGCTGCTCCTCCTGCTTGCCTAGGCCAAGTCTCAAGGTGGGAGATACCACCCTACAGGGAAAGCCTCTTTGCCTAGGCTCCTCCTCTGGGAAAGCACAGCATTCGTTGGGAAATCTGAGTCGCTTTGTGGGATGCTGCTGCTGCTTGCCTGAGCTAGTCTGCGCAGCACGGTGGAAGAAACCCGCATGGAGCGAAATTCTCTTGGCCCTAGCATCGCCCCTGCCTGCGAGAGAAGCGTGGATGCACATCTGGAAAGGGACTTAAGGATAGGGACACGGCTGTCACCGTGATCTTCGGGAGCAAGTCTGGGGAAGGAGCAGAACGCCTCCCCGGGAGAAGAGAAGGAGCTGTTGGCCTTGTCCAGAAACAGTCGCAAAGCAGGAGAGCCTGCCCTGGGAAGAACAGCGGGACGGTGGCATGACAAGCGTCACCCGCTCCCAATGCGTATAGACGGAAGCCTGGCTTTAGGAAGACAGGAGGGGACGGCTAGGGCAGGGGTGCATACGCCACTCTGAGGAAGGAGTCTGGGCAGAAGGCAGGCCTGTTCTGTGTGCGTCCTGTCCCAAGGGGAGAGCATCTCCGAGGCCATCTGTCCCTAGGGCAGACGTGGGCTTGCCACCAGGCGCCATAACCTGAACTCGCAGATACAGCTCCCTGGAAGAAAGGGCAGCCAGATACCATCTTCCTCCAAGAGGTGGCAGCGTTGGGGGTGGCAGCGGTGTGTCGGGGAAGAAGACGGGACTGTCCCCCACTGCTCCCCATCCAAGTGCACGGGCGCTGTGGAGGGTTCCTGTCGCCTCTCCTTTCCTATTGCAAAGGCCCTGGCGTAGTCCCCGAGTCCGCCTGAACTCCAGAGCAAAAAGCCAAGCCTTACTACGCCAGGAGATGGCAGTTGGCAGGGAGTGTCATCCTAGACCACGCAAGCTGCTGCAGGGTGGTGGCTGTTTCTGCAAGTTCAGACTGGCAGGGTGATCCCAGGGTGCGACCATGGAGCCCGGGATAGCAAAGCCCAAGAGGCACCAGCTCTCCCGCAGATCTCCTTCCCTGACGCGACAGAGCAAACGCCCAAAGCCTTGCTGAGGAAGCAGCAGCGAAGTGCGGTTCAGGCCAAGCTGAAAACCTCTGCGAAAGCATAGCAGTCGCTGGGAAAAAAGAGTCGGTTCTCTGGGCTACTGTTGCTGCTTGCTTGAGCCTAGTATTGGCTGCACGGTGGCAGAATCCCGCATAGAGCGAAAGCCTCCTTGCCTGGGCATCCCCTGTAGGAAAGCACAGCATTCTTGGGGAAAACAGAGTCGGTTCTGTGCGATTCATATGTCGCTTGCCTGTACAGAGTCTCCGAAGCACGGTGAAAGAAACCCGCATGGAGCGAAATCCTCTTGGCCCGGGCATCCCCTCTACTTGAGAGAGAAGCGTGGTGGTGCCTGTGGAAACAGCCTTAACGAAAGGTCATGAAACAGGAGAGCATGCATTGCAACAATAGCGGACAGGTGGCAACACAAGTGTCACACTCTCCGTTTGCTTAGAAATTAGAGTCGGTTCTGCGGGCTGCTGTTCCTGCTTGCCTAGGCCTAGTCTCAAGGTGGGAGAAACCACCATACAGCGAAAGCCTCTTTGCCCAGGCTCCTCCTCTGGGAAAGCACAGCATTCGTTGGGAAATCTGAGTCGGTTTGTGGGATGCTGTTGCTACTTGCCTGAGCTAGTCTGCGCAGCACGGTGGAAGAAACCCGCATGGAGCGAAATTCTCTGGGTCCTAGCATCCCCACTGCCTGCGAGAGAAGCGTGGATGCACATCTGGAAAGGGCCTTAAGGATAGGGACACGGCTGACACCGTGTTCCCCGGGAGCAAGTCTGGGGAAGGAGCAGAACGCCTCCCCGGGAGAAGAGAAGGAGCCGTTGGCCTTGTTGTCGGGAAACAGTCGCAAAGCAGGAGAGATTGCCCTGGGAAGAACAGTGGGACGGTGGCAAGACAAGCGTCACCCGCTCCCTGTGCGTAGAGACGGAAGCCTGGCTTTAGGAAGACACGAGGGGATGGCTAGGGCAGACGCGCATACTCTGCTCTGAGGAAGGAGTCTGGGCAGAAGGAAGGCCTGTTCTGTGTGCCTTTTGTCCCAAGGGGACAGCATCTCCAAGGCCACCTGTCCCTAGGCAAGATGTGGGCATGCCACCAGGCGCCATAACCTGAACTCGCAGATACAGCTCCCTGGAAGAAAGGGGAGCCAGATGACATCTTCCTCCAAGAGGTGGCAGCTTTGGGGGAGGAAGGGGGTGTGTCGTGGAAGAAGAGGGGACAGTCCCCCACAGCTCCCCATCCCAGTGCACGGGCGCTGTGCAGGGTTCCTGTCGCTTCTCCTTTCCTATGTGGAAGGCGCTGGCCTAGTCCCCAAGTGCGCCTGAACTCGACAGCAAAAAGCCAAGCCTTACTACGCCAGAAGAAGGCAGTTGGCAGGGATTGTCATCCTAGACCACGCACGCTGCTGCAGGGTGGTGGCTGTGTCTGCGAGGTTCAGCCTGGCACGGTGATCCCAGGGTGCGACCATGGAGCCCGGGATAGCAAAGCCCAAGTGGAACCAGCTCTCCCGCAGATCTCCTTCCCTGACGCGACAGAGCAAATGCCCAAAGCCTTGCTGAGGAAGCAGCAGCGAAGTGCGGTTCAGGCCAAGCTGAAAACCTCTGCGAAAGCATAGCAGTCGCTGGGAAAAAAGAGTCGGTTCTCTGGGCTGCGGTTGCTGCTTGCTTGAGCCTAATATTGGCAGCACGGTGGCAGAATTCCGCATAGAGCGAAAGCCTCTTTGCCTGGGCATCCCCTCTAGGAAAGCACAGCATTCTTGGGGAAAACAGAGTCGGTTCTGTGCGATGCAGATGCCACTTGCCTGAACATGGTCTCCGAAGCACGCTGTAAGAAACCCGCATGGAGCGAAATCCTCTTGGCCCGGGCATCCCCTGTACTTGAGAGCGAAGCGTGGTTGTGACTGTGGAAACAGTCTTAACGAAAGGTCATGAAACAGGAGAGCATGCATTGCAACAATAGCGGGCAGGTGGCAAGACAAGTGTCACCCTCTCCGTTTCATTAGAAATCAGAGTCTGTTCTGCGGGCTGCTGCTCCTGCTTGCCTAGGCCAAGTCTCAAGGTGGGAGATACCACCCTACAGGGAAAGCCTCTTTGCCCATGCTCCTCCTCTGGGAAAGCACAGCATTCGTTGGGAAATCTGAGTCGCTTTGTGGGATGCTGCTGCTGCTTGCCTGAGCTAGTCTGCGCAGCACGGTGGAAGAAACCCGCATGGAGCGAAATTCTCTTGGCCCTAGCATTGCCACTGCCTGCGAGAGAAGCGTGGATGCACCTCTGGAAAGGGACTTAAGGATAGGGACACGGCTGTCACCGTGATCTCCGGGAGCAAGTCTGGGGAAGGAGCAGAACGCCTCCCCGGGAGAAGAGAAGGAGCTGCTGGCCTTGTCCAGAAACAGTCGCAAAGCAGGAGAGCCGGCCCTGGGAAGAACAGCGGGACGGTGGCATGACAAGCGTCACCCGCTCCCAATGCGTATAGACGGAAGCCTGGCTTTAGGAAGACAGGAGGGGACGGCTAGGGCAGGCGCGCATACGCCACTCTGAGGAAGGAGTCTGGGCAGAAGGCAGGCCTGTTCTGTGTGCCTCCTGTCCCAAGGGGAGAGCATCTCCGAGGCCACCTGTCCCTAGGGCAGACGTGGGCTTGCCACCAGGCGCCATAACCTGAACTCGCAGATACAGCTCCCTGGAAGAAAGGGCAGCCAGATACCATCTTCCTCCAAGAGGTGGCAGCGTTGGGGGTGGCAGCGGTGTGTCGGGGAAGAAGAGGGACAGTCCCCCACTGCTCCCCATCCAAGTGCACGGGCGCTGTGGAGGGTTCCTGTCGCCTCTCCTTTCCTATTGCAAAGGCACTGGCGTAGTCCCCGAGTCCGCCTGAACTCCAGAGCAAAAAGCCAAGCCTTACTACGCCAGGAGATGGCAGTTGGCAGGGAGTGTCATCCTAGACCACGCAAGTTGCTGCAGGGTGGTGGCTGTTTCTGCAAGTTCAGACTGGCAGGGTGATCCCAGGGTGCGACCATGGAGCCCGGGACAAAAAAGCCCAAGAGGCACCAGCTCTCCCACAGATCTCCTTCCCTGACGCGACAGAGCAAACGCCCAAAGCCTTGCTGAGGAAGCAGCAGCGAAGTGCGGTTCAGGCCAAGCTGAAAACCTCTGCGAAAGCATAGCAGTCGCTGGGAAAAAAGAGTCGGTTCTCTGGGCTACTGTTGCTGCTTGCTTGAGCCTAGTATTGGCAGCACGGTGGCAGAATCCCGCATAGAGCGAAAGCCTCTTTGCCTGGGCATACCCTCTAGGAAAGCACAGCATTCTTGGGGAAAACAGAGTCGGTTCTGTGCGATGCATATGTCGCTTGCCTGTACAGAGTCTCCGAAGCACGGTGAAAGAAACCCGCATGGAGCGAAATCCTCTTGGCCCGGGCATCCCCTCTACTTGAGAGAGAAGCGTGGTTGTGCCTGTGGAAACAGCCTTAACGAAAGGTCATGAAACAGGAGAGCATGCATTGCAACAATAGCGGACAGGTGGCAAGACAAGTGTCACCCTCTCCGTTTGCTTAGAAATCAGAGTCGGTTCTGCGGGCTGCTGCTCCTGCTTGCCTAGGCCATGTCTCAAGGTGGGAGAACCCACCATACAGCGAAAGCCTCTTTACCCAGGCTCCTCCTCTGGGAAAGCACAGCATTCGTTGGGAAATCTGAGTCGCTTTGTGGGATGCTGTTGCTACTTGACTGAGCTAGTCTGCGCAGCACGGTGGAAGAAACCCGCATGGAGCGAAATTCTCTGGGTCCTAGCATCCCCACTGCCTGCGAGAGAAGCGTGGATGCACATCTGGAAAGGGCCTTAAGGATAGGGACACGGCTGACACCGTGTTCCCCGGGAGCAAGTCTGGGGAAGGAGCAGAACGCCTCCCCGGGAGAAGAGAAGGAGCCGTTGGCCTTGTTGTCGGGAAACAGTCGCAAAGCAGGAGAGATTGCCCTGGGAAGAACAGTGGGACGGTGGCAAGACAAGCGTCACCCGCTCCCTGTGCGTAGAGACGGAAGCCTGGCTTTAGGAAGACACGAGGGGATGGCTAGGGCAGACGCGCATACTCTGCTCTGAGGAAGGAGTCTGGGCAGAAGGAAGGCCTGTTCTGTGTGCCTTTTGTCCCAAGGGGACAGCATCTCCAAGGCCACCTGTCCCTAGGCAAGATGTGGGCATGCCACCAGGCGCCATAACCTGAACTCGCAGATAAAGCTCCCTGGAAGAAATGGGAGCCAGATGACATCTTCCTCCAAGAGGTGGCAGCTTTGGGGGAGGAAGGGGGTGTGTCGTGGAAGAAGAGGGGACAGTCCCCCACAGCTCCCCATCCCAGTGCACGGGCGCTGTGCAGGGTTCCTGTCGCTTCTCCTTTCCTATGTGGAAGGCGCTGGCCTAGTCCCCAAGTCCGCCTGAACTCGAGAGCAAAAAGCCAAGCCTTACTACGCCAGAAGAAGGCAGTTGGCAGGGATTGTCATCCTAGACCACGCACGCTGCTGCAGGGTGGTGGCTGTGTCTGCGAGGTTCAGCCTGGCACGGTGATCCCAGGGTGCGACCATGGAGCCCGGGATAGCAAAGCCCAAGTGGAACCAGCTCTCCCGCAGATCTCCTTCCCTGACGCGACAGAGCAAACGCCCAAAGCCTTGCTGAGGAAGCAGCAGCGAAGTGCGGTTCAGGCCAAGCTGAAAACCTCTGCGAAAGCATAGCAGTCGCTGGGAAAAAAGAGTCGGTTCTCTGGGCTGCGGTTGCTGCTTGCTTGAGCCTAATATTGGCAGCACGGTGGCAGAATCCCGCATAGAGCGAAAGCCTCTTTGCCTGGGCATCCCCTCTAGGAAAGCACAGCATTCTTGGGGAAAACAGAGTCGGTTCTGTGCGATGCAGATGCCGCTTGCCTGAACATGGTCTCCGAAGCACGCTGTAAGAAACCCGCATGGAGCGAAATCCTCTTGGCCCGGGCATCCCCTGTACTTGAGAGCGAAGCGTGGTTGTGACTGTGGAAACAGTCTTAACGAAAGGTCATGAAACAGGAGAGCATGCATTGCAACAATAGCGGGCAGGTGGCAAGAAAAGTGTCACCCTCTCCGTTTCATTAGAAATCAGAGTCTGTTCTGCGGGCTGCTGCTCCTGCTTGCCTAGGCCAAGTCTCAAGGTGGGAGATACCACCCTACAGGGAAAGCCTCTTTGCCCATGCTCCTCCTCTGGGAAAGCACAGCATTCGTTGGGAAATCTGAGTCGCTTTGTGGGATGCTGTTGCTGCTTGCCTGAGCTAGTCTGCGCAGCACGGTGGAAGAAACCCGCATGGAGCGAAATTCTCTTGGCCCTAGCATTGCCACTGCCTGCGAGAGAAGCGTGGATGCACCTCTGGAAAGGGACTTAAGGATAGGGACACGGCTGTCACCGTGATCTCCGGGAGCAAGTCTGGGGAAGGAGCAGAACGCCTCCCCGGGAGAAGAGAAGGAGCTGTTGGCCTTGTCCAGAAACAGTCGCAAAGCAGGAGAGCCGGCCCTGGGAAGAACAGCGGGACGGTGGCATGACAAGCGTCTCCCGCTCCCAATGCGTATAGACGGAAGCCTGGCTTTAGGAAGACAGGAGGGGACGGCTAGGGCAGGCGCGCATACGCCACTCTGAGGAAGGAGTCTGGGCAGAAGGCAGGCCTGTTCTGTGTGCCTCCTGTCCCAAGGGGAGAGCATCTCCGAGGCCACCTGTCCCTAGGGCAGACGTGGGCTTGCCACCAGGCGCCATAACCTGAACTCGCAGATACAGCTCCCTGGAAGAAAGGGCAGCCAGATACCATATTCCTCCAAGAGGTGGCAGCGTTGGGGGTGGCAGCGGTGTGTCGGGGAAGAAGAGGGACAGTCCCCCACTGCTCCCCATCCAAGTGCACGGGCGCTGTGGAGGGTTCCTGTCGCCTCTCCTTTCCTATTGCAAAGGCACTGGCGTAGTCCCCGAGTCCGCCTGAACTCCAGAGCAAAAAGCCAAGCCTTACTACGCCAGGAGATGGCAGTTGGCAGGGAGTGTCATCCTAGACCACGCAAGCTGCTGCAGGGTGGTGGCTGTTTCTGCAAGTTCAGACTGGCAGGGTGATCCCAGGGTGCGACCATGGAGCCCGGGACAAAAAAGCCCAAGAGGCACCAGCTCTCCCGCAGATCTCCTTCCCTGACGCGACAGAGCAAACGCCCAAAGCCTTGCTGAGGAAGCAGCAGCGAAGTGCGGTTCAGGCCAAGCTGAAAACCTCTGCGAAAGCATAGCAGTCGCTGGGAAAAAAAGGTCGGTTCTCTGGGCTACTGTTGCTGCTTGCTTGAGCCTAGTATTGGCAGCACGGTGGCAGAATCCCGCATAGAGCGAAAGCCTCTTTGCCTGGGCATACCCTCTAGGAAAGCACAGCATTCTTGGGGAAAACAGAGTCGGTTCTGTGCGATGCATATGTCGCTTGCCTGTACAGAGTCTCCGAAGCACGGTGAAAGAAACCCGCATGGAGCGAAATCCTCTTGGCCCGGGCATCCCCTCTACTTGAGAGAGAAGCGTGGTTGTGCCTGTGGAAACAGCCTTAACGAAAGGTCATGAAACAGGAGAGCATGCATTGCAACAATAGCGGACAGGTGGCAAGACAAGTGTCACCCTCTCCGTTTGCTTAGAAAGCAGAGTCGGTTCTGCGGGCTGCTGCTCCTGCTTGCCTAGGCCAAGTCTCAAGGTGGGAGAAACCACCATACAGCGAAAGCCTCTTTGCCCAGGCTCCTCCTCTGGGAAAGCACAGCATTCGTTGGGAAATCTGAGTCGCTTTGTGGGATGCTGTTGCTACTTGCCTGAGCTAGTCTGCGCAGCACGGTGGAAGAAACCCGCATGGAGCGAAATTCTCTGGGTCCTAGCATCCCCACTGCCTGCGAGAGAAGCGTGGATGCACATCTGGAAAGGGCCTTAAGGATAGGGACACGGCTGACACCGTGTTCCCCGGGAGAAAGTCTGGGGAAGGAGCAGAACGCTTCCCCGGGAGAAGAGAAGGAGCCGTTGGCCTTGTTGTCGGGAAACAGTCGCAAAGCAGGAGAGATTGCCCTGGGAAGAACAGTGGGACGGTGGCAAGACAAGCGTCACCCGCTCCCTGTGCGTAGAGACGGAAGCCTGGCTTTAGGAAGACACGAGGGGATGGCTAGGGCAGACGCGCATACTCTGCTCTGAGGAAGGAGTCTGGGCAGAAGGAAGGCCTGTTCTGTGTGCCTTTTGTCCCAAGGGGACAGCATCTCCAAGGCCACCTGTCCCTAGGCAAGATGTGGGCATGCCACCAGGCGCCATAACCTGAACTCGCAGATACAGCTCCCTGGAAGAAAGGGGAGCCAGATGACATCTTCCTCCAAGAGGTGGCAGCTTTGGGGGAGGAAGGGGGTGTGTCGTGGAAGAAGAGGGGACAGTCCCCCACAGCTCCCCATCCCAGTGCACGGGCGCTGTGCAGGGTTCCTGTCGCTTCTCCTTTCCTATGTGGAAGGCGCTGGCCTAGTCCCCAAGTCCGCCTGAACTCGACAGCAAAAAGCCAAACCTTACTACGCCAGAAGAAGGCAGTTGGCAGGGATTGTCATCCTAGACCACGCACGCAGCTGCAGGGTGGTGGCTGTGTCTGCGAGGTTCAGCCTGGCACGGTGATCCCAGGGTGCGACCATGGAGCCCGGGATAGCAAAGCCCAAGTGGAACCAGCTCTCCCGCAGATCTCCTTCCCTGACGCGACAGAGCGAACGCCCAAAGCCTTGCTGAGGAAGCAGCAGCGAAGTGCGGTTCAGGCCAAGCTGAAAACCTGTGCCAAAGCATAGCAGTTGCTGGGAAAAAAGAGTCGGTTCTCTGGGCTGCTGTTGCTGCTTGCTTGAGCCTAGTATTGGCAGCACGGTGGCAGAATCCCGCATAGAGCGAAAGCCTCTTTGCCTGGGCATCCCCTCTAAGAAAGCACAGCATTCTTGGGGAAAACAGAGTCGGTTCTGTGCGATGCAGATGCCGCTTGCCTGAACATGGTCTCCGAAGCACGCTGTAAGAAACCCGCATGGAGCGAAATCCTCTTGGCCCGGGCATCCCCTGTACTTGAGAGCGAAGCGTGGTTGTGACTGTGGAAACAGTCTTAACGAAAGGTCATGAAACAGGAGAGCATGCATTGCAACAATAGCGGGCAGGTGGCAAGACAAGTGTCACCCTCTCTGTTTGCTTAGAAATCAGAGTCTGTTCTGCGGGCTGCTCCTCCTGCTTGCCTAGGCCAAGTCTCAAGGTGGGAGATACCACCCTACAGGGAAAGCCTCTTTGCCTAGGCTCCTCCTCTGGGAAAGCACAGCATTCGTTGGGAAATCTGAGTCGCTTTGTGGGATGCTGCTGCTGCTTGCCTGAGCTAGTCTGCGCAGCACGGTGGAAGAAACCCGCATGGAGCGAAATTCTCTTGGCCCTAGCATCGCCCCTGCCTGCGAGAGAAGCGTGGATGCACATCTGGAAAGGGACTTAAGGATAGGGACACGGCTGTCACCGTGATCTTCGGGAGCAAGTCTGGGGAAGGAGCAGAACGCCTCCCCGGGAGAAGAGAAGGAGCTGTTGGCCTTGTCCAGAAACAGTCGCAAAGCAGGAGAGCCTGCCCTGGGAAGAACAGCGGGACGGTGGCATGACAAGCGTCACCCGCTCCCAATGCGTATAGACGGAAGCCTGGCTTTAGGAAGACAGGAGGGGACGGCTAGGGCAGGGGTGCATACGCCACTCTGAGGAAGGAGTCTGGGCAGAAGGCAGGCCTGTTCTGTGTGCGTCCTGTCCCAAGGGGAGAGCATCTCCGAGGCCATCTGTCCCTAGGGCAGACGTGGGCTTGCCACCAGGCGCCATAACCTGAACTCGCAGATACAGCTCCCTGGAAGAAAGGGCAGCCAGATACCATCTTCCTCCAAGAGGTGGCAGCGTTGGGGGTGGCAGCGGTGTGTCGGGGAAGAAGACGGGACTGTCCCCCACTGCTCCCCATCCAAGTGCACGGGCGCTGTGGAGGGTTCCTGTCGCCTCTCCTTTCCTATTGCAAAGGCCCTGGCGTAGTCCCCGAGTCCGCCTGAACTCCAGAGCAAAAAGCCAAGCCTTACTACGCCAGGAGATGGCAGTTGGCAGGGAGTGTCATCCTAGACCACGCAAGCTGCTGCAGGGTGGTGGCTGTTTCTGCAAGTTCAGACTGGCAGGGTGATCCCAGGGTGCGACCATGGAGCCCGGGATAGCAAAGCCCAAGAGGCACCAGCTCTCCCGCAGATCTCCTTCCCTGACGCGACAGAGCAAACGCCCAAAGCCTTGCTGAGGAAGCAGCAGCGAAGTGCGGTTCAGGCCAAGCTGAAAACCTCTGCCAAAGCATAGCAGTCGCTGGGAAAAAAGAGTCGGTTCTCTGGGCTACTGTTGCTGCTTGCTTGAGCCTAGTATTGGCTGCACGGTGGCAGAATCCCGCATAGAGCGAAAGCCTCCTTGCCTGGGCATCCCCTGTAGGAAAGCACAGCATTCTTGGGGAAAACAGAGTCGGTTCTGTGCGATTCATATGTCGCTTGCCTGTACAGAGTCTCCGAAGCACGGTGAAAGAAACCCGCATGGAGCGAAATCCTCTTGGCCCGGGCATCCCCTCTACTTGAGAGAGAAGCGTGGTGGTGCCTGTGGAAACAGCCTTAACGAAAGGTCATGAAACAGGAGAGCATGCATTGCAACAATAGCGGACAGGTGGCAACACAAGTGTCACACTCTCCGTTTGCTTAGAAATTAGAGTCGGTTCTGCGGGCTGCTGTTCCTGCTTGCCTAGGCCTAGTCTCAAGGTGGGAGAAACCACCATACAGCGAAAGCCTCTTTGCCCAGGCTCCTCCTCTGGGAAAGCACAGCATTCGTTGGGAAATCTGAGTCGGTTTGTGGGATGCTGTTGCTACTTGCCTGAGCTAGTCTGCGCAGCACGGTGGAAGAAACCCGCATGGAGCGAAATTCTCTGGGTCCTAGCATCCCCACTGCCTGCGAGAGAAGCGTGGATGCACATCTGGAAAGGGCCTTAAGGATAGGGACACGGCTGACACCGTGTTCCCCGGGAGCAAGTCTGGGGAAGGAGCAGAACGCCTCCCCGGGAGAAGAGAAGGAGCCGTTGGCCTTGTTGTCGGGAAACAGTCGCAAAGCAGGAGAGATTGCCCTGGGAAGAACAGTGGGACGGTGGCAAGACAAGCGTCACCCGCTCCCTGTGCGTAGAGACGGAAGCCTGGCTTTAGGAAGACACGAGGGGATGGCTAGGGCAGACGCGCATACTCTGCTCTGAGGAAGGAGTCTGGGCAGAAGGAAGGCCTGTTCTGTGTGCCTTTTGTCCCAAGGGGACAGCATCTCCAAGGCCACCTGTCCCTAGGCAAGATGTGGGCATGCCACCAGGCGCCATAACCTGAACTCGCAGATACAGCTCCCTGGAAGAAAGGGGAGCCAGATGACATCTTCCTCCAAGAGGTGGCAGCTTTGGGGGAGGAAGGGGGTGTGTCGTGGAAGAAGAGGGGACAGTCCCCCACAGCTCCCCATCCCAGTGCACGGGCGCTGTGCAGGGTTCCTGTCGCTTCTCCTTTCCTATGTGGAAGGCGCTGGCCTAGTCCCCAAGTGCGCCTGAACTCGACAGCAAAAAGCCAAGCCTTACTACGCCAGAAGAAGGCAGTTGGCAGGGATTGTCATCCTAGACCACGCACGCTGCTGCAGGGTGGTGGCTGTGTCTGCGAGGTTCAGCCTGGCACGGTGATCCCAGGGTGCGACCATGGAGCCCGGGATAGCAAAGCCCAAGTGGAACCAGCTCTCCCGCAGATCTCCTTCCCTGACGCGACAGAGCAAATGCCCAAAGCCTTGCTGAGGAAGCAGCAGCGAAGTGCGGTTCAGGCCAAGCTGAAAACCTCTGCGAAAGCATAGCAGTCGCTGGGAAAAAAGAGTCGGTTCTCTGGGCTGCGGTTGCTGCTTGCTTGAGCCTAATATTGGCAGCACGGTGGCAGAATTCCGCATAGAGCGAAAGCCTCTTTGCCTGGGCATCCCCTCTAGGAAAGCACAGCATTCTTGGGGAAAACAGAGTCGGTTCTGTGCGATGCAGATGCCACTTGCCTGAACATGGTCTCCGAAGCACGCTGTAAGAAACCCGCATGGAGCGAAATCCTCTTGGCCCGGGCATCCCCTGTACTTGAGAGCGAAGCGTGGTTGTGACTGTGGAAACAGTCTTAACGAAAGGTCATGAAACAGGAGAGCATGCATTGCAACAATAGCGGGCAGGTGGCAAGACAAGTGTCACCCTCTCCGTTTCATTAGAAATCAGAGTCTGTTCTGCGGGCTGCTGCTCCTGCTTGCCTAGGCCAAGTCTCAAGGTGGGAGATACCACCCTACAGGGAAAGCCTCTTTGCCCATGCTCCTCCTCTGGGAAAGCACAGCATTCGTTGGGAAATCTGAGTCGCTTTGTGGGATGCTGCTGCTGCTTGCCTGAGCTAGTCTGCGCAGCACGGTGGAAGAAACCCGCATGGAGCGAAATTCTCTTGGCCCTAGCATTGCCACTGCCTGCGAGAGAAGCGTGGATGCACCTCTGGAAAGGGACTTAAGGATAGGGACACGGCTGTCACCGTGATCTCCGGGAGCAAGTCTGGGGAAGGAGCAGAACGCCTCCCCGGGAGAAGAGAAGGAGCTGCTGGCCTTGTCCAGAAACAGTCGCAAAGCAGGAGAGCCGGCCCTGGGAAGAACAGCGGGACGGTGGCATGACAAGCGTCACCCGCTCCCAATGCGTATAGACGGAAGCCTGGCTTTAGGAAGACAGGAGGGGACGGCTAGGGCAGGCGCGCATACGCCACTCTGAGGAAGGAGTCTGGGCAGAAGGCAGGCCTGTTCTGTGTGCCTCCTGTCCCAAGGGGAGAGCATCTCCGAGGCCACCTGTCCCTAGGGCAGACGTGGGCTTGCCACCAGGCGCCATAACCTGAACTCGCAGATACAGCTCCCTGGAAGAAAGGGCAGCCAGATACCATCTTCCTCCAAGAGGTGGCAGCGTTGGGGGTGGCAGCGGTGTGTCGGGGAAGAAGAGGGACAGTCCCCCACTGCTCCCCATCCAAGTGCACGGGCGCTGTGGAGGGTTCCTGTCGCCTCTCCTTTCCTATTGCAAAGGCACTGGCGTAGTCCCCGAGTCCGCCTGAACTCCAGAGCAAAAAGCCAAGCCTTACTACGCCAGGAGATGGCAGTTGGCAGGGAGTGTCATCCTAGACCACGCAAGTTGCTGCAGGGTGGTGGCTGTTTCTGCAAGTTCAGACTGGCAGGGTGATCCCAGGGTGCGACCATGGAGCCCGGGACAAAAAAGCCCAAGAGGCACCAGCTCTCCCACAGATCTCCTTCCCTGACGCGACAGAGCAAACGCCCAAAGCCTTGCTGAGGAAGCAGCAGCGAAGTGCGGTTCAGGCCAAGCTGAAAACCTCTGCGAAAGCATAGCAGTCGCTGGGAAAAAAGAGTCGGTTCTCTGGGCTACTGTTGCTGCTTGCTTGAGCCTAGTATTGGCAGCACGGTGGCAGAATCCCGCATAGAGCGAAAGCCTCTTTGCCTGGGCATACCCTCTAGGAAAGCACAGCATTCTTGGGGAAAACAGAGTCGGTTCTGTGCGATGCATATGTCGCTTGCCTGTACAGAGTCTCCGAAGCACGGTGAAAGAAACCCGCATGGAGCGAAATCCTCTTGGCCCGGGCATCCCCTCTACTTGAGAGAGAAGCGTGGTTGTGCCTGTGGAAACAGCCTTAACGAAAGGTCATGAAACAGGAGAGCATGCATTGCAACAATAGCGGACAGGTGGCAAGACAAGTGTCACCCTCTCCGTTTGCTTAGAAATCAGAGTCGGTTCTGCGGGCTGCTGCTCCTGCTTGCCTAGGCCAAGTCTCAAGGTGGGAGAACCCACCATACAGCGAAAGCCTCTTTACCCAGGCTCCTCCTCTGGGAAAGCACAGCATTCGTTGGGAAATCTGAGTCGCTTTGTGGGATGCTGTTGCTACTTGACTGAGCTAGTCTGCGCAGCACGGTGGAAGAAACCCGCATGGAGCGAAATTCTCTGGGTCCTAGCATCCCCACTGCCTGCGAGAGAAGCGTGGATGCACATCTGGAAAGGGCCTTAAGGATAGGGACACGGCTGACACCGTGTTCCCCGGGAGCAAGTCTGGGGAAGGAGCAGAACGCCTCCCCGGGAGAAGAGAAGGAGCCGTTGGCCTTGTTGTCGGGAAACAGTCGCAAAGCAGGAGAGATTGCCCTGGGAAGAACAGTGGGACGGTGGCAAGACAAGCGTCACCCGCTCCCTGTGCGTAGAGACGGAAGCCTGGCTTTAGGAAGACACGAGGGGATGGCTAGGGCAGACGCGCATACTCTGCTCTGAGGAAGGAGTCTGGGCAGAAGGAAGGCCTGTTCTGTGTGCCTTTTGTCCCAAGGGGACAGCATCTCCAAGGCCACCTGTCCCTAGGCAAGATGTGGGCATGCCACCAGGCGCCATAACCTAAACTCGCAGATACAGCTCCCTGGAAGAAAGGGGAGCCAGATGACATCTTCCTCCAAGAGGTGGCAGCTTTGGGGGAGGAAGGGGGTGTGTCGTGGAAGAAGAGGGGACAGTCCCCCACAGCTCCCCATCCCAGTGCACGGGCGCTGTGCAGGGTTCCTGTCGCTTCTCCTTTCCTATGTGGAAGGCGCTGGCCTAGTCCCCAAGTCCGCCTGAACTCGAGAGCAAAAAGCCAAGCCTTACTACGCCAGAAGAAGGCAGTTGGCAGGGATTGTCATCCTAGACCACGCACGCTGCTGCAGGGTGGTGGCTGTGTCTGCGAGGTTCAGCCTGGCACGGTGATCCCAGGGTGCGACCATGGAGCCCGGGATAGCAAAGCCCAAGTGGAACCAGCTCTCCCGCAGATCTCCTTCCCTGACGCGACAGAGCAAACGCCCAAAGCCTTGCTGAGGAAGCAGCAGCGAAGTGCGGTTCAGGCCAAGCTCAAAACCTCTGCGAAAGCATAGCAGTCGCTGGGAAAAAAGAGTCGGTTCTCTGGGCTGCGGTTGCTGCTTGCTTGAGCCTAATATTGGCAGCACGGTGGCAGAATCCCGCATAGAGCGAAAGCCTCTTTGCCTGGGCATCCCCTCTAGGAAAGCACAGCATTCTTGGGGAAAACAGAGTCGGTTCTGTGCGATGCAGATGCCGCTTGCCTGAACATGGTCTCCGAAGCACGCTGTAAGAAACCCGCATGGAGCGAAATCCTCTTGGCCCGGGCATCCCCTGTACTTGAGAGCGAAGCGTGGTTGTGACTGTGGAAACAGTCTTAACGAAAGGTCATGAAACAGGAGAGCATGCATTGCAACAATAGCGGGCAGGTGGCAAGACAAGTGTCACCCTCTCTGTTTGCTTAGAAATCAGAGTCTGTTCTGCGGGCTGCTCCTCCTGCTTGCCTAGGCCAAGTCTCAAGGTGGGAGATACCACCCTACAGGGAAAGCCTCTTTGCCCATGCTCCTCCTCTGGGAAAGCAAAGCATTCGTTGGGAAATCTGAGTCGCTTTGTGGGATGCTGCTGCTGCTTGCCTGAGCTAGTCTGCGCAGCACGGTGGAAGAAACCCGCATGGAGCGAAATTCTCTTGGCCCTAGCATTGCCACTGCCTGCGAGAGAAGCGTGGATGCACCTCTGGAAAGGGACTTAAGGATAGGGACACGGCTGTCACCGTGATCTCCGGGAGCAAGTCTGGGGAAGGAGCAGAACGCCTCCCCGGGAGAAGAGAAGGAGCTGTTGGCCTTGTCCAGAAACAGTCGCAAAGCAGGAGAGCCGGCCCTGGGAAGAACAGCGGGACGGTGGCATGACAAGCGTCACCCGCTCCCAATGCGTATAGACGGAAGCCTGGCTTTAGGAAGACAGGAGGGGACGGCTAGGGCAGGCGCGCATACGCCACTCTGAGGAAGGAGTCTGGGCAGAAGGCAGGCCTGTTCTGTGTGCCTCCTGTCCCAAGGGGAGAGCATCTCCGAGGCCACCTGTCCCTAGGGCAGACGTGGGCTTGCCACCAGGCGCCATAACCTGAACTCGCAGATACAGCTCCCTGGAAGAAAGGGCAGCCAGATACCATCTTCCTCCAAGAGGTGGCAGCGTTGGGGGTGGCAGCGGTGTGTCGGGGAAGAAGAGGGACAGTCCCCCACTGCTCCCCATCCAAGTGCACGGGCGCTGTGGAGGGTTCCTGTCGCCTCTCCTTTCCTATTGCAAAGGCACTGGCGTAGTCCCCGAGTCTGCCTGAACTCCAGAGCAAAAAGCCAAGCCTTACTACGCCAGGAGATGGCAGTTGGCAGGGAGTGTCATCCTAGACCACGCAAGCTGCTGCAGGGTGGTGGCTGTTTCTGCAAGTTCAGACTGGCAGGGTGATCCCAGGGTGCGACCATGGAGCCCGGGACAAAAAAGCCCAAGAGGCACCAGCTCTCCCGCAGATCTCCTTCCCTGACGCGACAGAGCAAACGCCCAAAGCCTTGCTGAGGAAGCAGCAGCGAAGTGCGGTTCAGGCCAAGCTGAAAACCTCTGCGAAAGCATAGCAGTCGCTGGGAAAAAAAGGTCGGTTCTCTGGGCTACTGTTGCTGCTTGCTTGAGCCTAGTATTGGCAGCACGGTGGCAGAATCCCGCATAGAGCGAAAGCCTCTTTGCCTGGGCATACCCTCTAGGAAAGCACAGCATTCTTGGGGAAAACAGAGTCGGTTCTGTGCGATGCATATGTCGCTTGCCTGTACAGAGTCTCCGAAGCACGGTGAAAGAAACCCGCATGGAGCGAAATCCTCTTGGCCCGGGCATCCCCTCTACTTGAGAGAGAAGCGTGGTTGTGCCTGTGGAAACAGCCTTAACGAAAGGTCATGAAACAGGAGAGCATGCATTGCAACAATAGCGGACAGGTGGCAAGACAAGTGTCACCCTCTCCGTTTGCTTAGAAAGCAGAGTCGGTTCTGCGGGCTGCTGCTCCTGCTTGCCTAGGCCAAGTCTCAAGGTGGGAGAAACCACCATACAGCGAAAGCCTCTTTGCCCAGGCTCCTCCTCTGGGAAAGCACAGCATTCGTTGGGAAATCTGAGTCGCTTTGTGGGATGCTGTTGCTACTTGCCTGAGCTAGTCTGCGCAGCACGGTGGAAGAAACCCGCATGGAGCGAAATTCTCTGGGTCCTAGCATCCCCACTGCCTGCGAGAGAAGCGTGGATGCACATCTGGAAAGGGCCTTAAGGATAGGGACACGGCTGACACCGTGTTCCCCGGGAGAAAGTCTGGGGAAGGAGCAGAACGCTTCCCCGGGAGAAGAGAAGGAGCCGTTGGCCTTGTTGTCGGGAAACAGTCGCAAAGCAGGAGAGATTGCCCTGGGAAGAACAGTGGGACGGTGGCAAGACAAGCGTCACCCGCTCCCTGTGCGTAGAGACGGAAGCCTGGCTTTAGGAAGACACGAGGGGATGGCTAGGGCAGACGCGCATACTCTGCTCTGAGGAAGGAGTCTGGGCAGAAGGAAGGCCTGTTCTGTGTGCCTTTTGTCCCAAGGGGACAGCATCTCCAAGGCCACCTGTCCCTAGGCAAGATGTGGGCATGCCACCAGGCGCCATAACCTGAACTCGCAGATACAGCTCCCTGGAAGAAAGGGGAGCCAGATGACATCTTCCTCCAAGAGGTGGCAGCTTTGGGGGAGGAAGGGGGTGTGTCGTGGAAGAAGAGGGGACAGTCCCCCACAGCTCCCCATCCCAGTGCATGGGCGCTGTGCAGGGTTCCTGTCGCTTCTCCTTTCCTATGTGGAAGGCGCTGGCCTAGTCCCCAAGTCCGCCTGAACTCGAGAGCAAAAAGCCAAGCCTTACTACGCCAGAAGAAGGCAGTTGGCAGGGATTGTCATCCTAGACCACGCACGCTGCTGCAGGGTGGTGGCTGTGTCTGCGAGGTTCAGCCTGGCACGGTGATCCCAGGGTGCGACCATGGAGCCCGGGATAGAAAAGCCCAAGTGGAACCAGCTCTCCCGCAGATCTCCTTCCCTGACGCGACAGAGCAAACGCCCAAAGCCTTGCTGAGGAAGCAGCAGCGAAGTGCGGTTCAGGCCAAGCTGAAAACCTCTGCCAAAGCATAGCAGTCGCTGGGAAAAAAGAGTCGGTTCTCTGGGCTGCTGTTGCTGCTTGCTTGAGCCTAGTATTGGCAGCACGGTGGCAGAATCCCGCATAGAGCGAAAGCCTCTTTGCCTGGGCATCCCCTCTAGGAAAGCACAGCATTCTTGGGGAAAACAGAGTCGGTTCTGTGCGATGCAGATGCCGCTTGCCTGAACATGGTCTCCGAAGCACGCTGTAAGAAACCCGCATGGAGCGAAATCCTCTTGGCCCGGGCATCCCCTGTACTTGAGAGCGAAGCGTGGTTGTGACTGTGGAAACAGTCTTAACGAAAGGTCATGAAACAGGAGAGCATGCATTGCAACAATAGCGGGCAGGTGGCAAGACAAGTGTCACCCTCTCCGTTTGCTTAGAAATCAGAGTCGGTTCTGCGGGCTGCTGCTCCTGCTTGCCTAGGCCAAGTCTCAAGGTGGGAGATACCACCCTACAGGGAAAGCCTCTTTGCCCATGCTCTTCCTCTGGGAAAGCACAGCATTCGTTGGGAAAACTGAGTCGCTTTGTGGGATGCTGCTGCTGCTTGCCTGAGCTAGTCTGCGCAGCACGGTGGAAGAAACCCGCATGGAGCGAAATTCTCTTGGCCCTAGCATCGCCACTGCCTGCGAGAGAAGCGTGGATGCACCTCTGGAAAGGGACTTAAGGATAGGGACACGGCTGTCACCGTGATCTCCGGGAGCAAGTCTGGGGAAGGAGCAGAACGCCTCCCTGGGAGAAAGGAAGGAGCTGTTGGCCTTGTCCAGAAACAGTCGCAAAGCAGGAGAGCCTGCCCAGGGAAGAACAGCGGAACGGTGGCATGACAAGCGTCACCCGCTCCCAATGCGTATAGACGGAAGCCTGGCTTTAGGAAGACAGGAGGGGACGGCTAGGGCAGGCGCGCATACGCCACTCTGAGGAAGGAGTCTGGGCAGAAGGCAGGCCTGTTCTGTATGCCTCCTGTCCCAAGCGGAGAGCATCTCCCAGGCCACCTGTCCCTAGGGCAGACGTGGGCTTGCCACCAGGCGCCATAACCTGAACTCGCAGATACAGCTCCCTGGAAGAAAGGGCAGCCAGATACCATCTTCCTCCAAGAGGTGGCAGCGTTGGGGCTGGCAGCGGTGTGTCGGGGAAGAAGAGGGGACAGTCCCCCACTGCTCCCCATCCAAGTGCACGGGCGCTGTGGAGGGTTCCTGTCGCCTCTCCTTTCCTATTGCAAAGGCACTGGCGTAGTCCCCGAGTCCGCCTGAACTCCAGAGCAAAAAGCCAAGCCTTACTACGCCAGGAGATGGCAGTTGGCAGGGAGTGTCATCCTAGACCACGCAAGCTGCTGCAGGGTGGTGGCTGTTTCTGCAAGTTCAGACTGGCAGGGTGATCCCAGGGTGCGACCATGGAGCCCGGGACAAAAAAGCCCAAGAGGCACCAGCTCTCCCGCAGATCTCCTTCCCTGACGCGACAGAGCGAACGCCCAAAGCCTTGCTGAGGAAGCAGCAGCGAAGTGCGGTTCAGGCCAAGCTGAAAACCTCTGCGAAAGCATAGCAGTCGCTGGGAAAAAAGAGTCGGTTCTCTGGGCTACTGTTGCTGCTTGCTTGAGCCTAGTATTGGCAGCACGGTGGCAGAATCCCGCATAGAGCGAAAGCCTCCTTGCCTGGGCATCCCCTGTAGGAAAGCACAGCATTCTTGGGGAAAACAGAGTCGGTTCTGTGCGATTCATCTGTCGCTTGCCTGTACAGAGTCTCCGAAGCACGGTGAAAGAAACCCGCATGGAGCGAAATCCTCTTGGCCCGGGCATCCCCTCTACTTGAGAGAGAAGCGTCGTGGTGCCTGTGGAAACAGCCTTAACGAAAGGTCATGAAACAGGAGAGCATGCATTGCAACAATAGCGGACAGGTGGCAACACAAGTGTCACCCTCTCCGTTTGCTTAGAAAGCAGAGTCGGTTCTGCGGGCTGCTGCTCCTGCTTGCCTAGGCCAAGTCTCAAGGTGGGAGAAACCACCATACAGCGAAAGCCTCTTTGCCCAGGCTCCTCCTCTGGGAAAGCACAGCATTCGTTGGGAAATCTGAGTCGTTTTGTGGGATGCTGTTGCTACTTGCCTGAGCTAGTCTGCGCAGCACGGTGGAAGAAACCCGCATGGAGCGAAATTCTCTGGGTCCTAGCATCCCCACTGCCTGCGAGAGAAGCGTGGATGCACATCTGGAAAGGGCCTTAAGGATAGGGACACGGCTGACACCGTGTTCCCCGGGAGCAAGTCTGGGGAAGGAGCAGAACGCCTCCCCGGGAGAAGAGAAGGAGCCGTTGGCCTTGTTGTCGGGAAACAGTCGCAAAGCAGGAGAGATTGCCCTGGGAAGAACAGTGGGACGGTGGCAAGACAAGCGTCACCCGCTCCCTGTGCGTAGAGACGGAAGCCTGGCTTTAGGAAGACACGAGGGGATGGTTAGGGCAGACGCGCATACTCTGCTCTGAGGAAGGAGTCTGGGCAGAAGGAAGGCCTGTTCTGTGTGCCTTTTGTCCCAAGGGGACAGCATCTCCAAGGCCACCTGTCCCTAGGCAAGATGTGGGCATGCCACCAGGCGCCATAACCTGAACTCGCAGATACAGCTCCCTGGAAGAAAGGGGAGCCAGATGACATCTTCCTCCAAGAGGTGGCAGCTTTGGGGGAGGAAGGGGGTGTGTCGTGGAAGAAGAGGGGACAGTCCCCCACAGCTCCCCATCCCAGTGCACGGGCGCTGTGCAGGGTTCCTGTCGCTTCTCCTTTCCTATGTGGAAGGCGCTGGCCTAGTCCCCAAGTGCGCCTGAACTCGACAGCAAAAAGCCAAACCTTACTACGCCAGAAGAAGGCAGTTGGCAGGGATTGTCATCCTAGACCACGCACGCAGCTGCAGGGTGGTGGCTGTGTCTGCGAGGTTCAGCCTGGCACGGTGATCCCAGGGTGCGACCATGGAGCCCGGGATAGCAAAGCCCAAGTGGAACCAGCTCTCCCGCAGATCTCCTTCCCTGACGCGACAGAGCGAACGCCCAAAGCCTTGCTGAGGAAGCAGCAGCGAAGTGCGGTTCAGGCCAAGCTGAAAACCTCTGCCAAAGCATAGCAGTCGCTGGGAAAAAAGAGTCGGTTCTCTGGGCTGCTGTTGCTGCTTGCTTGAGCCTAGTATTGGCAGCACGGTGGCAGAATCCCGCATAGAGCGAAAGCCTCTTTGCCTGGGCATCCCCTCTAAGAAAGCACAGCATTCTTGGGGAAAACAGAGTCGGTTCTGTGCGATGCAGATGCCGCTTGCCTGAACATGGTCTCCGAAGCACGCTGTAAGAAACCCGCATGGAGCGAAATCCTCTTGGCCCGGGCATCCCCTGTACTTGAGAGCGAAGCGTGGTTGTGACTGTGGAAACAGTCTTAACGAAAGGTCATGAAACAGGAGAGCATGCATTGCAACAATAGCGGGCAGGTGGCAAGACAAGTGTCACCCTCTCTGTTTGCTTAGAAATCAGAGTCTGTTCTGCGGGCTGCTCCTCCTGCTTGCCTAGGCCAAGTCTCAAGGTGGGAGATACCACCCTACAGGGAAAGCCTCTTTGCCCAGGCTCCTCCTCTGGGAAAGCACAGCATTTGTTGGGAAATCTGAGTCGCTTTGTGGGATGCTGCTGCTGCTTGCCTGAGCTAGTCTGCGCAGCACGGTGGAAGAAACCCGCATGGAGCGAAATTCTCTTGGCCCTAGCATCGCCCCTGCCTGCGAGAGAAGCGTGGATGCACATCTGGAAAGGGACTTAAGGATAGGGACACGGCTGTCACCGTGATCTCCGGGAGCAAGTCTTGGGGAAGGAGCAGAACGCCTCCCCGGGAGAAGAGAAGGAGCTGTTGGCCTTGTCCAGAAACAGTCGCAAAGCAGGAGAGCCTGCCCTGGGAAGAACAGCGGGACGGTGGCATGACAAGCGTCACCCGCTCCCAATGCGTATAGACGGAAGCCTGGCTTTAGGAAGACAGGAGGGGACGGCTAGGGCAGGGGTGCATACGCCACTCTGAGGAAGGAGTCTGGGCAGAAGGCAGGCCTGTTCTGTGTGCGTCCTGTCCCAAGGGGAGAGCATCTCCGAGGCCATCTGTCCCTAGGGCAGACGTGGGCTTGCCACCAGGCGCCATAACCTGAACTCGCAGATACAGCTCCCTGGAAGAAAGGGCAGCCAGATACCATCTTCCTCCAAGAGGTGGCAGCGTTGGGGGTGGCAGCGGTGTGTCGGGGAAGAAGACGGGACAGTCCCCCACTGCTCCCCATCCAAGTGCACGGGCGCTGTGGAGGGTTCCTGTCGCCTCTCCTTTCCTATTGCAAAGGCCCTGGCGTAGTCCCCGAGTCCGCCTGAACTCCAGAGCAAAAAGCCAAGCCTTACTACGCCAGGAGATGGCAGTTGGCAGGGAGTGTCATCCTAGACCACGCAAGCTGCTGCAGGGTGGTGGCTGTTTCTGCAAGTTCAGACTGGCAGGGTGATCCCAGGGTGCGACCATGGAGCCCGGGATAGCAAAGCCCAAGAGGCACCAGCTCTCCCGCAGATCTCCTTCCCTGACGCGACAGAGCAAACGCCCAAAGCCTTGCTGAGGAAGCAGCAGCGAAGTGCGGTTCAGGCCAAGCTGAAAACCTCTGCGAAAGCATAGCAGTCGCTGGGAAAAAAGAGTCGGTTCTCTGGGCTACTGTTGCTGCTTGCTTGAGCCTAGTATTGGCTGCACGGTGGCAGAATCCCGCATAGAGCGAAAGCCTCCTTGCCTGGGCATCCCCTGTAGGAAAGCACAGCATTCTTGGGGAAAACAGAGTCGGTTCTGTGCGATGCATATGTCGCTTGCCTGTACAGAGTCTCCGAAGCACGGTGAAAGAAACCCGCATGGAGCGAAATCCTCTTGGCCCGGGCATCCCCTCTACTTGAGAGAGAAGCGTCGTGGTGCCTGTGGAAACAGCCTTAACGAAAGGTCATGAAACAGGAGAGCATGCATTGCAACAATAGCGGACAGGTGGCAACACAAGTGTCACACTCTCCGTTTGCTTAGAAATTAGAGTCGGTTCTGCGGGCTGCTGTTCCTGCTTGCCTAGGCCTAGTCTCAAGGTGGGAGAAACCACCATACAGCGAAAGCCTCTTTGCCCAGGCTCCTCCTCTGGGAAAGCACAGCATTCGTTGGGAAATCTGAGTCGGTTTGTGGGATGCTGTTGCTACTTGCCTGAGCTAGTCTGCGCAGCACGGTGGAAGAAACCCGCATGGAGCGAAATTCTCTGGGTCCTAGCATCCCCACTGCCTGCGAGAGAAGCGTGGATGCACATCTGGAAAGGGCCTTAAGGATAGGGACACGGCTGACACCGTGTTCCCCGGGAGCAAGTCTGGGGAAGGAGCAGAACGCCTCCCCGGGAGAAGAGAAGGAGCCGTTGGCCTTGTTGTCGGGAAAGAGTCGCAAAGCAGGAGAGATTGCCCTGGGAAGAACAGTGGGACGGTGGCAAGACAAGCGTCACCCGCTCCCTGTGCGTAGAGACGGAAGCCTGGCTTTAGGAAGACACGAGGGGATGGCTAGGGCAGACGCGCATACTCTGCTCTGAGGAAGGAGTCTGGGCAGAAGGAAGGCCTGTTCTGTGTGCCTTTTGTCCCAAGGGGACAGCATCTCCAAGGCCACCTGTCCCTAGGCAAGATGTGGGCATGCCACCAGCGCCATAACCTGAACTCGCAGATACAGCTCCCTGGAAGAAAGGGGAGCCAGATGACATCTTCCTCCAAGAGGTGGCAGCTTTGGGGGAGGAAGGGGGTGTGTCGTGGAAGAAGAGGGGACAGTCCCCC
This sequence comes from Neogale vison, assembly GCF_020171115.1. Lineage (NCBI taxonomy): Eukaryota > Metazoa > Chordata > Mammalia > Carnivora > Mustelidae > Neogale > Neogale vison. The sequence continues at coordinate 2,951,463 of NW_025334865.1, forward strand.
ACAGCTCCCCATCCCAGTGCACGGGCGCTGTGCAGGGTTCCTGTCGCTTCTCCTTTCCTATGTGGAAGGCGCTGGCCTAGTCCCCAAGTGCGCCTGAACTCGACAGCAAAAAGCCAAGCCTTACTACGCCAGAAGAAGGCAGTTGGCAGGGATTGTCATCCTAGACCACGCACGCTGCTGCAGGGTGGTGGATGTGTCTGCGAGGTTCAGCCTGGCACGGTGATCCCAGGGTGCGACCATGGAGCCCGGGATAGCAAAGCCCAAGTGGAACCAGCTCTCCCGCAGATCTCCTTCCCTGACGCGACAGAGCAAATGCCCAAAGCCTTGCTGAGGAAGCAGCAGCGAAGTGCGGTTCAGGCCAAGCTGAAAACCTCTGCGAAAGCATAGCAGTCGCTGGGAAAAAAGAGTCGGTTCTCTGGGCTGCTGTTGCTGCTTGCTTGAGCCTAGTATTGGCAGCACGGTGGCAGAATCCCGCATAGAGCGAAAGCCTCTTTGCCTGGGCATCCCCTCTAGGAAAGCACAGCATTCTTGGGGAAAACAGAGTCGGTTCTGTGCGATGCAGATGCCGCTTGCCTGAACATGGTCTCCGAAGCACGCTGTAAGTAACCCGCATGGAGCGAAATCCTCTTGGCCCGGGCATCCCCTGTACTTGAGAGCGAAGCGTGGTTGTGACTGTGGAAACAGTCTTAACGAAAGGTCATGAAACAGGAGAGCATGCATTGCAACAATAGCGGGCAGGTGGCAAGACAAGTGTCACCCTCTCTGTTTGCTTAGAAATCAGAGTCTGTTCTGCGGGCTGCTCCTCCTGCTTGCCTAGGCCAAGTCTCAAGGTGGGAGATACCACCCTACAGGGAAAGCCTCTTTGCCCAGGCTCCTCCTCTGGGAAAGCACAGCATTCGTTGGGAAATCTGAGTCGCTTTGTGGGATGCTGCTGCTGCTTGCCTGAGCTAGTCTGCGCAGCACGGTGGAAGAAACCCGCATGGAGCGAAGTTCTCTTGGCCCTAGCATCGCCCCTGCCTGCGAGAGAAGCGTGGATGCACATCTGGAAAGGGACTTAAGGATAGGGACACGGCTGTCACCGTGATCTCCGGGAGCAAGTCTGGGGAAGGAGCAGAACGCCTCCCCGGGAGAAGAGAAGGAGCTGTTGGCCTTGTCTAGAAACAGTCGCAAAGCAGGAGAGCCTGCCCTGGGAAGAACAGCGGGACGGTGGCATGACAAGCGTCACCCGCTCCCAATGCGTATAGACGGAAGCCTGGCTTTAGGAAGACAGGAAGGGACGGCTAGGGCAGGGGTGCATACGCCACTCTGAGGAAGGAGTCTGGGCAAAAGGCAGGCCTGTTCTGTGTGCGTCCTGTCCCAAGGGGAGAGCATCTCCGAGGCCATCTGTCCCTAGGGCAGACGTGGGCTTGCCACCAGGCGCCATAACCTGAACTCGCAGATACAGCTCCCTGGAAGAAAGGGCAGCCAGATACCATCTTCCTCCAAGAGGTGGCAGCGTTGGGGGTGGCAGCGGTGTGTCGGGGAAGAAGTCGGGACAGTCCCCCACTGCTCCCCATCCAAGTGCACGGGCGCTGTGGAGGGTTCCTGTCGCCTCTCCTTTCCTATTGCAAAGGCCCTGGCGTAGTCCCCGAGTCCGCCTGAACTCCAGAGCAAAAAACCAAGCCTTACTACGCCAGGAGATGGCAGTTGGCAGGGAGTGTCATCCTAGACCACGCAAGCTGCTGCAGGGTGGTGGCTGTTTCTGCAAGTTCAGACTGGCAGGGTGATCCCAGGGTGCGACCATGGAGCCCGGGATAGCAAAGCCCAAGAGGCACCAGCTCTCCCGCAGATCTCCTTCCCTGACGCGACAGAGCAAACGCCCAAAGCCTTGCTGAGGAAACAGCAGCGAAGTGCGGTTCAGGCCAAGCTGAAAACCTCTGCGAAAGCATAGCAGTCGCTGGGAAAAAAGAGTCGGTTCTCTTGGCTACTGTTGCTGCTTGCTTGAGCCTAGTATTGGCTGCACGGTGGCAGAATCCCGCATAGAGCGAAAGCCTCCTTGCCTGGGCATCCCCTGTAGGAAAGCACAGCATTCTTGGGGAAAACAGAGTCGGTTCTGTGCGATGCATATGTCGCTTGCCTGTACAGAGTCTCCGAAGCACGGTGAAAGAAACCCGCATGGAGCGAAATACTCTTGGCCCGGGCATCCCCTCTACTTGAGAGAGAAGCGTCGTGGTGCCTGTGGAAACAGCCTTAACGAAAGGTCATGAAACAGGAGAGCATGCATTGCAACAATAGCGGACAGGTGGCAACACAAGTGTCACACTCTCCGTTTGCTTAGAAATTAGAGTCGGTTCTGCGGGCTGCTGTTCCTGCTTGCCTAGGCCTAGTCTCAAGGTGGGAGAAACCACCATACAGCGAAAGCCTCTTTGCCCAGGCTCCTCCTCTGGGAAAGCACAGCATTCGTTGGGAAATCTGAGTCGCTTTGTGGGATGCTGTTGCTACTTGCCTGAGCTAGTCTGCGCAGCACGGTGGAAGAAACCCGCATGGAGCGAAATTCTCTGGGTCCTAGCATCCCCACTGCCTGCGAGAGAAGCGTGGATGCACATCTGGAAAGGGCCTTAAGGATAGGGACACGGCTGACACCGTGTTCCCCGGGAGCAAGTCTGGGGAAGGAGCAGAACGCCTCCCCGGGAGAAGAGAAGGAGCCGTTGGCCTTGTTGTCGGGAAAGAGTCGCAAAGCAGGAGAGATTGCCCTGGGAAGAACAGTGGGACGGTGGCAAGACAAGCGTCACCCGCTCCCTGTGCGTAGAGACGGAAGCCTGGCTTTAGGAAGACACGAGGGGATGGCTAGGGCAGACGCGCATACTCTGCTCTGAGGAAGGAGTCTGGGCAGAAGGAAGGCCTGTTCTGTGTGCCTTTTGTCCCAAGGGGACAGCATCTCCAAGGCCACCTGTCCCTAGGCAAGATGTGGGCATGCCACCAGGCGCCATAACCTGAACTCGCAGATACAGCTCCCTGGAAGAAAGGGGAGCCAGATGACATCTTCCTCCAAGAGGTGGCAGCTTTGGGGGAGGAAGGGGGTGTGTCGTGGAAGAAGAGGGGACAGTCCCCCACAGCTCCCCATCCCAGTGCACGGGCGCTGTGCAGGGTTCCTGTCGCTTCTCCTTTCCTATGTGGAAGGTGCTGGCCTAGTCCCCAAGTCCGCCTGAACTCGGGAGCAAAAAGCCAAGCCTTACTACGCCAGAAGAAGGCAGTTGGCAGGGATTGTCATCCTAGACCACGCACGCTGCTGCAGGGTGGTGGCTGTGTCTCCGAGGTTCAGCCTGGCACGGTGATCCCAGGGTGCGACCATGGAGCCCGGGATAGCAAAGCCCAAGTGGAACCAGCTCTCCCGCAGATCTCCTTCCCTGACGCGACAGAGCAAACGCCCAAAGCCTTGCTGAGGAAGCAGCAGCGAAGTGCGGTTCAGGCCAAGCTGAAAACCTCTGCCAAAGCATAGCAGTCGCTGGGAAAAAAGAGTCGGTTCTCTGGGCTGCTGTTGCTGCTTGCTTGAGCCTAGTATTGGCAGCACGGTGGCAGAATCCCGCATAGAGCGAAAGACTCTTTGCCTGGGCATCCCCTCTAGGAAAGCACAGCATTCTTGGGGAAAACAGAGTCGGTTCTGTGCGATGCAGATGCCGCTTGCCTGAACATGGTCTCCGAAGCACGCTGTAAGAAACCCGCATGGAGCGAAATCCTCTTGGCCCGGGCATCCCCTGTACTTGAGAGCGAAGCGTGGTTGTGACTGTGGAAACAGTCTTAACGAAAGGTCATGAAACAGGAGAGCATGCATTGCAACAATAGCGGGCAGGTGGCAAGAGAAGTGTCACCCTCTCCGTTTGCTTAGAAATCAGAGTCTGTTCTGCGGGCTGCTGCTCCTGCTTGCCTAGGCCAAGTCTCAAGGTGGGAGATACCACCCTACAGGGAAAGCCTCTTTGCCCAGGCTCCTCCTCTGGGAAAGCACAGCATTCGTTGGGAAATCTGATTTGCTTTGTGGGATGCTGCTGCTGCTTGCCTGAGCTAGTCTGCGCAGCACGGTGGAAGAAACCCGCATGGAGCGAAATTCTCTTGGCCCTAGCATCGCCACTGCCTGCGAGAGAAGCGTGGATGCACATCTGGAAAGGGACTTAAGGATAGGGACACGGCTGTCACCGTGATCTCCGGGAGCAAGTCTGGGGAAGGAGCACAACGCCTCCCCGGGAGAAAGGAAGGAGCTGTTGGCCTTGTCCAGAAACAGTCGCAAAGCAGGAGAGCCTGCCCAGGGAAGAACAGCGGGACGGTGGCATGACAAGCGTCACCCGCTCCCAATGCGTATAGACGGAAGCCTGGCTTTAGGAAGACAGGAGGGGATGGCTAGGGCAGGCGCGCATACGCCACTCTGAGGAAGGAGTCTGGGCAGAAGGCAGGCCTGTTCTGTGTGCCTCCTGTCCCAAGGGGAGAGCATCTCCGAGGCCACCTGTCCCTAGGGCAGACGTGGGCTTGCCACCAGGCGCCATAACCTGAACTCGCAGATACAGCTCCCTGGAAGAAAGGGCAGCCAGATACCATCTTCCTCCAAGAGGTGGCAGCGTTGGGGGTGGCAGCGGTGTGTCGGGGAAGAAGAGGGGACAGTCCCCCACTGCTCCCCATCCAAGTGCACGGGCGCTGTGGAGGGTTCCTGTCGCCTCTCCTTTCCTATTGCAAAGGCACTGGCGTAGTCCCCGAGTCCGCCTGAACCTCAGAGCAAAAAGCCAAGCCTTACTACGCCAGGAGATGGCAGTTGGCAGGGAGTGTCATCCTAGACCACGCAAGCTGCTGCAGGGTGGTGGCTGTTTCTGCAAGTTCAGACTGGCAGGGTGATCCCAGGGTGCGACCATGGAGCCCGGGACAAAAAAGCCCAAGAGGCACCAGCTCTCCCGCAGATCTCCTTCCCTGACGCGATAGAGCGAACGCCCAAAGCCTTGATGAGGAATCAGCAGCGAAGGGCGGTTCAGGCCAAGCTGAAAACCTCTGCGAAAGCATAGCAGTCGCTGGGAAAAAAGAGTCGGTTCTCTGGGCTACTGTTGCTGCTTGCTTGAGCCTAGTATTGGCAGCACGGTGGCAGAATCCCGCATAGAGCGAAAGCCTCCTTGCCTGGGCATCCCCTCTAGGAAAGCACAGCATTCTTGGGGAAAACAGAGTCGGTTCTGTGCGATGCATATGTCGCTTGCCTGTACAGAGTCTCCGAAGCACGGTGAAAGAAACCCGCATGGAGCGAAATCCTCTTGGCCAGGGCATCCCCTCACTTGAGAGAGAAGCGTGGTTGTGCCTGTGGAAACAGCCTTAACGAAAGGTCATGAAACAGGAGAGCATGCATTGCAACAATAGCAGACAGGTGGCAAGACAAGTGTCACCCTCTCCGTTTGCTTAGAAAGCAGAGTCGGTTCTGCGGGCTGCTGCTCCTGCTTGCCTAGGCCAAGTCTCAAGGTGGGAGAAACCACCATACAGCGAAAGCCTCTTTGCCCAGGCTCCTCCTCTGGGAAAGCACAGCATTCGTTGGGAAATCTGAGTCGTTTTGTGGGATGCTGTTGCTACTTGCCTGAGCTAGTCTGCGCAGCACGGTGGAAGAAACCCGCATGGAGCGAAATTCTCTGGGTCCTAGCATCCCCACTGCCTGCGAGAGAAGCGTGGATGCACATCTGGAAAGGGCCTTAAGGATAGGGACACGGCTGACACCGTGTTCACCGGGAGCAAGTCTGGGGAAGGAGCAGAACGCCTCCCCGGGAGAAGAGAAGGAGCCGTTGGCCTTGTTGTCGGGAAACAGTCGCAAAGCAGGAGAGATTGCCCTGGGAAGAACAGTGGGACGGTGGCAAGACAAGCGTCACCCGCTCCCTGTGCGTAGAGACGGAAGCCTGGCTTTAGGAAGACACGAGGGGATGGCTAGGGCAGACGCGCATACTCTGCTCTGAGGAAGGAGTCTGGGCAGAAGGAAGGCCTGTTCTGTGTGCCTTTTGTCCCAAGGGGACAGCATCTCCAAGGCCACCTGTCCCTAGGCAAGATGTGGGCATGCCACCAGGCGCCATAACCTGAACTCGCAGATACAGCTCCCTGGAAGAAAGGGGAGCCAGATGACATCTTCCTCCAAGAGGTGGCAGCTTTGGGGGAGGAAGGGGGTGTGTCGTGGAAGAAGAGGGGACAGTCCCCCACAGCTCCCCATCCCAGTGCACGGGCGCTGTGCAGGGTTCCTGTCGCTTCTCCTTTCCTATGTAGAAGGCGCTGGCCTAGTCCCCAAGTCCGCCTGAACTCGGGAGCAAAAAGCCAAGCCTTACTACGCCAGAAGAAGGCTGTTGGCAGGGATTGTCATCCTAGACCACGCACGCTGCTGCAGGGTGGTGGCTGTGTCTGCGAGGTTCAGCCTGGCACGGTGATCCCAGGGTGCGACCATGGAGCCCGGGATAGCAAAGCCCAAGTGGAACCAGCTCTCCCGCAGATCTCCTTCCCTGACGCGACAGAGCAAACGCCCAAAGCCTTGCTGAGGAAGCAGCAGCGAAGTGCGGTTCAGGCCAAGCTGAAAACCTCTGCCAAAGCATAGCAGTCGCTGGGAAAAAAGAGACGGTTCTCTGGGCTGCTGTTGCTGCTTGCTTGAGCCTAGTATTGGAAGCACGGTGGCAGAATCCCGCATAGAGCGAAAGCCTCTTTGCCTGGGCATCCCCTCTAGGAAAGCACAGCATTCTTGGGGAAAACAGAGTCGGTTCTGTGAGATGCAGATGCCGCTTGCCTGAACATGGTCTCCGAAGCACGCTGTAAGAAACCCGCATGGAGCGAAATCCTCTTGGCCCGGGCATACCCTGTACTTGAGAGCGAAGCGTGGTTGTGACTGTGGAAACAGTCTTAACGAAAGGTCATGAAACAGGGAGCATGCATTGCAACAATAGCGGGCAGGTGGCAAGACAAGTGTCACCCTCTCCGTTTGCTTAGAAATCAGAGTCGGTTCTGCGGGCTGCTGCTCCTGCTTGCCTAGGCCAAGTCTCAAGGTAGGAGAAACCACCATACAGCGAAAGCCTCTGTGCCCACGCTCCTCCTCTGGGAAAGCACAGCATTCGTTGGGAAATCTGAGTCGCTTTGTGGGATGCTGTTGCTACTTGCCTGAGCTAGTCTGTGCACCACGGTGGAAGAAACCCGCATGGAGGGAAATTCTCTGGGTCCTAGCATCCCCACTGCCTGCGAGAGAAGCGTAGATGCACATCTGGAAAGGGCCTTAAGGATAGGGACACGGCTGACACTGTGTTCCCCGGGAGCAAGTCTGGGGAAGGAGCAGAACGCCACCCCGGGAGAAGAGAAGGAGCCGTTGGCCTTGTTGTCGGGAAACAGTCGCAAAGCAGGAGAGATTGCCCTGGGAAGAACAGTGGGACGGTGGCAAGACAAGCGTCACCCGCTCCCTGTGCGTAGAGACGGAAGCCTGGCTTTAGGAAGACACGAGGGGATGGCTAGGGCAGACGCGCATACTCTGCTCTGAGGAAGGAGTCTGGGCAGAAGGAAGGCCTGTTCTGTGTGCCTTTTGTCCCAAGGGGACAGCATCTCCAAGGCCACCTGTCCCTAGGCAAGATGTGGGCATGCCACCAGGCGCCATAACCTGAACTCGCAGATACAGCTCCCTGGAAGAAAGGGGAGCCAGATGACATCTTCCTCCAAGAGGTGGCAGCTTTGGGGGAGGAAGGGGGTGTGTCGTGGAAGAAGAGGGGACAGTCCCCCACAGCTCCCAATCCCAGTGCACGGGCGCTGTGCAGGGTTCCTGTCGCTTCTCCGTTCCTATGTGGAAGGCGCTGGCCTAGTCCCCAAGTCCGCCTGAACTCGAGAGCAAAAAGCCAAGCCTTACTACGCCAGAAGAAGGCAGTTGGCAGGGATTGTCATCCTAGACCACGCACGCTGCTGCAGGGTGGTGGCTGTGTCTGCGAGGTTCAGCCTGGCACGGTGATCCCAGGGTGCGACCATGGAGCCCGGGATAGCAAAGCCCAAGTGGAACCAGCTCTCCCGCAGATCTCCTTCCCTGACGCGACAGAGCAAACGCCCAAAGCCTTGCTGAGGAAGCAGCAGCGAAGTGCGGTTCAGGCCAAGCTGAAAACCTCTGCCAAAGCATAGCAGTCGCTGGCTAAAAAGAGTCGGTTCTCTGGGCTGCTGTTGCTGCTTGCTTGAGCCTAGTATTGGCAGCACGGTGGCAGAATCCCGCATAGAGCGAAAGCCTCTTTGCCTGGGCATCCCCTCTAGGAAAGCACAGCATTCTTGGGGAAAACAGAGTCGGTTCTGTGCGATGCAGATGCCGCTTGCCTGAACATGGTCTCCGAAGCACGCTGTAAGAAACCCGCATGGAACGAAATCCTCTTGGCCCGGGCATCCCCTGTAATTGAGAGCGAAGAGTGGTTGTGACTGTGGAAACAGTCTTAACGAAAGGTCATGAAACAGGAGAGCATGCATTGCAACAATAGCGGGCAGGTGGCAAGACAAGTGTCACCCTCTCCGTTTCATTGGAAATCAGAGTCTGTTCTGCGGGCTGCTGCTCCTGCTTGCCTAGGCCAAGTCTCAAGGTGGGAGATACCACCCTACAGGGAAAGCCTCTTTGCCCAGGCTCCTCCTCTGGGAAAGCACAGCATTCGTTGGGAAATCTGAGTCGCTTTGTGGGATGCTGCTGCTGCTTGCCTGAGCTAGTCTGCGCAGCACGGTGGAAGAAACCCGCATGGAGCGAAATTCTCTTGGCCCTAGCATCGCCACTGCCTGCGAGAGAAGCGTGGATGCACATCTGGAAAGGGACTTAAGGATAGGGACAGGGCTGTCACCGTGATCTCCGGGAGCAAGTCTGGGGAAGGAGCAGAACGCCTCCCCGGGAGAAAGGAAGGAGCTGTTGGCCTTGTACAGAAACAGTCGCAAAGCAGGAGAGCCTGCCCAGGGAAGAACAGCGGGACGGTGGCATGACAAGCGTCACCCGCTCCCAATGCGTATAGACGGAAGCCTGGCTTTAGGAAGACAGGAGGGGACGGCTAGGGCAGGCGCGCATACGCCACTCTGAGGAAGGAGTCTGGGCAGAAGGCAGGCCTGTTCTGTGTGCCTCTTGTCCCACGGGGAGAGCATCTCCGAGGCCACCTGTCCCTAGGGCAGACGTGGGCTTGCCACCAGGCGCTATAACCTGAACTCGCAGATACAGCTCCCTGGAAGAAAGGGCAGCCAGATACCATCTTCCTCCAAGAGGTGGCAGCGTTGGGGGTGGCAGCGGTGTGTCGGGGAAGAAGAGGGGACAGTCCCCCACTGCTCCCCATCCAAGTGCACGGGCGCTGTGGAGGGTTCCTGTCGCCTCTCCTTTCCTATTGCAAAGGCACTGGCGTAGTCCCCGAGTCCGCCTGAACCTCAGAGCAAAAAGCCAAGCCTTACTACGCCAGGAGATGGCAGTTGGCAGGGAGTGTCATCCTAGACCACGCAAGCTGCTGCAGGGTGGTGGCTGTTTCTGCAAGTTCAGACTGGCAGGGTGATCCCAGGGTGCGACCATGGAGCCCGGGATAGCAAAGCCCAAGAGGCACCAGCTCTCCCGCAGATCTCCTTCCCTGACACGACAGAGCAAACGCCCAAAGCCTTGCTGAGGAAGCAGCAGCGAAGTGCGGTTCAGGCCAAGCTGAAAACCTCTGCGAAAGCATAGCAGTCGCTGGGAAAAAAGAGTCGGTTCTCTGGGCTACTGTTGCTGCTTGCTTGAGCCTAGTATTGGCTGCACGGTGGCAGAATCCCGCATAGAGCGAAAGCCTCCTTGCCTGGGCATCCCCTGTAGGAAAGCACAGCATTCTTGGGGAAAACAGAGTCGGTTCTGTGCGATGCATATGTCGCTTGCCTGTACAGAGTCTCCGAAGCACGGTGAAAGAAACCCGCATGGAGCGAAATCCTCTTGGCCCGGGCATCCCCTCTACTTGAGAGAGAAGCGTCGTGGTGCCTGTGGAAACAGCCTTAACGAAAGGTCATGAAACAGGAGAGCATGCATTGCAACAATAGCGGACAGGTGGCAACACAAGTGTCACACTCTCCGTTTGCTTAGAAATTAGAGTCGGTTCTGCGGGCTGCTGTTCCTGCTTGCCTAGGCCTAGTCTCAAGGTGGGAGAAACCACCATACAGCGAAAGCCTCTTTGCCCAGGCTCCTCCTCTGGGAAAGCACAGCATTCGTTGGGAAATCTGAGTCGCTTTGTGGGATGCTGTTGCTACTTGCCTGAGCTAGTCTGCGCAGCACGGTGGAAGAAACCCGCATGGAGCGAAATTCTCTGGGTCCTAGCATCCCCACTGCCTGCGAGAGAAGCGTGGATGCACATCTGGAAAGGGCCTTAAGGATAGGGACACGGCTGACACCGTGTTCCCCGGGAGCAAGTCTGGGGAAGGAGCAGAACGCCTCCCCGGGAGAAGAGAAGGAGCCGTTGGCCTTGTTGTCGGGAAACAGTCGCAAAGCAGGAGAGATTGCCCTGGGAAGAACAGTGGGACGGTGGCAAGACAAGCGTCACCCGCTCCCTGTGCGTAGAGACGGAAGCCTGGCTTTAGGAAGACACGAGGGGATGGCTAGGGCAGACGCGCATACTCTGCTCTGAGGAAGGAGTCTGGGCAGAAGGAAGGCCTGTTCTGTGTGCCTTTTGTCCCAAGGGGACAGCATCTCCAAGGCCACCTGTCCCTAGGCAAGATGTGGGCATGCCACCAGGCGCCATAACCTGAACTCGCAGATACAGCTCCCTGGAAGAAAGGGGAGCCAGATGACATCTTCCTCCAAGAGGTGGCAGCTTTGGGGGAGGAAGGGGGTGTGTCGTGGAAGAAGAGGGGACAGTCCCCCACAGCTCCCCATCCCAGTGCACGGGCGCTGTGCAGGTTTCCTGTCGCTTCTCCTTTCCTATGTGGAAGGCGCTGGCCTAGTCCCCAAGTGCGCCTGAACTCGAGAGCAAAAAGCCAAGCCTTACTACGCCAGAAGAAGGCAGTTGGCAGGGATTGTCATCCTAGACCACGCACGCTGCTGCAGGGTGGTGGCTGTGTCTGCGAGGTTCAGCCTGGCACGGTGATCCCAGGGTGCGACCATGGAGCCCGGGATAGCAAAGCCCAAGTGGAACCAGCTCTCCCGCAGATCTCCTTCCCTGACGCGACAGAGCAAATGCCCAAAGCCTTGCTGAGGAAGCAGCAGCGAAGTGCGGTTCAGGCCAAGCTGAAAACCTCTGCGAAAGCATAGCAGTCGCTGGGAAAAAAGAGTCGGTTCTCTGGGCTGCGGTTGCTGCTTGCTTGAGCCTAATATTGGCAGCACGGTGGCAGAATCCCGCATAGAGCGAAAGCCTCTTTGCCTGGGCATCCCCTCTAGGAAAGCACAGCATTCTTGGGGAAAACAGAGTCGGTTCTGTGCGATGCAGATGCCACTTGCCTGAACATGGTCTCCGAAGCACGCTGTAAGAAACCCGCATGGAGCGAAATCCTCTTGGCCCGGGCATCCCCTGTACTTGAGAGCGAAGCGTGGTTGTGACTGTGGAAACAGTCTTAACGAAAGGTCATGAAACAGGAGAGCATGCATTGCAACAATAGCGGGCAGGTGGCAAGACAAGTGTCACCCTCTCCGTTTCATTAGAAATCAGAGTCTGTTCTGCGGGCTGCTGCTCCTGCTTGCCTAGGCCAAGTCTCAAGGTGGGAGATACCACCCTACAGGGAAAGCCTCTTTGCCCATGCTCCTCCTCTGGGAAAGCACAGCATTCGTTGGGAAATCTGAGTCGCTTTGTGGGATGCTGCTGCTGCTTGCCTGAGCTAGTCTGCGCAGCACGGTGGAAGAAACCCGCATGGAGCGAAATTCTCTTGGCCCTAGCATTGCCACTGCCTGCGAGAGAAGCGTGGATGCACCTCTGGAAAGGGACTTAAGGATAGGGACACGGCTGTCACCGTGATCTCCGGGAGCAAGTCTGGGGAAGGAGCAGAACGCCTCCCCGGGAGAAGAGAAGGAGCTGCTGGCCTTGTCCAGAAACAGTCGCAAAGCAGGAGAGCCGGCCCTGGGAAGAACAGCGGGACGGTGGCATGACAAGCGTCACCCGCTCCCAATGCGTATAGACGGAAGCCTGGCTTTAGGAAGACAGGAGGGGACGGCTAGGGCAGGCGCGCATACGCCACTCTGAGGAAGGAGTCTGGGCAGAAGGCAGGCCTGTTCTGTGTGCCTCCTGTCCCAAAGGGAGAGCATCTCCGAGGCCACCTGTCCCTAGGGCAGACGTGGGCTTGCCACCAGGCGCCATAACCTGAACTCGCAGATACAGCTCCCTGGAAGAAAGGGCAGCCAGATACCATCTTCCTCCAAGAGGTGGCAGCGTTGGGGGTGGCAGCGGTGTGTCGGGGAAGAAGAGGGACAGTCCCCCATTGCTCCCCATCCAAGTGCACGGGCGCTGTGGAGGGTTCCTGTCGCCTCTCCTTTCCTATTGCAAAGGCACTGGCGTAGTCCCCGAGTCCGCCTGAACTCCAGAGCAAAAAGCCAAGCCTTACTACGCCAGGAGATGGCAGTTGGCAGGGAGTGTCATCCTAGACCACGCAAGCTGCTGCAGGGTGGTGGCTGTTTCTGCAAGTTCAGACTGGCAGGGTGATCCCAGGGTGCGACCATGGAGCCCGGGACAAAAAAGCCCAAGAGGCACCAGCTCTCCCGCAGATCTCCTTCCCTGACGCGACAGAGCAAACGCCCAAAGCCTTGCTGAGGAAGCAGCAGCGAAGTGCGGTTCAGGCCAAGCTGAAAACCTCTGCGAAAGCATAGCAGTCGCTGGGAAAAAAGAGTCGGTTCTCTGGGCTACTGTTGCTGCTTGCTTGAGCCTAGTATTGGCAGCACGGTGGCAGAATCCCGCATAGAGCGAAAGCCTCTTTGCCTGGGCATACCCTCTAGGAAAGCACAGCATTCTTGGGGAAAACAGAGTCGGTTCTGTGCGATGCATATGTCGCTTGCCTGTACAGAGTCTCCGAAGCACGGTGAAAGAAACCCGCATGGAGCGAAATCCTCTTGGCCCTGGCATACCCTCTACTTGAGAGAGAAGCGTGGTTGTGCCTGTGGAAACAGCCTTAACGAAAGGTCATGAAACAGGAGAGCATGCATTGCAACAATAGCGGACAGGTGGCAAGACAAGTGTCACCCTCTCCGTTTGCTTAGAAATCAGAGTCGGTTCTGCGGGCTGCTGCTCCTGCTTGCCTAGGCCAAGTCTCAAGGTGGGAGAACCCACCATACAGCGAAAGCCTCTTTGCCCAGGCTCCTCCTCTGGGAAAGCACAGCATTCGTTGGGAAATCTGAGTCGCTTTGTGGGATGCTGTTGCTACTTGACTGAGCTAGTCTGCGCAGCACGGTGGAAGAAACCCGCATGGAGCGAAATTCTCTGGGTCCTAGCATCCCCACTGCCTGCGAGAGAAGCGTGGATGCACATCTGGAAAGGGCCTTAAGGATAGGGACACGGCTGACACCGTGTTCCCCGGGAGCAAGTCTGGGGAAGGAGCAGAACGCCTCCCCGGGAGAAGAGAAGGAGCCGTTGGCCTTGTTGTCGGGAAACAGTCGCAAAGCAGGAGAGATTGCCCTGGGAAGAACAGTGGGACGGTGGCAAGACAAGCGTCACCCGCTCCCTGTGCGTAGAGACGGAAGCCTGGCTTTAGGAAGACACGAGGGGATGGCTAGGGCAGACGCGCATACTCTGCTCTGAGGAAGGAGTCTGGGCAGAAGGAAGGCCTGTTCTGTGTGCCTTTTGTCCCAAGGGGACAGCATCTCCAAGGCCACCTGTCCCTAGGCAAGATGTGGGCATGCCACCAGGCGCCATAACCTGAACTCGCAGATACAGCTCCCTGGAAGAAATGGGAGCCAGATGACATCTTCCTCCAAGAGGTGGCAGCTTTGGGGGAGGAAGGGGGTGTGTCGTGGAAGAAGAGGGGACAGTCCCCCACAGCTCCCCATCCCAGTGCACGGGCGCTGTGCAGGGTTCCTGTCGCTTCTCCTTTCCTATGTGGAAGGCGCTGGCCTAGTCCCCAAGTCCGCCTGAACTCGAGAGCAAAAAGCCAAGCCTTACTACGCCAGAAGAAGGCAGTTGGCAGGGATTGTCATCCTAGACCACGCACGCTGCTGCAGGGTGGTGGCTGTGTCTGCGAGGTTCAGCCTGGCACGGTGATCCCAGGGTGCGACCATGGAGCCCGGGATAGCAAAGCCCAAGTGGAACCAGCTCTCCCGCAGATCTCCTTCCCTGACGCGACAGAGCAAACGCCCAAAGCCTTGCTGAGGAAGCAGCAGCGAAGTGCGGTTCAGGCCAAGCTGAAAACCTCTGCGAAAGCATAGCAGTCGCTGGGAAAAAAGAGTCGGTTCTCTGGGCTGCGGTTGCTGCTTGCTTGAGCCTAATATTGGCAGCACGGTGGCAGAATCCCGCATAGAGCGAAAGCCTCTTTGCCTGGGCATCCCCTCTAGGAAAGCACAGCATTCTTGGGGAAAAGAGAGTCGGTTCTGTGCGATGCAGATGCCGCTTGCCTGAACATGGTCTCCGAAGCACGCTGTAAGAAACCCGCATGGAGCGAAATCCTCTTGGCCCGGGCATCCCCTGTACTTGAGAGCGAAGCGTGGTTGTGACTGTGGAAACAGTCTTAACGAAAGGTCATGAAACAGGAGAGCATGCATTGCAACAATAGCGGGCAGGTGGCAAGAAAAGTGTCACCCTCTCCGTTTCATTAGAAATCAGAGTCTGTTCTGCGGGCTGCTGCTCCTGCTTGCCTAGGCCAAGTCTCAAGGTGGGAGATACCACCCTACAGGGAAAGCCTCTTTGCCCATGCTCCTCCTCTGGGAAAGCACAGCATTCGTTGGGAAATCTGAGTCGCTTTGTGGGATGCTGTTGCTGCTTGCCTGAGCTAGTCTGCGCAGCACGGTGGAAGAAACCCGCATGGAGCGAAATTCTCTTGGCCCTAGCATTGCCACTGCCTGCGAGAGAAGCGTGGATGCACCTCTGGAAAGGGACTTAAGGATAGGGACACGGCTGTCACCGTGATCTCCGGGAGCAAGTCTGGGGAAGGAGCAGAACGCCTCCCCGGGAGAAGAGAAGGAGCTGTTGGCCTTGTCCAGAAACAGTCGCAAAGCAGGAGAGCCGGCCCTGGGAAGAACAGCGGGACGGTGGCATGACAAGCGTCACCCGCTCCCAATGCGTATAGACGGAAGCCTGGCTTTAGGAAGACAGGAGGGGACGGCTAGGGCAGGCGCGCATACGCCACTCTGAGGAAGGAGTCTGGGCAGAAGGCAGGCCTGTTCTGTGTGCCTCCTGTCCCAAGGGGAGAGCATCTCCGAGGCCACCTGTCCCTAGGGCAGACGTGGGCTTGCCACCAGGCGCCATAACCTGAACTCGCAGATACAGCTCCCTGGAAGAAAGGGCAGCCAGATACCATCTTCCTCCAAGAGGTGGCAGCGTTGGGGGTGGCAGCGGTGTGTCGGGGAAGAAGAGGGACAGTCCCCCACTGCTCCCCATCCAAGTGCACGGGCGCTGTGGAGGGTTCCTGTCGCCTCTCCTTTCCTATTGCAAAGGCACTGGCGTAGTCCCCGAGTCCGCCTGAACTCCAGAGCAAAAAGCCAAGCCTTACTACGCCAGGAGATGGCAGTTGGCAGGGAGTGTCATCCTAGACCACGCAAGCTGCTGCAGGGTGGTGGCTGTTTCTGCAAGTTCAGACTGGCAGGGTGATCCCAGGGTGCGACCATGGAGCCCGGGACAAAAAAGCCCAAGAGGCACCAGCTCTCCCGCAGATCTCCTTCCCTGACGCGACAGAGCAAACGCCCAAAGCCTTGCTGAGGAAGCAGCAGCGAAGTGCGGTTCAGGCCAAGCTGAAAACCTCTGCGAAAGCATAGCAGTCGCTGGGAAAAAAAGGTCGGTTCTCTGGGCTACTGTTGCTGCTTGCTTGAGCCTAGTATTGGCAGCACGGTGGCAGAATCCCGCATAGAGCGAAAGCCTCTTTGCCTGGGCATACCCTCTAGGAAAGCACAGCATTCTTGGGGAAAACAGAGTCGGTTCTGTGCGATGCATATGTCGCTTGCCTGTACAGAGTCTCCGAAGCACGGTGAAAGAAACCCGCATGGAGCGAAATCCTCTTGGCCCGGGCATCCCCTCTACTTGAGAGAGAAGCGTGGTTGTGCCTGTGGAAACAGCCTTAACGAAAGGTCATGAAACAGGAGAGCATGCATTGCAACAATAGCGGACAGGTGGCAAGACAAGTGTCACCCTCTCCGTTTGCTTAGAAAGCAGAGTCGGTTCTGCGGGCTGCTGCTCCTGCTTGCCTAGGCCAAGTCTCAAGGTGGGAGAAACCACCATACAGCGAAAGCCTCTTTGCCCAGGCTCCTCCTCTGGGAAAGCACAGCATTCGTTGGGAAATCTGAGTCGCTTTGTGGGATGCTGTTGCTACTTGCCTGAGCTAGTCTGCGCAGCACGGTGGAAGAAACCCGCATGGAGCGAAATTCTCTGGGTCCTAGCATCCCCACTGCCTGCGAGAGAAGCGTGGATGCACATCTGGAAAGGGCCTTAAGGATAGGGACACGGCTGACACCGTGTTCCCCGGGAGAAAGTCTGGGGAAGGAGCAGAACGCTTCCCCGGGAGAAGAGAAGGAGCCGTTGGCCTTGTTGTCGGGAAACAGTCGCAAAGCAGGAGAGATTGCCCTGGGAAGAACAGTGGGACGGTGGCAAGACAAGCGTCACCCGCTCCCTGTGCGTAGAGACGGAAGCCTGGCTTTAGGAAGACACGAGGGGATGGCTAGGGCAGACGCGCATACTCTGCTCTGAGGAAGGAGTCTGGGCAGAAGGAAGGCCTGTTCTGTGTGCCTTTTGTCCCAAGGGGACAGCATCTCCAAGGCCACCTGTCCCTAGGCAAGATGTGGGCATGCCACCAGGCGCCATAACCTGAACTCGCAGATACAGCTCCCTGGAAGAAAGGGGAGCCAGATGACATCTTCCTCCAAGAGGTGGCAGCTTTGGGGGAGGAAGGGGGTGTGTCGTGGAAGAAGAGGGGACAGTCCCCCACAGCTCCCCATCCCAGTGCACGGGCGCTGTGCAGGGTTCCTGTCGCTTCTCCTTTCCTATGTGGAAGGCGCTGGCCTAGTCCCCAAGTCCGCCTGAACTCGACAGCAAAAAGCCAAACCTTACTACGCCAGAAGAAGGCAGTTGGCAGGGATTGTCATCCTAGACCACGCACGCAGCTGCAGGGTGGTGGCTGTGTCTGCGAGGTTCAGCCTGGCACGGTGATCCCAGGGTGCGACCATGGAGCCCGGGATAGCAAAGCCCAAGTGGAACCAGCTCTCCCGCAGATCTCCTTCCCTGACGCGACAGAGCGAACGCCCAAAGCCTTGCTGAGGAAGCAGCAGCGAAGTGCGGTTCAGGCCAAGCTGAAAACCTGTGCCAAAGCATAGCAGTTGCTGGGAAAAAAGAGTCGGTTCTCTGGGCTGCTGTTGCTGCTTGCTTGAGCCTAATATTGGCAGCACGGTGGCAGAATCCCGCATAGAGCGAAAGCCTCTTTGCCTGGGCATCCCCTCTAAGAAAGCACAGCATTCTTGGGGAAAACAGAGTCGGTTCTGTGCGATGCAGATGCCGCTTGCCTGAACATGGTCTCCGAAGCACGCTGTAAGAAACCCGCATGGAGCGAAATCCTCTTGGCCCGGGCATCCCCTGTACTTGAGAGCGAAGCGTGGTTGTGACTGTGGAAACAGTCTTAACGAAAGGTCATGAAACAGGAGAGCATGCATTGCAACAATAGCGGGCAGGTGGCAAGACAAGTGTCACCCTCTCTGTTTGCTTAGAAATCAGAGTCTGTTCTGCAGGCTGCTCCTCCTGCTTGCCTAGGCCAAGTCTCAAGGTGGGAGATACCACCCTACAGGGAAAGCCTCTTTGCCTAGGCTCCTCCTCTGGGAAAGCACAGCATTCGTTGGGAAATCTGAGTCGCTTTGTGGGATGCTGCTGCTGCTTGCCTGAGCTAGTCTGCGCAGCACGGTGGAAGAAACCCGCATGGAGCGAAATTCTCTTGGCCCTAGCATCGCCCCTGCCTGCGAGAGAAGCGTGGATGCACATCTGGAAAGGGACTTAAGGATAGGGACACGGCTGTCACCGTGATCTTCGGGAGCAAGTCTGGGGAAGGAGCAGAACGCCTCCCCGGGAGAAGAGAAGGAGCTGTTGGCCTTGTCCAGAAACAGTCGCAAAGCAGGAGAGCCTGCCCTGGGAAGAACAGCGGGACGGTGGCATGACAAGCGTCACCCGCTCCCAATGCGTATAGACGGAAGCCTGGCTTTAGGAAGACAGGAGGGGACGGCTAGGGCAGGGGTGCATACGCCACTCTGAGGAAGGAGTCTGGGCAGAAGGCAGGCCTGTTCTGTGTGCGTCCTGTCCCAAGGGGAGAGCATCTCCGAGGCCATCTGTCCCTAGGGCAGACGTGGGCTTGCCACCAGGCGCCATAACCTGAACTCGCAGATACAGCTCCCTGGAAGAAAGGGCAGCCAGATACCATCTTCCTCCAAGAGGTGGCAGCGTTGGGGGTGGCAGCGGTGTGTCGGGGAAGAAGACGGGACTGTCCCCCACTGCTCCCCATCCAAGTGCACGGGCGCTGTGGAGGGTTCCTGTCGCCTCTCCTTTCCTATTGCAAAGGCCCTGGCGTAGTCCCCGAGTCCGCCTGAACTCCAGAGCAAAAAGCCAAGCCTTACTACGCCAGGAGATGGCAGTTGGCAGGGAGTGTCATCCTAGACCACGCAAGCTGCTGCAGGGTGGTGGCTGTTTCTGCAAGTTCAGACTGGCAGGGTGATCCCAGGGTGCGACCATGGAGCCCGGGATAGCAAAGCCCAAGAGGCACCAGCTCTCCCGCAGATCTCCTTCCCTGACGCGACAGAGCAAACGCCCAAAGCCTTGCTGAGGAAGCAGCAGCGAAGTGCGGTTCAGGCCAAGCTGAAAACCTCTGCGAAAGCATAGCAGTCGCTGGGAAAAAAGAGTCGGTTCTCTGGGCTACTGTTGCTGCTTGCTTGAGCCTAGTATTGGCTGCACGGTGGCAGAATCCCGCATAGAGCGAAAGCCTCCTTGCCTGGGCATCCCCTGTAGGAAAGCACAGCATTCTTGGGGAAAACAGAGTCGGTTCTGTGCGATGCATATGTCGCTTGCCTGTACAGAGTCTCCGAAGCACGGTGAAAGAAACCCGCATGGAGCGAAATCCTCTTGGCCCGGGCATCCCCTCTACTTGAGAGAGAAGCGTGGTGGTGCCTGTGGAAACAGCCTTAACGAAAGGTCATGAAACAGGAGAGCATGCATTGCAACAATAGCGGACAGGTGGCAACACAAGTGTCACACTCTCCGTTTGCTTAGAAATTAGAGTCGGTTCTGCGGGCTGCTGTTCCTGCTTGCCTAGGCCTAGTCTCAAGGTGGGAGAAACCACCATACAGCGAAAGCCTCTTTGCCCAGGCTCCTCCTCTGGGAAAGCACAGCATTCGTTGGGAAATCTGAGTCGGTTTGTGGGATGCTGTTGCTACTTGCCTGAGCTAGTCTGCGCAGCACGGTGGAAGAAACCCGCATGGAGCGAAATTCTCTGGGTCCTAGCATCCCCACTGCCTGCGAGAGAAGCGTGGATGCACATCTGGAAAGGGCCTTAAGGATAGGGACACGGCTGACACCGTGTTCCCCGGGAGCAAGTCTGGGGAAGGAGCAGAACGCCTCCCCGGGAGAAGAGAAGGAGCCGTTGGCCTTGTTGTCGGAAAGGGGCGCAAAGCAGGAGAGATTGCCCTGGGAAGAACAGTGGGACGGTGGCAAGACAAGCGTCACCCGCTCCCTGTGCGTAGAGACGGAAGCCTGGCTTTAGGAAGACACGAGGGGATGGCTAGGGCAGACGCGCATACTCTGCTCTGAGGAAGGAGTCTGGGCAGAAGGAAGGCCTGTTCTGTGTGCCTTTTGTCCCAAGGGGACAGCATCTCCAAGGCCACCTGTCCCTAGGCAAGATGTGGGCATGCCACCAGGCGCCATAACCTGAACTCGCAGATACAGCTCCCTGGAAGAAAGGGGAGCCAGATGACATCTTCCTCCAAGAGGTGGCAGCTTTGGGGGAGGAAGGGGGTGTGTCGTGGAAGAAGAGGGGACAGTCCCCCACAGCTCCCCATCCCAGTGCACGGGCGCTGTGCAGGGTTCCTGTCGCTTCTCCTTTCCTATGTGGAAGGCGCTGGCCTAGTCCCCAAGTGCGCCTGAACTCGACAGCAAAAAGCCAAGCCTTACTACGCCAGAAGAAGGCAGTTGGCAGGGATTGTCATCCTAGACCACGCACGCTGCTGCAGGGTGGTGGCTGTGTCTGCGAGGTTCAGCCTGGCACGGTGATCCCAGGGTGCGACCATGGAGCCCGGGATAGCAAAGCCCAAGTGGAACCAGCTCTCCCGCAGATCTCCTTCCCTGACGCGACAGAGCAAATGCCCAAAGCCTTGCTGAGGAAGCAGCAGCGAAGTGCGGTTCAGGCCAAGCTGAAAACCTCTGCGAAAGCATAGCAGTCGCTGGGAAAAAAGAGTCGGTTCTCTGGGCTGCGGTTGCTGCTTGCTTGAGCCTAATATTGGCAGCACGGTGGCAGAATTCCGCATAGAGCGAAAGCCTCTTTGCCTGGGCATCCCCTCTAGGAAAGCACAGCATTCTTGGGGAAAACAGAGTCGGTTCTGTGCGATGCAGATGCCACTTGCCTGAACATGGTCTCCGAAGCACGCTGTAAGAAACCCGCATGGAGCGAAATCCTCTTGGCCCGGGCATCCCCTGTACTTGAGAGCGAAGCGTGGTTGTGACTGTGGAAACAGTCTTAACGAAAGGTCATGAAACAGGAGAGCATGCATTGCAACAATAGCGGGCAGGTGGCAAGACAAGTGTCACCCTCTCCGTTTCATTAGAAATCAGAGTCTGTTCTGCGGGCTGCTGCTCCTGCTTGCCTAGGCCAAGTCTCAAGGTGGGAGATACCACCCTACAGGGAAAGCCTCTTTGCCCATGCTCCTCCTCTGGGAAAGCACAGCATTCGTTGGGAAATCTGAGTCGCTTTGTGGGATGCTGCTGCTGCTTGCCTGAGCTAGTCTGCGCAGCACGGTGGAAGAAACCCGCATGGAGCGAAATTCTCTTGGCCCTAGCATTGCCACTGCCTGCGAGAGAAGCGTGGATGCACCTCTGGAAAGGGACTTAAGTATAGGGACACGGCTGTCACCGTGATCTCCGGGAGCAAGTCTGGGGAAGGAGCAGAACGCCTCCCCGGGAGAAGAGAAGGAGCTGCTGGCCTTGTCCAGAAACAGTCGCAAAGCAGGAGAGCCGGCCCTGGGAAGAACAGCGGGACGGTGGCATGACAAGCGTCACCCGCTCCCAATGCGTATAGACGGAAGCCTGGCTTTAGGAAGACAGGAGGGGACGGCTAGGGCAGGCGCGCATACGCCACTCTGAGGAAGGAGTCTGGGCAGAAGGCAGGCCTGTTCTGTGTGCCTCCTGTCCCAAGGGGAGAGCATCTCCGAGGCCACCTGTCCCTAGGGCAGACGTGGGCTTGCCACCAGGCGCCATAACCTGAACTCGCAGATACAGCTCCCTGGAAGAAAGGGCAGCCAGATACCATCTTCCTCCAAGAGGTGGCAGCGTTGGGGGTGGCAGCGGTGTGTCGGGGAAGAAGAGGGACAGTCCCCCACTGCTCCCCATCCAAGTGCACGGGCGCTGTGGAGGGTTCCTGTCGCCTCTCCTTTCCTATTGCAAAGGCACTGGCGTAGTCCCCGAGTCCGCCTGAACTCCAGAGCAAAAAGCCAAGCCTTACTACGCCAGGAGATGGCAGTTGGCAGGGAGTGTCATCCTAGACCACGCAAGTTGCTGCAGGGTGGTGGCTGTTTCTGCAAGTTCAGACTGGCAGGGTGATCCCAGGGTGCGACCATGGAGCCCGGGACAAAAAAGCCCAAGAGGCACCAGCTCTCCCACAGATCTCCTTCCCTGACGCGACAGAGCAAACGCCCAAAGCCTTGCTGAGGAAGCAGCAGCGAAGTGCGGTTCAGGCCAAGCTGAAAACCTCTGCGAAAGCATAGCAGTCGCTGGGAAAAAAGAGTCGGTTCTCTGGGCTACTGTTGCTGCTTGCTTGAGCCTAGTATTGGCAGCACGGTGGCAGAATCCCGCATAGAGCGAAAGCCTCCTTGCCTGGGCATACCCTCTAGGAAAGCACAGCATTCTTGGGGAAAACAGAGTCGGTTCTGTGCGATGCATATGTCGCTTGCCTGTACAGAGTCTCCGAAGCACGGTGAAAGAAACCCGCATGGAGCGAAATCCTCTTGGCCCGGGCATCCCCTCTACTTGAGAGAGAAGCGTGGTTGTGCCTGTGGAAACAGCCTTAACGAAAGGTCATGAAACAGGAGAGCATGCATTGCAACAATAGCGGACAGGTGGCAAGACAAGTGTCACCCTCTCCGTTTGCTTAGAAATCAGAGTCGGTTCTGCGGGCTGCTGCTCCTGCTTGCCTAGGCCAAGTCTCAAGGTGGGAGAACCCACCATACAGCGAAAGCCTCTTTACCCAGGCTCCTCCTCTGGGAAAGCACAGCATTCGTTGGGAAATCTGAGTCGCTTTGTGGGATGCTGTTGCTACTTGACTGAGCTAGTCTGCGCAGCACGGTGGAAGAAACCCGCATGGAGCGAAATTCTCTGGGTCCTAGCATCCCCACTGCCTGCGAGAGAAGCGTGGATGCACATCTGGAAAGGGCCTTAAGGATAGGGACACGGCTGACACCGTGTTCCCCGGGAGCAAGTCTGGGGAAGGAGCAGAACGCCTCCCCGGGAGAAGAGAAGGAGCCGTTGGCCTTGTTGTCGGGAAACAGTCGCAAAGCAGGAGAGATTGCCCTGGGAAGAACAGTGGGACGGTGGCAAGACAAGCGTCACCCGCTCCCTGTGCGTAGAGACGGAAGCCTGGCTTTAGGAAGACACGAGGGGATGGCTAGGGCAGACGCGCATACTCTGCTCTGAGGAAGGAGTCTGGGCAGAAGGAAGGCCTGTTCTGTGTGCCTTTTGTCCCAAGGGGACAGCATCTCCAAGGCCACCTGTCCCTAGGCAAGATGTGGGCATGCCACCAGGCGCCATAACCTAAACTCGCAGATACAGCTCCCTGGAAGAAAGGGGAGCCAGATGACATCTTCCTCCAAGAGGTGGCAGCTTTGGGGGAGGAAGGGGGTGTGTCGTGGAAGAAGAGGGGACAGTCCCCCACAGCTCCCCATCCCAGTGCACGGGCGCTGTGCAGGGTTCCTGTCGCTTCTCCTTTCCTATGTGGAAGGCGCTGGCCTAGTCCCCAAGTCCGCCTGAACTCGAGAGCAAAAAGCCAAGCCTTACTACGCCAGAAGAAGGCAGTTGGC
The DNA here is from genome assembly GCF_020171115.1 of Neogale vison. Lineage (NCBI taxonomy): Eukaryota > Metazoa > Chordata > Mammalia > Carnivora > Mustelidae > Neogale > Neogale vison. The sequence goes on from NW_025334865.1 coordinate 2,974,789, forward strand.
AGGGATTGTCATCCTAGACCACGCACGCTGCTGCAGGGTGGTGGCTGTGTCTGCGAGGTTCAGCCTGGCACGGTGATCCCAGGGTGCGACCATGGAGCCCGGGATAGCAAAGCCCAAGTGGAACCAGCTCTCCCGCAGATCTCCTTCCCTGACGCGACAGAGCAAACGCCCAAAGCCTTGCTGAGGAAGCAGCAGCGAAGTGCGGTTCAGGCCAAGCTCAAAACCTCTGCGAAAGCATAGCAGTCGCTGGGAAAAAAGAGTCGGTTCTCTGGGCTGCGGTTGCTGCTTGCTTGAGCCTAATATTGGCAGCACGGTGGCAGAATCCCGCATAGAGCGAAAGCCTCTTTGCCTGGGCATCCCCTCTAGGAAAGCACAGCATTCTTGGGGAAAACAGAGTCGGTTCTGTGCGATGCAGATGCCGCTTGCCTGAACATGGTCTCCGAAGCACGCTGTAAGAAACCCGCATGGAGCGAAATCCTCTTGGCCCGGGCATCCCCTGTACTTGAGAGCGAAGCGTGGTTGTGACTGTGGAAACAGTCTTAACGAAAGGTCATGAAACAGGAGAGCATGCATTGCAACAATAGCGGGCAGGTGGCAAGACAAGTGTCACCCTCTCTGTTTGCTTAGAAATCAGAGTCTGTTCTGCGGGCTGCTCCTCCTGCTTGCCTAGGCCAAGTCTCAAGGTGGGAGATACCACCCTACAGGGAAAGCCTCTTTGCCCATGCTCCTCCTCTGGGAAAGCACAGCATTCGTTGGGAAATCTGAGTCGCTTTGTGGGATGCTGCTGCTGCTTGCCTGAGCTAGTCTGCGCAGCACGGTGGAAGAAACCCGCATGGAGCGAAATTCTCTTGGCCCTAGCATTGCCACTGCCTGCGAGAGAAGCGTGGATGCACCTCTGGAAAGGGACTTAAGGATAGGGACACGGCTGTCACCGTGATCTCCGGGAGCAAGTCTGGGGAAGGAGCAGAACGCCTCCCCGGGAGAAGAGAAGGAGCTGTTGGCCTTGTCCAGAAACAGTCGCAAAGCAGGAGAGCCGGCCCTGGGAAGAACAGCGGGACGGTGGCATGACAAGCGTCACCCGCTCCCAATGCGTATAGACGGAAGCCTGGCTTTAGGAAGACAGGAGGGGACGGCTAGGGCAGGCGCGCATACGCCACTCTGAGGAAGGAGTCTGGGCAGAAGGCAGGCCTGTTCTGTGTGCCTCCTGTCCCAAGGGGAGAGCATCTCCGAGGCCACCTGTCCCTAGGGCAGACGTGGGCTTGCCACCAGGCGCCATAACCTGAACTCGCAGATACAGCTCCCTGGAAGAAAGGGCAGCCAGATACCATCTTCCTCCAAGAGGTGGCAGCGTTGGGGGTGGCAGCGGTGTGTCGGGGAAGAAGAGGGACAGTCCCCCACTGCTCCCCATCCAAGTGCACGGGCGCTGTGGAGGGTTCCTGTCGCCTCTCCTTTCCTATTGCAAAGGCACTGGCGTAGTCCCCGAGTCCGCCTGAACTCCAGAGCAAAAAGCCAAGCCTTACTACGCCAGGAGATGGCAGTTGGCAGGGAGTGTCATCCTAGACCACGCAAGCTGCTGCAGGGTGGTGGCTGTTTCTGCAAGTTCAGACTGGCAGGGTGATCCCAGGGTGCGACCATGGAGCCCGGGACAAAAAAGCCCAAGAGGCACCAGCTCTCCCGCAGATCTCCTTCCCTGACGCGACAGAGCAAACGCCCAAAGCCTTGCTGAGGAAGCAGCAGCGAAGTGCGGTTCAGGCCAAGCTGAAAACCTCTGCGAAAGCATAGCAGTCGCTGGGAAAAAAAGGTCGGTTCTCTGGGCTACTGTTGCTGCTTGCTTGAGCCTAGTATTGGCAGCACGGTGGCAGAATCCCGCATAGAGCGAAAGCCTCTTTGCCTGGGCATACCCTCTAGGAAAGCACAGCATTCTTGGGGAAAACAGAGTCGGTTCTGTGCGATGCATATGTCGCTTGCCTGTACAGAGTCTCCGAAGCACGGTGAAAGAAACCCGCATGGAGCGAAATCCTCTTGGCCCGGGCATCCCCTCTACTTGAGAGAGAAGCGTGGTTGTGCCTGTGGAAACAGCCTTAACGAAAGGTCATGAAACAGGAGAGCATGCATTGCAACAATAGCGGACAGGTGGCAAGACAAGTGTCACCCTCTCCGTTTGCTTAGAAAGCAGAGTCGGTTCTGCGGGCTGCTGCTCCTGCTTGCCTAGGCCAAGTCTCAAGGTGGGAGAAACCACCATACAGCGAAAGCCTCTTTGCCCAGGCTCCTCCTCTGGGAAAGCACAGCATTCGTTGGGAAATCTGAGTCGCTTTGTGGGATGCTGTTGCTACTTGCCTGAGCTAGTCTGCGCAGCACGGTGGAAGAAACCCGCATGGAGCGAAATTCTCTGGGTCCTAGCATCCCCACTGCCTGCGAGAGAAGCGTGGATGCACATCTGGAAAGGGCCTTAAGGATAGGGACACGGCTGACACCGTGTTCCCCGGGAGAAAGTCTGGGGAAGGAGCAGAACGCTTCCCCGGGAGAAGAGAAGGAGCCGTTGGCCTTGTTGTCGGGAAACAGTCGCAAAGCAGGAGAGATTGCCCTGGGAAGAACAGTGGGACGGTGGCAAGACAAGCGTCACCCGCTCCCTGTGCGTAGAGACGGAAGCCTGGCTTTAGGAAGACACGAGGGGATGGCTAGGGCAGACGCGCATACTCTGCTCTGAGGAAGGAGTCTGGGCAGAAGGAAGGCCTGTTCTGTGTGCCTTTTGTCCCAAGGGGACAGCATCTCCAAGGCCACCTGTCCCTAGGCAAATGTGGGCATGCCACCAGGCGCCATAACCTGAACTCGCAGATACAGCTCCCTGGAAGAAAGGGGAGCCAGATGACATCTTCCTCCAAGAGGTGGCAGCTTTGGGGGAGGAAGGGGGTGTGTCGTGGAAGAAGAGGGGACAGTCCCCCACAGCTCCCCATCCCAGTGCATGGGCGCTGTGCAGGGTTCCTGTCGCTTCTCCTTTCCTATGTGGAAGGCGCTGGCCTAGTCCCCAAGTCCGCCTGAACTCGAGAGCAAAAAGCCAAGCCTTACTACGCCAGAAGAAGGCAGTTGGCAGGGATTGTCATCCTAGACCACGCACGCTGCTGCAGGGTGGTGGCTGTGTCTGCGAGGTTCAGCCTGGCACGGTGATCCCAGGGTGCGACCATGGAGCCCGGGATAGAAAAGCCCAAGTGGAACCAGCTCTCCCGCAGATCTCCTTCCCTGACGCGACAGAGCAAACGCCCAAAGCCTTGCTGAGGAAGCAGCAGCGAAGTGCGGTTCAGGCCAAGCTGAAAACCTCTGCCAAAGCATAGCAGTCGCTGGGAAAAAAGAGTCGGTTCTCTGGGCTGCTGTTGCTGCTTGCTTGAGCCTAGTATTGGCAGCACGGTGGCAGAATCCCGCATAGAGCGAAAGCCTCTTTGCCTGGGCATCCCCTCTAGGAAAGCACAGCATTCTTGGGGAAAACAGAGTCGGTTCTGTGCGATGCAGATGCCGCTTGCCTGAACATGGTCTCCGAAGCACGCTGTAAGAAACCCGCATGGAGCGAAATCCTCTTGGCCCGGGCATCCCCTGTACTTGAGAGCGAAGCGTGGTTGTGACTGTGGAAACAGTCTTAACGAAAGGTCATGAAACAGGAGAGCATGCATTGCAACAATAGCGGGCAGGTGGCAAGACAAGTGTCACCCTCTCCGTTTGCTTAGAAATCAGAGTCGGTTCTGCGGGCTGCTGCTCCTGCTTGCCTAGGCCAAGTCTCAAGGTGGGAGATACCACCCTACAGGGAAAGCCTCTTTGCCCATGCTCTTCCTCTGGGAAAGCACAGCATTCGTTGGGAAAACTGAGTCGCTTTGTGGGATGCTGCTGCTGCTTGCCTGAGCTAGTCTGCGCAGCACGGTGGAAGAAACCCGCATGGAGCGAAATTCTCTTGGCCCTAGCATCGCCACTGCCTGCGAGAGAAGCGTGGATGCACCTCTGGAAAGGGACTTAAGGATAGGGACACGGCTGTCACCGTGATCTCCGGGAGCAAGTCTGGGGAAGGAGCAGAACGCCTCCCTGGGAGAAAGGAAGGAGCTGTTGGCCTTGTCCAGAAACAGTCGCAAAGCAGGAGAGCCTGCCCAGGGAAGAACAGCGGAACGGTGGCATGACAAGCGTCACCCGCTCCCAATGCGTATAGACGGAAGCCTGGCTTTAGGAAGACAGGAGGGGACGGCTAGGGCAGGCGCGCATACGCCACTCTGAGGAAGGAGTCTGGGCAGAAGGCAGGCCTGTTCTGTATGCCTCCTGTCCCAAGCGGAGAGCATCTCCCAGGCCACCTGTCCCTAGGGCAGACGTGGGCTTGCCACCAGGCGCCATAACCTGAACTCGCAGATACAGCTCCCTGGAAGAAAGGGCAGCCAGATACCATCTTCCTCCAAGAGGTGGCAGCGTTGGGGCTGGCAGCGGTGTGTCGGGGAAGAAGAGGGGACAGTCCCCCACTGCTCCCCATCCAAGTGCACGGGCGCTGTGGAGGGTTCCTGTCGCCTCTCCTTTCCTATTGCAAAGGCACTGGCGTAGTCCCCGAGTCCGCCTGAACTCCAGAGCAAAAAGCCAAGCCTTACTACGCCAGGAGATGGCAGTTGGCAGGGAGTGTCATCCTAGACCACGCAAGCTGCTGCAGGGTGGTGGCTGTTTCTGCAAGTTCAGACTGGCAGGGTGATCCCAGGGTGCGACCATGGAGCCCGGGACAAAAAAGCCCAAGAGGCACCAGCTCTCCCGCAGATCTCCTTCCCTGACGCGACAGAGCGAACGCCCAAAGCCTTGCTGAGGAAGCAGCAGCGAAGTGCGGTTCAGGCCAAGCTGAAAACCTCTGCGAAAGCATAGCAGTCGCTGGGAAAAAAGAGTCGGTTCTCTGGGCTACTGTTGCTGCTTGCTTGAGCCTAGTATTGGCAGCACGGTGGCAGAATCCCGCATAGAGCGAAAGCCTCCTTGCCTGGGCATCCCCTGTAGGAAAGCACAGCATTCTTGGGGAAAACAGAGTCGGTTCTGTGCGATTCATCTGTCGCTTGCCTGTACAGAGTCTCCGAAGCACGGTGAAAGAAACCCGCATGGAGCGAAATCCTCTTGGCCCGGGCATCCCCTCTACTTGAGAGAGAAGCGTCGTGGTGCCTGTGGAAACAGCCTTAACGAAAGGTCATGAAACAGGAGAGCATGCATTGCAACAATAGCGGACAGGTGGCAACACAAGTGTCACCCTCTCCGTTTGCTTAGAAAGCAGAGTCGGTTCTGCGGGCTGCTGCTCCTGCTTGCCTAGGCCAAGTCTCAAGGTGGGAGAAACCACCATACAGCGAAAGCCTCTTTGCCCAGGCTCCTCCTCTGGGAAAGCACAGCATTCGTTGGGAAATCTGAGTCGTTTTGTGGGATGCTGTTGCTACTTGCCTGAGCTAGTCTGCGCAGCACGGTGGAAGAAACCCGCATGGAGCGAAATTCTCTGGGTCCTAGCATCCCCACTGCCTGCGAGAGAAGCGTGGATGCACATCTGGAAAGGGCCTTAAGGATAGGGACACGGCTGACACCGTGTTCCCCGGGAGCAAGTCTGGGGAAGGAGCAGAACGCCTCCCCGGGAGAAGAGAAGGAGCCGTTGGCCTTGTTGTCGGGAAACAGTCGCAAAGCAGGAGAGATTGCCCTGGGAAGAACAGTGGGACGGTGGCAAGACAAGCGTCACCCGCTCCCTGTGCGTAGAGACGGAAGCCTGGCTTTAGGAAGACACGAGGGGATGGTTAGGGCAGACGCGCATACTCTGCTCTGAGGAAGGAGTCTGGGCAGAAGGAAGGCCTGTTCTGTGTGCCTTTTGTCCCAAGGGGACAGCATCTCCAAGGCCACCTGTCCCTAGGCAAGATGTGGGCATGCCACCAGGCGCCATAACCTGAACTCGCAGATACAGCTCCCTGGAAGAAAGGGGAGCCAGATGACATCTTCCTCCAAGAGGTGGCAGCTTTGGGGGAGGAAGGGGGTGTGTCGTGGAAGAAGAGGGGACAGTCCCCCACAGCTCCCCATCCCAGTGCACGGGCGCTGTGCAGGGTTCCTGTCGCTTCTCCTTTCCTATGTGGAAGGCGCTGGCCTAGTCCCCAAGTGCGCCTGAACTCGACAGCAAAAAGCCAAACCTTACTACGCCAGAAGAAGGCAGTTGGCAGGGATTGTCATCCTAGACCACGCACGCAGCTGCAGGGTGGTGGCTGTGTCTGCGAGGTTCAGCCTGGCACGGTGATCCCAGGGTGCGACCATGGAGCCCGGGATAGCAAAGCCCAAGTGGAACCAGCTCTCCCGCAGATCTCCTTCCCTGACGCGACAGAGCGAACGCCCAAAGCCTTGCTGAGGAAGCAGCAGCGAAGTGCGGTTCAGGCCAAGCTGAAAACCTCTGCCAAAGCATAGCAGTCGCTGGGAAAAAAGAGTCGGTTCTCTGGGCTGCTGTTGCTGCTTGCTTGAGCCTAGTATTGGCAGCACGGTGGCAGAATCCCGCATAGAGCGAAAGCCTCTTTGCCTGGGCATCCCCTCTAAGAAAGCACAGCATTCTTGGGGAAAACAGAGTCGGTTCTGTGCGATGCAGATGCCGCTTGCCTGAACATGGTCTCCGAAGCACGCTGTAAGAAACCCGCATGGAGCGAAATCCTCTTGGCCCGGGCATCCCCTGTACTTGAGAGCGAAGCGTGGTTGTGACTGTGGAAACAGTCTTAACGAAAGGTCATGAAACAGGAGAGCATGCATTGCAACAATAGCGGGCAGGTGGCAAGACAAGTGTCACCCTCTCTGTTTGCTTAGAAATCAGAGTCTGTTCTGCGGGCTGCTCCTCCTGCTTGCCTAGGCCAAGTCTCAAGGTGGGAGATACCACCCTACAGGGAAAGCCTCTTTGCCCAGGCTCCTCCTCTGGGAAAGCACAGCATTTGTTGGGAAATCTGAGTCGCTTTGTGGGATGCTGCTGCTGCTTGCCTGAGCTAGTCTGCGCAGCACGGTGGAAGAAACCCGCATGGAGCGAAATTCTCTTGGCCCTAGCATCGCCCCTGCCTGCGAGAGAAGCGTGGATGCACATCTGGAAAGGGACTTAAGGATAGGGACACGGCTGTCACCGTGATCTCCGGGAGCAAGTCTTGGGGAAGGAGCAGAACGCCTCCCCGGGAGAAGAGAAGGAGCTGTTGGCCTTGTCCAGAAACAGTCGCAAAGCAGGAGAGCCTGCCCTGGGAAGAACAGCGGGACGGTGGCATGACAAGCGTCACCCGCTCCCAATGCGTATAGACGGAAGCCTGGCTTTAGGAAGACAGGAGGGGACGGCTAGGGCAGGGGTGCATACGCCACTCTGAGGAAGGAGTCTGGGCAGAAGGCAGGCCTGTTCTGTGTGCGTCCTGTCCCAAGGGGAGAGCATCTCCGAGGCCATCTGTCCCTAGGGCAGACGTGGGCTTGCCACCAGGCGCCATAACCTGAACTCGCAGATACAGCTCCCTGGAAGAAAGGGCAGCCAGATACCATCTTCCTCCAAGAGGTGGCAGCGTTGGGGGTGGCAGCGGTGTGTCGGGGAAGAAGACGGGACAGTCCCCCACTGCTCCCCATCCAAGTGCACGGGCGCTGTGGAGGGTTCCTGTCGCCTCTCCTTTCCTATTGCAAAGGCCCTGGCGTAGTCCCCGAGTCCGCCTGAACTCCAGAGCAAAAAGCCAAGCCTTACTACGCCAGGAGATGGCAGTTGGCAGGGAGTGTCATCCTAGACCACGCAAGCTGCTGCAGGGTGGTGGCTGTTTCTGCAAGTTCAGACTGGCAGGGTGATCCCAGGGTGCGACCATGGAGCCCGGGATAGCAAAGCCCAAGAGGCACCAGCTCTCCCGCAGATCTCCTTCCCTGACGCGACAGAGCAAACGCCCAAAGCCTTGCTGAGGAAGCAGCAGCGAAGTGCGGTTCAGGCCAAGCTGAAAACCTCTGCGAAAGCATAGCAGTCGCTGGGAAAAAAGAGTCGGTTCTCTGGGCTACTGTTGCTGCTTGCTTGAGCCTAGTATTGGCTGCACGGTGGCAGAATCCCGCATAGAGCGAAAGCCTCCTTGCCTGGGCATCCCCTGTAGGAAAGCACAGCATTCTTGGGGAAAACAGAGTCGGTTCTGTGCGATGCATATGTCGCTTGCCTGTACAGAGTCTCCGAAGCACGGTGAAAGAAACCCGCATGGAGCGAAATCCTCTTGGCCCGGGCATCCCCTCTACTTGAGAGAGAAGCGTCGTGGTGCCTGTGGAAACAGCCTTAACGAAAGGTCATGAAACAGGAGAGCATGCATTGCAACAATAGCGGACAGGTGGCAACACAAGTGTCACACTCTCCGTTTGCTTAGAAATTAGAGTCGGTTCTGCGGGCTGCTGTTCCTGCTTGCCTAGGCCTAGTCTCAAGGTGGGAGAAACCACCATACAGCGAAAGCCTCTTTGCCCAGGCTCCTCCTCTGGGAAAGCACAGCATTCGTTGGGAAATCTGAGTCGGTTTGTGGGATGCTGTTGCTACTTGCCTGAGCTAGTCTGCGCAGCACGGTGGAAGAAACCCGCATGGAGCGAAATTCTCTGGGTCCTAGCATCCCCACTGCCTGCGAGAGAAGCGTGGATGCACATCTGGAAAGGGCCTTAAGGATAGGGACACGGCTGACACCGTGTTCCCCGGGAGCAAGTCTGGGGAAGGAGCAGAACGCCTCCCCGGGAGAAGAGAAGGAGCCGTTGGCCTTGTTGTCGGGAAAGAGTCGCAAAGCAGGAGAGATTGCCCTGGGAAGAACAGTGGGACGGTGGCAAGACAAGCGTCACCCGCTCCCTGTGCGTAGAGACGGAAGCCTGGCTTTAGGAAGACACGAGGGGATGGCTAGGGCAGACGCGCATACTCTGCTCTGAGGAAGGAGTCTGGGCAGAAGGAAGGCCTGTTCTGTGTGCCTTTTGTCCCAAGGGGACAGCATCTCCAAGGCCACCTGTCCCTAGGCAAGATGTGGGCATGCCACCAGGCGCCATAACCTGAACTCGCAGATACAGCTCCCTGGAAGAAAGGGGAGCCAGATGACATCTTCCTCCAAGAGGTGGCAGCTTTGGGGGAGGAAGGGGGTGTGTCGTGGAAGAAGAGGGGACAGTCCCCCACAGCTCCCCATCCCAGTGCACGGGCGCTGTGCAGGGTTCCTGTCGCTTCTCCTTTCCTATGTGGAAGGCGCTGGCCTAGTCCCCAAGTGCGCCTGAACTCGACAGCAAAAAGCCAAGCCTTACTACGCCAGAAGAAGGCAGTTGGCAGGGATTGTCATCCTAGACCACGCACGCTGCTGCAGGGTGGTGGCTGTGTCTGCGAGGTTCAGCCTGGCACGGTGATCCCAGGGTGCGACCATGGAGCCCGGGATAGCAAAGCCCAAGTGGAACCAGCTCTCCCGCAGATCTCCTTCCCTGACGCGACAGAGCAAACGCCCAAAGCCTTGCTGAGGAAGCAGCAGCGAAGTGCGGTTCAGGCCAAGCTGAAAACCTCTGCCAAAGCATAGCAGTCGCTGGGAAAAAAGAGTCGGTTCTCTGGGCTGCTGTTGCTGCTTGCTTGAGCCTAGTATTGGCAGCACGGTGGCAGAATCCCGCATAGAGCGAAAGCCTCTTTGCCTGGGCATCCCCTCTAGGAAAGCACAGCATTCTTGGGGAAAACAGAGTCGGTTCTGTGCGATGCAGATGCCGCTTGCCTGAACATGGTCTCCGAAGCACGCTGTAAGAAACCCGCATGGAGCGAAATCCTCTTGGCCCGGGCATCCCCTGTACTTGAGAGCGAAGCGTGGTTGTGACTGTGGAAACAGTCTTAACGAAAGGTCATGAAACAGGAGAGCATGCATTGCAACAATAGCGGGCAGGTGGCAAGACAAGTGTCACCCTCTCTGTTTGCTTAGAAATCAGAGTCTGTTCTGCGGGCTGCTCCTCCTGCTTGCCTAGGCCAAGTCTCAAGGTGGGAGATACCACCCTACAGGGAAAGCCTCTTTGCCCAGGCTCCTCCTCTGGGAAAGCACAGCATTCGTTGGGAAATCTGAGTCGCTTTGTGGGATGCTGCTGCTGCTTGCCTGAGCTAGTCTGCGCAGCACGGTGGAAGAAACCCGCATGGAGCGAAGTTCTCTTGGCCCTAGCATCGCCCCTGCCTGCGAGAGAAGCGTGGATGCACATCTGGAAAGGGACTTAAGGATAGGGACACGGCTGTCACCGTGATCTCCGGGAGCAAGTCTGGGGAAGGAGCAGAACGCCTCCCCGGGAGAAGAGAAGGAGCTGTTGGCCTTGTCTAGAAACAGTCGCAAAGCAGGAGAGCCTGCCCTGGGAAGAACAGCGGGACGGTGGCATGACAAGCGTCACCCGCTCCCAATGCGTATAGACGGAAGCCTGGCTTTAGGAAGACAGGAAGGGACGGCTAGGGCAGGGGTGCATACGCCACTCTGAGGAAGGAGTCTGGGCAGAAGGCAGGCCTGTTCTGTGTGCGTCCTGTCCCAAGGGGAGAGCATCTCCGAGGCCATCTGTCCCTAGGGCAGACGTGGGCTTGCCACCAGGCGCCATAACCTGAACTCGCAGATACAGCTCCCTGGAAGAAAGGGCAGCCAGATACCATCTTCCTCCAAGAGGTGGCAGCGTTGGGGGTGGCAGCGGTGTGTCGGGGAAGAAGTCGGGACAGTCCCCCACTGCTCCCCATCCAAGTGCACGGGCGCTGTGGAGGGTTCCTGTCGCCTCTCCTTTCCTATTGCAAAGGCCCTGGCGTAGTCCCCGAGTCCGCCTGAACTCCAGAGCAAAAAACCAAGCCTTACTACGCCAGGAGATGGCAGTTGGCAGGGAGTGTCATCCTAGACCACGCAAGCTGCTGCAGGGTGGTGGCTGTTTCTGCAAGTTCAGACTGGCAGGGTGATCCCAGGGTGCGACCATGGAGCCCGGGATAGCAAAGCCCAAGAGGCACCAGCTCTCCCGCAGATCTCCTTCCCTGACGCGACAGAGCAAACGCCCAAAGCCTTGCTGAGGAAACAGCAGCGAAGTGCGGTTCAGGCCAAGCTGAAAACCTCTGCGAAAGCATAGCAGTCGCTGGGAAAAAAGAGTCGGTTCTCTTGGCTACTGTTGCTGCTTGCTTGAGCCTAGTATTGGCTGCACGGTGGCAGAATCCCGCATAGAGCGAAAGCCTCCTTGCCTGGGCATCCCCTGTAGGAAAGCACAGCATTCTTGGGGAAAACAGAGTCGGTTCTGTGCGATGCATATGTCGCTTGCCTGTACAGAGTCTCCGAAGCACGGTGAAAGAAACCCGCATGGAGCGAAATCCTCTTGGCCCGGGCATCCCCTCTACTTGAGAGAGAAGCGTCGTGGTGCCTGTGGAAACAGCCTTAACGAAAGGTCATGAAACAGGAGAGCATGCATTGCAACAATAGCGGACAGGTGGCAACACAAGTGTCACACTCTCCGTTTGCTTAGAAATTAGAGTCGGTTCTGCGGGCTGCTGTTCCTGCTTGCCTAGGCCTAGTCTCAAGGTGGGAGAAACCACCATACAGCGAAAGCCTCTTTGCCCAGGCTCCTCCTCTGGGAAAGCACAGCATTCGTTGGGAAATCTGAGTCGCTTTGTGGGATGCTGTTGCTACTTGCCTGAGCTAGTCTGCGCAGCACGGTGGAAGAAACCCGCATGGAGCGAAATTCTCTGGGTCCTAGCATCCCCACTGCCTGCGAGAGAAGCGTGGATGCACATCTGGAAAGGGCCTTAAGGATAGGGACACGGCTGACACCGTGTTCCCCGGGAGCAAGTCTGGGGAAGGAGCAGAACGCCTCCCCGGGAGAAGAGAAGGAGCCGTTGGCCTTGTTGTCGGGAAAGAGTCGCAAAGCAGGAGAGATTGCCCTGGGAAGAACAGTGGGACGGTGGCAAGACAAGCGTCACCCGCTCCCTGTGCGTAGAGACGGAAGCCTGGCTTTAGGAAGACACGAGGGGATGGCTAGGGCAGACGCGCATACTCTGCTCTGAGGAAGGAGTCTGGGCAGAAGGAAGGCCTGTTCTGTGTGCCTTTTGTCCCAAGGGGACAGCATCTCCAAGGCCACCTGTCCCTAGGCAAGATGTGGGCATGCCACCAGGCGCCATAACCTGAACTCGCAGATACAGCTCCCTGGAAGAAAGGGGAGCCAGATGACATCTTCCTCCAAGAGGTGGCAGCTTTGGGGGAGGAAGGGGGTGTGTCGTGGAAGAAGAGGGGACAGTCCCCCACAGCTCCCCATCCCAGTGCACGGGCGCTGTGCAGGGTTCCTGTCGCTTCTCCTTTCCTATGTGGAAGGTGCTGGCCTAGTCCCCAAGTCCGCCTGAACTCGGGAGCAAAAAGCCAAGCCTTACTACGCCAGAAGAAGGCAGTTGGCAGGGATTGTCATCCTAGACCACGCACGCTGCTGCAGGGTGGTGGCTGTGTCTGCGAGGTTCAGCCTGGCACGGTGATCCCAGGGTGCGACCATGGAGCCCGGGATAGCAAAGCCCAAGTGGAACCAGCTCTCCCGCAGATCTCCTTCCCTGACGCGACAGAGCAAACGCCCAAAGCCTTGCTGAGGAAGCAGCAGCGAAGTGCGGTTCAGGCCAAGCTGAAAACCTCTGCCAAAGCATAGCAGTCGCTGGGAAAAAAGAGTCGGTTCTCTGGGCTGCTGTTGCTGCTTGCTTGAGCCTAGTATTGGCAGCACGGTGGCAGAATCCCGCATAGAGCGAAAGACTCTTTGCCTGGGCATCCCCTCTAGGAAAGCACAGCATTCTTGGGGAAAACAGAGTCGGTTCTGTGCGATGCAGATGCCGCTTGCCTGAACATGGTCTCCGAAGCACGCTGTAAGAAACCCGCATGGAGCGAAATCCTCTTGGCCCGGGCATCCCCTGTACTTGAGAGCGAAGCGTGGTTGTGACTGTGGAAACAGTCTTAACGAAAGGTCATGAAACAGGAGAGCATGCATTGCAACAATAGCGGGCAGGTGGCAAGAGAAGTGTCACCCTCTCCGTTTGCTTAGAAATCAGAGTCTGTTCTGCGGGCTGCTGCTCCTGCTTGCCTAGGCCAAGTCTCAAGGTGGGAGATACCACCCTACAGGGAAAGCCTCTTTGCCCAGGCTCCTCCTCTGGGAAAGCACAGCATTCGTTGGGAAATCTGATTTGCTTTGTGGGATGCTGCTGCTGCTTGCCTGAGCTAGTCTGCGCAGCACGGTGGAAGAAACCCGCATGGAGCGAAATTCTCTTGGCCCTAGCATCGCCACTGCCTGCGAGAGAAGCGTGGATGCACATCTGGAAAGGGACTTAAGGATAGGGACACGGCTGTCACCGTGATCTCCGGGAGCAAGTCTGGGGAAGGAGCACAACGCCTCCCCGGGAGAAAGGAAGGAGCTGTTGGCCTTGTCCAGAAACAGTCGCAAAGCAGGAGAGCCTGCCCAGGGAAGAACAGCGGGACGGTGGCATGACAGCGTCACCCGCTCCCAATGCGTATAGACGGAAGCCTGGCTTTAGGAAGACAGGAGGGGATGGCTAGGGCAGGCGCGCATACGCCACTCTGAGGAAGGAGTCTGGGCAGAAGGCAGGCCTGTTCTGTGTGCCTCCTGTCCCAAGGGGAGAGCATCTCCGAGGCCACCTGTCCCTAGGGCAGACGTGGGCTTGCCACCAGGCGCCATAACCTGAACTCGCAGATACAGCTCCCTGGAAGAAAGGGCAGCCAGATACCATCTTCCTCCAAGAGGTGGCAGCGTTGGGGGTGGCAGCGGTGTGTCGGGGAAGAAGAGGGGACAGTCCCCCACTGCTCCCCATCCAAGTGCACGGGCGCTGTGGAGGGTTCCTGTCGCCTCTCCTTTCCTATTGCAAAGGCACTGGCGTAGTCCCCGAGTCCGCCTGAACCTCAGAGCAAAAAGCCAAGCCTTACTACGCCAGGAGATGGCAGTTGGCAGGGAGTGTCATCCTAGACCACGCAAGCTGCTGCAGGGTGGTGGCTGTTTCTGCAAGTTCAGACTGGCAGGGTGATCCCAGGGTGCGACCATGGAGCCCGGGACAAAAAAGCCCAAGAGGCACCAGCTCTCCCGCAGATCTCCTTCCCTGACGCGATAGAGCGAACGCCCAAAGCCTTGATGAGGAATCAGCAGCGAAGGGCGGTTCAGGCCAAGCTGAAAACCTCTGCGAAAGCATAGCAGTCGCTGGGAAAAAAGAGTCGGTTCTCTGGGCTACTGTTGCTGCTTGCTTGAGCCTAGTATTGGCAGCACGGTGGCAGAATCCCGCATAGAGCGAAAGCCTCCTTGCCTGGGCATCCCCTCTAGGAAAGCACAGCATTCTTGGGGAAAACAGAGTCGGTTCTGTGCGATGCATATGTCGCTTGCCTGTACAGAGTCTCCGAAGCACGGTGAAAGAAACCCGCATGGAGCGAAATCCTCTTGGCCCGGGCATCCCCTCTACTTGAGAGAGAAGCGTGGTTGTGCCTGTGGAAACAGCCTTAACGAAAGGTCATGAAACAGGAGAGCATGCATTGCAACAATAGCAGACAGGTGGCAAGACAAGTGTCACCCTCTCCGTTTGCTTAGAAAGCAGAGTCGGTTCTGCGGGCTGCTGCTCCTGCTTGCCTAGGCCAAGTCTCAAGGTGGGAGAAACCACCATACAGCGAAAGCCTCTTTGCCCAGGCTCCTCCTCTGGGAAAGCACAGCATTCGTTGGGAAATCTGAGTCGTTTTGTGGGATGCTGTTGCTACTTGCCTGAGCTAGTCTGCGCAGCACGGTGGAAGAAACCCGCATGGAGCGAAATTCTCTGGGTCCTAGCATCCCCACTGCCTGCGAGAGAAGCGTGGATGCACATCTGGAAAGGGCCTTAAGGATAGGGACACGGCTGACACCGTGTTCACCGGGAGCAAGTCTGGGGAAGGAGCAGAACGCCTCCCCGGGAGAAGAGAAGGAGCCGTTGGCCTTGTTGTCGGGAAACAGTCGCAAAGCAGGAGAGATTGCCCTGGGAAGAACAGTGGGACGGTGGCAAGACAAGCGTCACCCGCTCCCTGTGCGTAGAGACGGAAGCCTGGCTTTAGGAAGACACGAGGGGATGGCTAGGGCAGACGCGCATACTCTGCTCTGAGGAAGGAGTCTGGGCAGAAGGAAGGCCTGTTCTGTGTGCCTTTTGTCCCAAGGGGACAGCATCTCCAAGGCCACCTGTCCCTAGGCAAGATGTGGGCATGCCACCAGGCGCCATAACCTGAACTCGCAGATACAGCTCCCTGGAAGAAAGGGGAGCCAGATGACATCTTCCTCCAAGAGGTGGCAGCTTTGGGGGAGGAAGGGGGTGTGTCGTGGAAGAAGAGGGGACAGTCCCCCACAGCTCCCCATCCCAGTGCACGGGCGCTGTGCAGGGTTCCTGTCGCTTCTCCTTTCCTATGTAGAAGGCGCTGGCCTAGTCCCCAAGTCCGCCTGAACTCGGGAGCAAAAAGCCAAGCCTTACTACGCCAGAAGAAGGCTGTTGGCAGGGATTGTCATCCTAGACCACGCACGCTGCTGCAGGGTGGTGGCTGTGTCTGCGAGGTTCAGCCTGGCACGGTGATCCCAGGGTGCGACCATGGAGCCCGGGATAGCAAAGCCCAAGTGGAACCAGCTCTCCCGCAGATCTCCTTCCCTGACGCGACAGAGCAAACGCCCAAAGCCTTGCTGAGGAAGCAGCAGCGAAGTGCGGTTCAGGCCAAGCTGAAAACCTCTGCCAAAGCATAGCAGTCGCTGGGAAAAAAGAGACGGTTCTCTGGGCTGCTGTTGCTGCTTGCTTGAGCCTAGTATTGGAAGCACGGTGGCAGAATCCCGCATAGAGCGAAAGCCTCTTTGCCTGGGCATCCCCTCTAGGAAAGCACAGCATTCTTGGGGAAAACAGAGTCGGTTCTGTGAGATGCAGATGCCGCTTGCCTGAACATGGTCTCCGAAGCACGCTGTAAGAAACCCGCATGGAGCGAAATCCTCTTGGCCCGGGCATACCCTGTACTTGAGAGCGAAGCGTGGTTGTGACTGTGGAAACAGTCTTAACGAAAGGTCATGAAACAGGGAGCATGCATTGCAACAATAGCGGGCAGGTGGCAAGACAAGTGTCACCCTCTCCGTTTGCTTAGAAATCAGAGTCGGTTCTGCGGGCTGCTGCTCCTGCTTGCCTAGGCCAAGTCTCAAGGTAGGAGAAACCACCATACAGCGAAAGCCTCTGTGCCCACGCTCCTCCTCTGGGAAAGCACAGCATTCGTTGGGAAATCTGAGTCGCTTTGTGGGATGCTGCTGCTGCTTGCCTGAGCTAGTCTGCGCAGCACGGTGGAAGAAACCCGCATGGAGCGAAATTCTCTTGGCCCTAGCATCGCCACTGCCTGCGAGAGAAGCGTGGATGCACATCTGGAAAGGGACTTAAGGATAGGGACAGGGCTGTCACCGTGATCTCCGGGAGCAAGTCTGGGGAAGGAGCAGAACGCCTCCCCGGGAGAAAGGAAGGAGCTGTTGGCCTTGTACAGAAACAGTCGCAAAGCAGGAGAGCCTGCCCAGGGAAGAACAGCGGGACGGTGGCATGACAAGCGTCACCCGCTCCCAATGCGTATAGACGGAAGCCTGGCTTTAGGAAGACAGGAGGGGACGGCTAGGGCAGGCGCGCATACGCCACTCTGAGGAAGGAGTCTGGGCAGAAGGCAGGCCTGTTCTGTGTGCCTCTTGTCCCACGGGGAGAGCATCTCCGAGGCCACCTGTCCCTAGGGCAGACGTGGGCTTGCCACCAGGCGCTATAACCTGAACTCGCAGATACAGCTCCCTGGAAGAAAGGGCAGCCAGATACCATCTTCCTCCAAGAGGTGGCAGCGTTGGGGGTGGCAGCGGTGTGTCGGGGAAGAAGAGGGGACAGTCCCCCACTGCTCCCCATCCAAGTGCACGGGCGCTGTGGAGGGTTCCTGTCGCCTCTCCTTTCCTATTGCAAAGGCACTGGCGTAGTCCCCGAGTCCGCCTGAACCTCAGAGCAAAAAGCCAAGCCTTACTACGCCAGGAGATGGCAGTTGGCAGGGAGTGTCATCCTAGACCACGCAAGCTGCTGCAGGGTGGTGGCTGTTTCTGCAAGTTCAGACTGGCAGGGTGATCCCAGGGTGCGACCATGGAGCCCGGGATAGCAAAGCCCAAGAGGCACCAGCTCTCCCGCAGATCTCCTTCCCTGACGCGACAGAGCAAACGCCCAAAGCCTTGCTGAGGAAGCAGCAGCGAAGTGCGGTTCAGGCCAAGCTGAAAACCTCTGCGAAAGCATAGCAGTCGCTGGGAAAAAAGAGTCGGTTCTCTGGGCTACTGTTGCTGCTTGCTTGAGCCTAGTATTGGCTGCACGGTGGCAGAATCCCGCATAGAGCGAAAGCCTCCTTGCCTGGGCATCCCCTGTAGGAAAGCACAGCATTCTTGGGGAAAACAGAGTCGGTTCTGTGCGATGCATATGTCGCTTGCCTGTACAGAGTCTCCGAAGCACGGTGAAAGAAACCCGCATGGAGCGAAATCCTCTTGGCCCGGGCATCCCCTCTACTTGAGAGAGAAGCGTCGTGGTGCCTGTGGAAACAGCCTTAACGAAAGGTCATGAAACAGGAGAGCATGCATTGCAACAATAGCGGACAGGTGGCAACACAAGTGTCACACTCTCCGTTTGCTTAGAAATTAGAGTCGGTTCTGCGGGCTGCTGTTCCTGCTTGCCTAGGCCTAGTCTCAAGGTGGGAGAAACCACCATACAGCGAAAGCCTCTTTGCCCAGGCTCCTCCTCTGGGAAAGCACAGCATTCGTTGGGAAATCTGAGTCGCTTTGTGGGATGCTGTTGCTACTTGCCTGAGCTAGTCTGCGCAGCACGGTGGAAGAAACCCGCATGGAGCGAAATTCTCTGGGTCCTAGCATCCCCACTGCCTGCGAGAGAAGCGTGGATGCACATCTGGAAAGGGCCTTAAGGATAGGGACACGGCTGACACCGTGTTCCCCGGGAGCAAGTCTGGGGAAGGAGCAGAACGCATCCCCGGGAGAAGAGAAGGAGCCGTTGGCCTTGTTGTCGGGAAACAGTCGCAAAGCAGGAGAGATTGCCCTGGGAAGAACAGTGGGACGGTGGCAAGACAAGCGTCACCCGCTCCCTGTGCGTAGAGACGGAAGCCTGGCTTTAGGAAGACACGAGGGGATGGCTAGGGCAGACGCGCATACTCTGCTCTGAGGAAGGAGTCTGGGCAGAAGGAAGGCCTGTTCTGTGTGCCTTTTGTCCCAAGGGGACAGCATCTCCAAGGCCACCTGTCCCTAGGCAAGATGTGGGCATGCCACCAGGCGCCATAACCTGAACTCGCAGATACAGCTCCCTGGAAGAAAGGGGAGCCAGATGACATCTTCCTCCAAGAGGTGGCAGCTTTGGGGGAGGAAGGGGGTGTGTCGTGGAAGAAGAGGGGACAGTCCCCCACAGCTCCCCATCCCAGTGCACGGGCGCTGTGCAGGGTTCCTGTCGCTTCTCCTTTCCTATGTGGAAGGCGCTGGCCTAGTCCCCAAGTGCGCCTGAACTCGACAGCAAAAAGCCAAGCCTTACTACGCCAGAAGAAGGCAGTTGGCAGGGATTGTCATCCTAGACCACGCACGCTGCTGCAGGGTGGTGGCTGTTTCTGCGAGGTTCAGCCTGGCACGGTGATCCCAGGGTGCGACCATGGAGCCCGGGATAGCAAAGCCCAAGTGGAACCAGCTCTCCCGCAGATCTCCTTCCCTGACGCGACAGAGCAAATGCCCAAAGCCTTGCTGAGGAAGCAGCAGCGAAGTGGGGTTCAGGCCAAGCTGAAAACCTCTGCCAAAGCATAGCAGTCGCTGGGAAAAAAGAGTCGGTTCTCTGGGCTGCTGTTGCTGCTTGCTTGAGCCTAGTATTGGCAGCACGGTGGCAGAATCCCGCATAGAGCGAAAGCCTCTTTGCCTGGGCATCCCCTCTAGGAAAGCACAGCATTCTTGGGGAAAACAGAGTCGGTTCTGTGAGATGCAGATGCCGCTTGCCTGAACATGGTCTCCGAAGCACGCTGTAAGAAACCCGCATGGAGCGAAATCCTCTTGTCCCGGGCATCCCCTGTACTTGAGAGCGAAGCGTGGTTGTGACTGTGGAAACAGTCTTAACGAAAGGTCATGAAACAGGAGAGCATGCATTGCAACAATAGCGGGCAGGTGGCAAGACAAGTGTCACCCTCTCTGTTTGCTTAGAAATCAGAGTCTGTTCTGCGGGCTGCTCCTCCTGCTTGCCTAGGCCAAGTCTCAAGGTGGGAGATACCACCCTACAGGGAAAGCCTCTTTGCCCAGGCTCCTCCTCTGGGAAAGCACAGCATTCGTTGGGAAATCTGAGTCGCTTTGTGGGATGCTGCTGCTGCTTGCCTGAGCTAGTCTGCGCAGCACGGTGGAAGAAACCCGCATGGAGCGAAATTCTCTTGGCCCTAGCATCGCCCCTGCCTGCGAGAGAAGCGTGGA
Organism: Neogale vison; assembly: GCF_020171115.1. NCBI lineage: Eukaryota > Metazoa > Chordata > Mammalia > Carnivora > Mustelidae > Neogale > Neogale vison. The sequence goes on from NW_025334865.1 coordinate 2,994,220, forward strand.
TGCACATCTGGAAAGGGACTTAAGGATAGGGACACGGCTGTCACCGTGATCTCCGGGAGCAAGTCTGGGGAAGGAGCAGAACGCCTCCCCGGGAGAAGAGAAGGAGCTGTTGGCCTTGTCTAGAAACAGTCGCAAAGCAGGAGAGCCTGCCCTGGGAAGAACAGCGGGACGGTGGCATGACAAGCGTCACCCGCTCCCAATGCGTATAGACGGAAGCCTGGCTTTAGGAAGACAGGAAGGGACGGCTAGGGCAGGGGTGCATACGCCACTCTGAGGAAGGAGTCTGGGCAGAAGGCAGGCCTGTTCTGTGTGCGTCCTGTCCCAAGGGGAGAGCATCTCCGAGGCCATCTGTCCCTAGGGCAGACGTGGGCTTGCCACCAGGCGCCATAACCTGAACTCGCAGATACAGCTCCCTGGAAGAAAGGGCAGCCAGATACCATCTTCCTCCAAGAGGTGGCAGCGTTGGGGGTGGCAGCGGTGTGTCGGGGAAGAAGTCGGGACAGTCCCCCACTGCTCCCCATCCAAGTGCACGGGCGCTGTGGAGGGTTCCTGTCGCCTCTCCTTTCCTATTGCAAAGGCCCTGGCGTAGTCCCCGAGTCCGCCTGAACTCCAGAGCAAAAAACCAAGCCTTACTACGCCAGGAGATGGCAGTTGGCAGGGAGTGTCATCCTAGACCACGCAAGCTGCTGCAGGGTGGTGGCTGTTTCTGCAAGTTCAGACTGGCAGGGTGATCCCAGGGTGCGACCATGGAGCCCGGGATAGCAAAGCCCAAGAGGCACCAGCTCTCCCGCAGATCTCCTTCCCTGACGCGACAGAGCAAACGCCCAAAGCCTTGCTGAGGAAACAGCAGCGAAGTGCGGTTCAGGCCAAGCTGAAAACCTCTGCGAAAGCATAGCAGTCGCTGGGAAAAAAGAGTCGGTTCTCTGGGCTACTGTTGCTGCTTGCTTGAGCCTAGTATTGGCTGCACGGTGGCAGAATCCCGCATAGAGCGAAAGCCTCCTTGCCTGGGCATCCCCTGTAGGAAAGCACAGCATTCTTGGGGAAAACAGAGTCGGTTCTGTGCGATGCATATGTCGCTTGCCTGTACAGAGTCTCCGAAGCACGGTGAAAGAAACCCGCATGGAGCGAAATCCTCTTGGCCCGGGCATCCCCTCTACTTGAGAGAGAAGCGTCGTGGTGCCTGTGGAAACAGCCTTAACGAAAGGTCATGAAACAGGAGAGCATGCATTGCAACAATAGCGGACAGGTGGCAACACAAGTGTCACACTCTCCGTTTGCTTAGAAATTAGAGTCGGTTCTGCGGGCTGCTGTTCCTGCTTGCCTAGGCCTAGTCTCAAGGTGGGAGAAACCACCATACAGCGAAAGCCTCTTTGCCCAGGCTCCTCCTCTGGGAAAGCACAGCATTCGTTGGGAAATCTGAGTCGGTTTGTGGGATGCTGTTGCTACTTGCCTGAGCTAGTCTGCGCAGCACGGTGGAAGAAACCCGCATGGAGCGAAATTCTCTGGGTCCTAGCATCCCCACTGCCTGCGAGAGAAGCGTGGATGCACATCTGGAAAGGGCCTTAAGGATAGGGACACGGCTGACACCGTGTTCCCCGGGAGCAAGTCTGGGGAAGGAGCAGAACGCCTCCCCGGGAGAAGAGAAGGAGCCGTTGGCCTTGTTGTCGGGAAAGAGTCGCAAAGCAGGAGAGATTGCCCTGGGAAGAACAGTGGGACGGTGGCAAGACAAGCGTCACCCGCTCCCTGTGCGTAGAGACGGAAGCCTGGCTTTAGGAAGACACGACGGGATGGCTAGGGCAGACGCGCATACTCTGCTCTGAGGAAGGAGTCTGGGCAGAAGGAAGGCCTGTTCTGTGTGCCTTTTGTCCCAAGGGGACAGCATCTCCAAGGCCACCTGTCCCTAGGCAAGATGTGGGCATGCCACCAGGCGCCATAACCTGAACTCGCAGATACAGCTCCCTGGAAGAAAGGGGAGCCAGATGACATCTTCCTCCAAGAGGTGGCAGCTTTGGGGGAGGAAGGGGGTGTGTCGTGGAAGAAGAGGGGACAGTCCCCCACAGCTCCCCATCCCAGTGCACGGGCGCTGTGCAGGGTTCCTGTCGCTTCTCCTTTCCTATGTGGAAGGCGCTGGCCTAGTCCCCAAGTGCGCCTGAACTCGACAGCAAAAAGCCAAGCCTTACTACGCCAGAAGAAGGCAGTTGGCAGGGAGTGTCATCCTAGACTACGCACGCTGCTGCAGGGTGGTTGCTGTGTCTGCGAGGTTCAGCCTGGCACGGTGATCCCAGGGTGCGATCATGGAGCCAGGGATAGCAAAGCCCAAGTGGAACCAGCTCTCCCGCAGATCTCCTTCCCTGACGCGACAGAGCAAACGCCCAAAGCCTTGCTGAGGAAGCAGCAGCGAAGTGCGGTTCAGGCCAAGCTGAAAACCTCTGCCAAAGCATAGCAGTCGCTGGGAAAAAAGAGTCGGTTCTCTGGGCTTCTGTTGCTGCTTGCTTGAGCCTAGTATTGGCAGCTCGGTGGCAGAATCCCGCATAGAGCGAAAGCCTCTTTGCCTGGGCATCCCCTCTAGGAAAGCACAGCATTCTTGGGGAAAAAAGAGTCGGTTCTGTGAGATGCAGATGCCGCTTGCCTGAACATGGTCTCCGAAGCACGCTGTAAGAAACCCGCATGGAGCGAAATCCTCTTGGCCCGGGCATCCCCTGTACTTGAGAGCGAAGCGTGGTTGTGACTGTGGAAACAGTCTTAACGAAAGGTCATGAAACAGGAGAGCATGCATTGCAACAATAGCGGGCAGGTGGCAAGACAAGTGTCACCCTCTCCGTTTGCTTAGAAATCAGAGTCTGTTCTGCGGGCTGCTGCTCCTGCTTGCCTAGGCCAAGTCTCAAGGTGGGAGATACCACCCTACAGGGAAAGCCTCTTTGCCCAGGCTCCTCCTCTGGGAAAGCACAGCATTCGTTGGGAAATCTGAGTCGCTTTGTGGGATGCTGCTGCTGCTTGCCTGAGCTAGTCTGCGCAGCACGGTGGAAGAAACCCGCATGGAGCGAAATTCTCTTGGCCCTAGCATCGCCACTGCCTGCGTGAGAAGCGTGGATGCACATCTGGAAAGGGACTTAAGGATAGGGACAGGGCTGTCACCGTGATCTCCGGGAGCAAGTCTGGGGAAGGAGCAGAACGCCTCCCCGGGAGAAAGGAAGGAGCTGTTGGCCTTGTCCAGAAACAGTCGCAAAGCAGGAGAGCCTGCCCAGGGAAGAACAGCGGGACGGTGGCATGACAAGCGTCACCCGCTCCCAATGCGTATAGACGGAAGCCTGGCTTTAGGAAGACAGGAGGGGACGGCTAGGGCAGGCGCGCATACGCCACACTGAGGAAGGAGTCTGGGCAGAAGGCAGGCCTGTTCTGTGTGCCTCCTGTCCCAAGGGGAGAGCATCTACGAGGCCACCTGTCCCTAGGGCAGACGTGGGCTTGCCACCAGGCGCCATAACCTGAACTCGCAGATACAGCTCCCTGGAAGAAAGGGCAGCCAGATACCATCTTCCTCCAAGAGGTGGCAGCGTTGGGGGTGGCAGCGGTGTGTCGGGGAAGAAGAGGGGACAGTCCCCCACTGCTCCCCATCCAACTGCACGGGCGCTGTGGAGGGTTCCTGTCGCCTCTCCTTTCCTATTGCAAAGGCACTGGCGTAGTGCCCGAGTCCGCCTGAACTCCAGAGCAAAAAGCCAAGCCTTACTACGCCAGGAGATGGCAGTTGGCAGGGAGTGTCATCCTAGACCACGCAAGCTGCTGCAGGGTGGTGGCTGTTTCTGCAAGTTCAGACTGGCAGGGTGATCCCAGGGTGCGACCATGGAGCCCGGGACAAAAAAGCCCAAGAGGCACCAGCTCTCCCGCAGATCTCCTTCCCTGACGCGACAGAGCGAACGCCCAAAGCCTTGCTGAGGAAGCAGCAGCGAAGTGCGGTTCAGGCCAAGCTGAAAACCTCTGCGAAAGCATAGCAGTCGCTGGGAAATAAGAGTCGGTTCTCTGGGCTACTGTTGCTGCTTGCTTGAGCCTAGTATTGGCAGCACGGTGGCAGAATCCCGCATAGAGCGAAAGCCTCCTTGCCTGGGCATCCCCTCTAGGAAAGCACAGCATTCTTGGGGAAAACAGAGTCGGTTCTGTGAGATGCATATGTCGCTTGCCTGTACAGAGTCTCCGAAGCACGGTGAAAGAAACCCGCATGGAGCGAAATCCTCTTGGCCCGGGCATCCCCTCTACTTGAGAGAGAAGCGTGGTTGTGCCTGTGGAAACAGCCTTAACGAAAGGTCATGAAACAGGAGAGCATGCATTGCAACAATAGCGGACAGGTGGCAAGACAAGTGTCACCCTCTCCGTTTGCTTAGAAATCAGAGTCGGTTCTGCGGGCTGCTGCTCCTGCTTGCCTAGGCCAAGTCTCAAGGTGGGAGAAACCACCATACAGCGAAAGCCTCTTTGCCCAGGATCCTCCTCTGGGAAAGCACAGCATTCGTTGGGAAATCTGAGTCGTTTTGTGGGATGCTGTTGCTACTTGCCTGAGCTAGTCTGCGCAGCACGGTGGAAGAAACCCGCATGGAGCGAAATTCTCTGGGTCCTAGCATCCCCACTGCCTGCGAGAGAAGCGTGGATGCACATCTGGAAAGGGCCTTAAGGATAGGGACACGGCTGACACCGTGTTCCCCGGGAGCAAGTCTGGGGAAGGAGCAGAACGCCACCCCGGGAGAAGAGAAGGAGCTGTTGGCCTTGTTGTCGGGATACAGTCGCAAAGCAGGAGAGATTGCCCTGGGAAGAACAGTGGGACGGTGGCAAGACAAGCGTCACCCGCTCCCTGTGCGTAGAGACGGAAGCCTGGCTTTAGGAAGACACGACGGGATGGCTAGGGCAGACGCGCATACTCTGCTCTGAGGAAGGAGTCTGGGCAGAAGGAAGGCCTGTTCTGTGTGCCTTTTGTCCCAAGGGGACAGCATCTCCAAGGCCACCTGTCCCTAGGCAAGATGTGGGCATGCCACCAGGCGCCATAACCTGAACTCGCAGATACAGCTCCCTGGAAGAAAGGGGAGCCAGATGACATCTTCCTCCAAGAGGTGGCAGCTTTGGGGGAGGAAGGGGGTGTGTCGTGGAAGAAGAGGGGACAGTCCCCCACAGCTCCCCATCCCAGTGCACGGGCGCTGTGCAGGGTTCCTGTCGCTTCTCCTTTCCTATGTGGAAGGCGCTGGCCTAGTCCCCAAGTCCGCCTGAACTCGAGAGCAAAAAGCCAAGCCTTACTACGCCAGAAGAAGGCAGTTGGCAGGGATTGTCATCCTAGACCACGCACGCTGCTGCAGGGTGGTGGCTGTGTCTGCGAGGTTCAGCCTGGCACGGTGATCCCAGGGTGCGACCATGGAGCCCGGGATAGCAAAGCCCAAGTGGAACCAGCTCTCCCGCAGATCTCCTTCCCTGACGCGACAGAGCAAACGCCCAAAGCCTTGCTGAGGAAGCAGCAGCGAAGTGCGGTTCAGGCCAAGCTGAAAACCTCTGCGAAAGCATAGCAGTCGCTGGGAAAAAAGAGTCGGTTCTCTGGGCTGCGGTTGCTGCTTGCTTGAGCCTAATATTGGCAGCACGGTGGCAGAATCCCGCATAGAGCCAAAGCCTCTTTGCCTGGGCATCCCCTCTAGGAAAGCACAGCATTCTTGGGGAAAACAGAGTCGGTTCTGTGCGATGCAGATGCCGCTTGCCTGAACATGGTCTCCGAAGCACGCTGTAAGAAACCCGCATGGAGCGAAATCCTCTTGGCCCGGGCATCCCCTGTACTTGAGAGCGAAGCGTGGTTGTGACTGTGGAAACAGTCTTAACGAAAGGTCATGAAACAGGAGAGCATGCATTGCAACAATAGCGGGCAGGTGGCAAGACAAGTGTCACCCTCTCCGTTTCATTAGAAATCAGAGTCTGTTCTGCGGGCTGCCTCTCCTGCTTGCCTAGGCCAAGTCTCAAGGTGGGAGATACCACCCTACAGGGAAAGCCTCTTTGCCCATGCTCCTCCTCTGGGAAAGCACAGCATTCGTTGGGAAATCTGAGTCGCTTTGTGGGATGCTGCTGCTGCTTGCCTGAGCTAGTCTGCGCAGCACGGTGGAAGAAACCCGCATGGAGCGAAATTCTCTTGGCCCTAGCATTGCCACTGCCTGCGAGAGAAGCGTGGATGCACCTCTGGAAAGGGACTTAAGGATAGGGACACGGCTGTCACCGTGATCTCCGGGAGCAAGTCTGGGGAAGGAGCAGAACGCCTCCCCGGGAGAAGAGAAGGAGCTGTTGGCCTTGTCCAGAAACAGTCGCAAAGCAGGAGAGCCGGCCCTGGGAAGAACAGCGGGACGGTGGCATGACAAGCGTCACCCGCTCCCAATGCGTATAGACGGAAGCCTGGCTTTAGGAAGACAGGAGGGGACGGCTAGGGCAGGCGCGCATACGCCACTCTGAGGAAGGAGTCTGGGCAGAAGGCAGGCCTGTTCTGTGTGCCTCCTGTCCCAAGGGGAGAGCATCTCCGAGGCCACCTGTCCCTAGGGCAGACGTGGGCTTGCCACCAGGCGCCATAACCTGAACTCGCAGATACAGCTCCCTGGAAGAAAGGGCAGCCAGATACCATCTTCCTCCAAGAGGTGGCAGCGTTGGGGGTGGCAGCGGTGTGTCGGGGAAGAAGAGGGACAGTCCCCCACTGCTCCCCATCCAAGTGCACGGGCGCTGTGGAGGGTTCCTGTCGCCTCTCCTTTCCTATTGCAAAGGCACTGGCGTAGTCCCCGAGTCCGCCTGAACTCCAGAGCAAAAAGCCAAGCCTTACTACGCCAGGAGATGGCAGTTGGCAGGGAGTGTCATCCTAGACCACGCAAGCTGCTGCAGGGTGGTGGCTGTTTCTGCAAGTTCAGACTGGCAGGGTGATCCCAGGGTGCGACCATGGAGCCCGGGACAAAAAAGCCCAAGAGGCACCAGCTCTCCCGCAGATCTCCTTCCCTGACGCGACAGAGCAAACGCCCAAAGCCTTGCTGAGGAAGCAGCAGCGAAGTGCGGTTCAGGCCAAGCTGAAAACCTCTGCGAAAGCATAGCAGTCGCTGGGAAAAAAAGGTCGGTTCTCTGGGCTACTGTTGCTGCTTGCTTGAGCCTAGTATTGGCAGCACGGTGGCAGAATCCCGCATAGAGCGAAAGCCTCTTTGCCTGGGCATACCCTCTAGGAAAGCACAGCATTCTTGGGGAAAACAGAGTCGGTTCTGTGCGATGCATATGTCGCTTGCCTGTACAGAGTCTCCGAAGCACGGTGAAAGAAACCCGCATGGAGCGAAATCCTCTTGGCCCGGGCATCCCCTCTACTTGAGAGAGAAGCGTGGTTGTGCCTGTGGAAACAGCCTTAACGAAAGGTCATGAAACAGGAGAGCATGCATTGGCAAGAAGAGCAGGCAGGTGGCAAGACAAGTGTCACCCTCTCCGTTTGCTTAGAAATCAGAGTCGGTTCTGCGGGCTGCTGCTCCTGCTTGCCTAGGCCAAGTCTCAAGGTGGGAGAAACCACCATACAGCGAAAGCCTCTTTGCCCAGGCTCCTCCTCTGGGAAAGCACAGCATTCGTTGGGAAATCTGAGTCGCTTTGTGGGATGCTGTTGCTACTTGCCTGAGCTAGTCTGCGCAGCACGGTGGAAGAAACCCGCATGGAGCGAAATTCTCTGGGTCCTAGCATCCCCACTGCCTGCGAGAGAAGCGTGGATGCACATCTGGAAAGGGCCTTAAGGATAGGGACACGGCTGACACCGTGTTCCCCGGGAGCAAGTCTGGGGAAGGAGCAGAACGCCTCCCCGGGAGAAGAGAATGAGCCGTTGGCCTTGTTGTCGGGAAAGAGTCGCAAAGCAGGAGAGATTGCCCTGGGAAGAACAGTGGGACGGTGGCAAGACAAGCGTCACCCGCTCCCTGTGCGTAGAGACGGAAGCCTGGCTTTAGGAAGACACGAGGGGATGGCTAGGGCAGACACGCATACTCTGCTCTGAGGAAGGAGTCTGGGCAGAAGGAAGGCCTGTTCTGTGTGCCTTTTGTCCCAAGGGGACAGCATCTCCAAGGCCACCTGTCCCTAGGCAAGATGTGGGCATGCCACCAGGCGCCATAACCTGAACTCGCAGATACAGCTCCCTGGAAGAAAGGGGAGCCAGATGACATCTTCCTCCAAGAGGTGGCAGCTTTGGGGGAGGAAGGGGGTGTGTCGTGGAAGAAGAGGGGACAGTCCCCCACAGCTCCCCATCCCAGTGCATGGGCGCTGTGCAGGGTTCCTGTCGCTTCTCCTTTCCTATGTGGAAGGCGCTGGCCTAGTCCCCAAGTCCGCCTGAACTCGAGAGCAAAAAGCCAAGCCTTACTACGCCAGAAGAAGGCAGTTGGCAGGGATTGTCATCCTAGACCACGCACGCTGCTGCAGGGTGGTGGCTGTGTCTGCGAGGTTCAGCCTGGCACGGTGATCCCAGGGTGCGACCATGGAGCCCGGGATAGAAAAGCCCAAGTGGAACCAGCTCTCCCGCAGATCTCCTTCCCTGACGCGACAGAGCAAACGCCCAAAGCCTTGCTGAGGAAGCAGCAGCGAAGTGCGGTTCAGGCCAAGCTGAAAACCTCTGCCAAAGCATAGCAGTCGCTGGGAAAAAAGAGTCGGTTCTCTGGGCTGCTGTTGCTGCTTGCTTGAGCCTAGTATTGGCAGCACGGTGGCAGAATCCCGTATAGAGCGAAAGCCTCTTTGCCTGGGCATCCCCTCTAGGAAAGCACAGCATTCTTGGGGAAAACAGAGTCGGTTCTGTGCGATGCAGATGCCGCTTGCCTGAACATGGTCTCCGAAGCACGCTGTAAGAAACACGCATGGAGCGAAATCCTCTTGGCCCGGGCATCCCCTGTACTTGAGAGCGAAGCGTGGTTGTGACTGTGGAAACAGTCTTAACGAAAGGTCATGAAACAGGAGAGCATGCATTGCAACAATAGCGGGCAGGTGGCAAGACAAGTGTCACCCTCTCCGTTTGCTTAGAAATCAGAGTCTGTTCTGCGGGCTGCTGCTCCTGTTTGCCTAGGCCAAGTCTCAAGGTGGGAGATACCACCCTACAGGGAAAGCCTCTTTGCCCATGCTCCTCCTCTGGGAAAGCACAGCATTCGTTGGGAAATCTGAGTCGCTTTGTGGGATGCTGCTGCTGCTTGCCTGAGCTAGTCTGCGCAGCACGGTGGAAGAAACCCGCATGGAGCGAAATTCTCTTGGCCCTAGCATCGCCACTGCCTGCGAGAGAAGCGTGGATGCACCTCTGGAAAGGGACTTAAGGATAGGGACACGGCTGTCACCGTGATCTCCGGGAGCAAGTCTGGGGAAGGAGCAGAACGCCTCCCCGGGAGAAAGGAAGGAGCTGTTGGCATTGTCCATAAACATTCGCAAAGCAGGAGAGCCTGCCCAGGGAAGAACAGCGGAACGGTGGCATGACAAGCGTCACCCGCTCCCAATGCGTATAGACGGAAGCCTGGCTTTAGGAAGACAGGAGGGGACGGCTAGGGCAGGCGCGCATACGCCACTCTGAGGAAGGAGTCTGGGCAGAAGGCAGGCCTGTTCTGTATGCCTCCTGTCCCAAGGGGAGAGCATCTCCGAGGCCACCTGTCCCTAGGGCAGACGTGGGCTTGCCACCAGGCGCCATAACCTGAACTCGCAGATACAGCTCCCTGGAAGAAAGGGCAGCCAGATACCATCTTCCTCCTAGAGGTGGCAGCATTGGGGCTGGCAGCGGTGTGTCGGGGAAGAAGAGGGGACAGTCCCCCACTGCTCCCCATCCAAGTGCACGGGCGCTGTGGAGGGTTCCTGTCGCCTCTCCTTTCCTATTGCAAAGGCACTGGCGTAGTCCCCGAGTCCGCCTGAACTCCAGAGCAAAAAGCCAAGCCTTACTACGCCAGGAGATGGCAGTTGGCAGGGAGTGTCATCCTAGACCACGCAAGCTGCTGCAGGGTGGTGGCTGTTTCTGCAAGTTCAGACTGGCAGGGTGATCCCAGGGTGCGACCATGGAGCCCGGGACAAAAAAGCCCAAGAGGCACCAGCTCTCCCGCAGATCTCCTTCCCTGACGCGACAGAGCAAACGCCCAAAGCCTTGCTGAGGAAGCAGCAGCGAAGTGCGGTTCAGGCCAAGCTGAAAACCTCTGCCAAAGCATAGCAGTCGCTGGGAAAAAAGAGTCGGTTCTCTGGGCTACTGTTGCTGCTTGCTTGAGCCTAGTATTGGCAGCACGGTGGCAGAATCCCGCATAGAGCGAAAGCCTCTTTGCCTGGGCATACCCTCTAGGAAAGCACAGCATTCTTGGGGAAAACAGAGTCGGTTCTGTGCGATGCATATGTCGCTTGCCTGTACAGAGTCTCCGAAGCACGGTGAAAGAAACCCGCATGGAGCGAAATCCTCTTGGCCCGGGCATCCCCTCTACTTGAGAGAGAAGCGTGGTTGTGCCTGTGGAAACAGCCTTAACGAAAGGTCATGAAACAGGAGAGCATGCATTGCAACAATAGCGGACAGGTGGCAAGACAAGTGTCACCCTCTCCGTTTGCTTAGAAATCAGAGTCGGTTCTGCGGGCTGCTGCTCCTGCTTGCCTAGGCCAAGTCTCAAGGTGGGAGAACCCACCATACAGCGAAAGCCTCTTTGCCCAAGCTCCTCCTCTGGGAAAGCACAGCATTCGTTGGGAAATCTGAGTCGCTTTGTGGGATGCTGTTGCTACTTGACTGAGCTAGTCTGCGCAGCACGGTGGAAGAAACCCGCATGGAGCGAAATTCTCTGGGTCCTAGCATCCCCACTGCCTGCGAGAGAAGCGTGGATGCACATCTGGAAAGGGCCTTAAGGATAGGGACACGGCTGACACCGTGTTCCCCGGGAGCAAGTCTGGGGAAGGAGCAGAACGCCTCCCCGGGAGAAGAGAAGGAGCCGTTGGCCTTGTTGTCGGGAAACAGTCGCAAAGCAGGAGAGATTGCCCTGGGAAGAACAGTGGGACGGTGGCAAGACAAGCGTCACCCGCTCCCTGTGCGTAGAGACGGAAGCCTGGCTTTAGGAAGACACGAGGGGATGGCTAGGGCAGACGCGCATACTCTGCTCTGAGGAAGGAGTCTGGGCAGAAGGAAGGCCTGTTCTGTGTGCCTTTTGTCCCAAGGGGACAGCATCTCCAAGGCCACCTGTCCCTAGGCAAGATGTGGGCATGCCACCAGGCGCCATAACCTGAACTCGCAGATACAGCTCCCTGGAAGAAAGGGGAGCCAGATGACATCTTCCTCCAAGAGGTGGCAGCTTTGGGGGAGGAAGGGGGTGTGTCGTGGAAGAAGAGGGGACAGTCCCCCACAGCTCCCCATCCCAGTGCACGGGCGCTGTGCAGGGTTCCTGTCGCTTCTCCTTTCCTATGTGGAAGGCGCTGGCCTAGTCCCCAAGTCCGCCTGAACTCGAGAGCATAAAGCCAAGCCTTACTACGCCAGAAGAAGGCAGTTGGCAGGGATTGTCATCCTAGACCACGCACGCTGCTGCAGGGTGGTGGCTGTGTCTGCGAGGTTCAGCCTGGCACGGTGATCCCAGGGTGCGACCATGGAGCCCGGGATAGCAAAGCCCAAGTGGAACCAGCTCTCCCGCAGATCTCCTTCCCTGACGCGACAGAGCAAACGCCCAAAGCCTTGCTGAGGAAGCAGCAGCGAAGTGCGGTTCAGGCCAAGCTGAAAACCTCTGCGAAAGCATAGCAGTCGCTGGGAAAAAAGTGTCGGTTCTCTGGGCTGCGGTTGCTGCTTGCTTGAGCCTAATATTGGCAGCACGGTGGCAGAATCCCGCATAGAGCGAAAGCCTCTTTGCCTGGGCATCCCCTCTAGGAAAGCACAGCATTCTTGGGGAAAACAGAGTCGGTTCTGTGCGATGCAGATGCCGCTTGCCTGAACATGGTCTCCGAAGCACGCTGTAAGAAACCCGCATGGAGCGAAATCCTCTTGGCCCGGGCATCCCCTGTACTTGAGAGCGAAGCGTGGTTGTGACTGTGGAAACAGTCTTAACGAAAGGTCATGAAACAGGAGAGCATGCATTGCAACAATAGCGGGCAGGTGGCAAGAAAAGTGTCACCCTCTCCGTTTCATTAGAAATCAGAGTCTGTTCTGCGGGCTGCTGCTCCTGCTTTCCTAGGCCAAGTCTCAAGGTGGGAGATACCACCCTACAGGGAAAGCCTCTTTGCCCATGCTCCTCCTCTGGGAAAGCACAGCATTCGTTGGGAAATCTGAGTCGCTTTGTGGGATGCTGCTGCTGCTTGCCTGAGCTAGTCTGCGCAGCACGGTGGAAGAAACCCGCATGGGACGAAATTCTCTTGGCCCTAGCATTGCCACTGCCTGCGAGAGAAGCGTGGATGCACCTCTGGAAAGGGACTTAAGGATAGGGACACGGCTGTCACCGTGATCTCCGGGAGCAAGTCTGGGGAAGGAGCAGAACGCCTCCCCGGGAGAAGAGAAGGAGCTGTTGGCCTTGTCCAGAAACAGTCGCAAAGCAGGAGAGCCGGCCCTGGGAAGAACAGCGGGACGGTGGCATGACAAGCGTCACCCGCTCCCAATGCGTATAGACGGAAGCCTGGCTTTAGGAAGACAGGAGGGGACGGCTAGGGCAGGCGCGCATACGCCACTCTGAGGAAGGAGTCTGGGCAGAAGGCAGGCCTGTTCTGTGTGCCTCCTGTCCCAAGGGGAGAGCATCTCCGAGGCCACCTGTCCCTAGGGCAGACGTGGGCTTGCCACCAGGCGCCATAACCTGAACTCGCAGATACAGCTCCCTGGAAGAAAGGGCAGCCAGATACCATCTTCCTCCAAGAGGTGGCAGCGTTGGGGGTGGCAGCGGTGTGTCGGGGAAGAAGAGGGACAGTCCCCCACTGCTCCCCATCCAAGTGCACGGGCGCTGTGGAGGGTTCCTGTCGCCTCTCCTTTCCTATTGCAAAGGCACTGGCGTAGTCCCCGAGTCCGCCTGAACTCCAGAGCAAAAAGCCAAGCCTTACTACGCCAGGAGATGGCAGTTGGCAGGGAGTGTCATCCTAGACCACGCAAGCTGCTGCAGGGTGGTGGCTGTTTCTGCAAGTTCAGACTGGCAGGGTGATCCCAGGGTGCGACCATGGAGCCCGGGACAAAAAAGCCCAAGAGGCACCAGCTCTCCCGCAGATCTCCTTCCCTGACGCGACAGAGCAAACGCCCAAAGCCTTGCTGAGGAAGCAGCAGCGAAGTGCGGTTCAGGCCAAGCTGAAAACCTCTGCGAAAGCATAGCAGTCGCTGGGAAAAAAAGGTCGGTTCTCTGGGCTACTGTTGCTGCTTGCTTGAGCCTAGTATTGGCAGCACGGTGGCAGAATCCCGCATAGAGCGAAAGCCTCTTTGCCTGGGCATACCCTCTAGGAAAGCACAGCATTCTTGGGGAAAACAGAGTCGGTTCTGTGCGATGCATATGTCGCTTGCCTGTACAGAGTCTCCGAAGCACGGTGAAAGAAACCCGCATGGAGCGAAATCCTCTTGGCCCGGGCATCCCCTCTACTTGAGAGAGAAGCGTGGTTGTGCCTGTGGAAACAGCCTTAACGAAAGGTCATGAAACAGGAGAGCATGCATTGCAACAATAGCGGACAGGTGGCAAGACAAGTGTCACCCTCTCCGTTTGCTTAGAAAGCAGAGTCGGTTCTGCGGGCTGCTGCTCCTGCTTGCCTAGGCCAAGTCTCAAGGTGGGAGAAACCACCATACAGCGAAAGCCTCTTTGCCCAGGCTCCTCCTCTGGGAAAGCACAGCATTCGTTGGGAAATCTGAGTCGCTTTGTGGGATGCTGTTGCTACTTGCCTGAGCTAGTCTGCGCAGCACGGTGGAAGAAACCCGCATGGAGCGAAATTCTCTGGGTCCTAGCATCCCCACTGCCTGCGAGAGAAGCGTGGATGCAAATCTGGAAAGGGCCTTAAGGATAGGGACACGGCTGACACCGTGTTCCCCGGGAGAAAGTCTGGGGAAGGAGCAGAACGCTTCCCCGGGAGAAGAGAAGGAGCCGTTGGCCTTGTTGTCGGGAAACAGTCGCAAAGCAGGAGAGATTGCCCTGGGAAGAACAGTGGGACGGTGGCAAGACAAGCGTCACCCGCTCCCTGTGCGTAGAGACGGAAGCCTGGCTTTAGGAAGACACGAGGGGATGGCTAGGGCAGACGCGCATACTCTGCTCTGAGGAAGGAGTCTGGGCAGAAGGAAGGCCTGTTCTGTGTGCCTTTTGTCCCAAGGGGACAGCATCTCCAAGGCCACCTGTCCCTAGGCAAGATGTGGGCATGCCACCAGGCGCCATAACCTGAACTCGCAGATACAGCTCCCTGGAAGAAAGGGGAGCCAGATGACATCTTCCTCCAAGAGGTGGCAGCTTTGGGGGAGGAAGGGGGTGTGTCGTGGAAGAAGAGGGGACAGTCCCCCACAGCTCCCCATCCCAGTGCACGGGCGCTGTGCAGGGTTCCTGTCGCTTCTCCTTTCCTATGTGGAAGGCGCTGGCCTAGTCCCCAAGTCCGCCTGAACTCGACAGCAAAAAGCCAAACCTTACTACGCCAGAAGAAGGCAGTTGGCAGGGATTGTCATCCTAGACCACGCACGCAGCTGCAGGGTGGTGGCTGTGTCTGCGAGGTTCAGCCTGGCACGGTGATCCCAGGGTGCGACCATGGAGCCCGGGATAGCAAAGCCCAAGTGGAACCAGCTCTCCCGCAGATCTCCTTCCCTGACGCGACAGAGCGAACGCCCAAAGCCTTGCTGAGGAAGCAGCAGCGAAGTGCGGTTCAGGCCAAGCTGAAAACCTCTGCCAAAGCATAGCAGTCGCTGGGAAAAAAGAGTCGGTTCTCTGGGCTGCTGTTGCTGCTTGCTTGAGCCTAGTATTGGCAGCACGGTGGCAGAATCCCGCATAGAGCGAAAGCCTCTTTGCCTGGGCATCCCCTCTAAGAAAGCACAGCATTCTTGGGGAAAACAGAGTCGGTTCTGTGCGATGCAGATGCCGCTTGCCTGAACATGGTCTCCGAAGCACGCTGTAAGAAACCCGCATGGAGCGAAATCCTCTTGGCCCGGGCATCCCCTGTACTTGAGAGCGAAGCGTGGTTGTGACTGTGGAAACAGTCTTAACGAAAGGTCATGAAACAGGAGAGCATGCATTGCAACAATAGCGGGCAGGTGGCAAGACAAGTGTCACCCTCTCTGTTTGCTTAGAAATCAGAGTCTGTTCTGCGGGCTGCTCCTCCTGCTTGCCTAGGCCAAGTCTCAAGGTGGGAGATACCACCCTACAGGGAAAGCCTCTTTGCCTAGGCTCCTCCTCTGGGAAAGCACAGCATTCGTTGGGAAATCTGAGTCGCTTTGTGGGATGCTGCTGCTGCTTGCCTGAGCTAGTCTGCGCAGCACGGTGGAAGAAACCCGCATGGAGCGAAATTCTCTTGGCCCTAGCATCGCCCCTGCCTGCGAGAGAAGCGTGGATGCACATCTGGAAAGGGACTTAAGGATAGGGACACGGCTGTCACCGTGATCTTCGGGAGCAAGTCTGGGGAAGGAGCAGAACGCCTCCCCGGGAGAAGAGAAGGAGCTGTTGGCCTTGTCCAGAAACAGTCGCAAAGCAGGAGAGCCTGCCCTGGGAAGAACAGCGGGACGGTGGCATGACAAGCGTCACCCGCTCCCAATGCGTATAGACGGAAGCCTGGCTTTAGGAAGACAGGAGGGGACGGCTAGGGCAGGCGCGCATACGCCACTCTGAGGAAGGAGTCTGGGCAGAAGGCAGGCCTGTTCTGTGTGCGTCCTGTCCCAAGGGGAGAGCATCTCCGAGGCCATCTGTCCCTAGGGCAGACATGGGCTTGCCACCAGGCGCCATAACCTGAACTCGCAGATACAGCTCCCTGGAAGAAAGGGCAGCCAGATACCATCTTCCTCCAAGAGGTGGCAGCGTTGGGGGTGGCAGCGGTGTGTCGGGGAAGAAGACGGGACAGTCCCCCACTGCTCCCCATCCAAGTGCACGGGCGCTGTGGAGGGTTCCTGTCGCCTCTCCTTTCCTATTGCAAAGGCCCTGGCGTAGTCCCCGAGTCCGCCTGAACTCCAGAGCAAAAAGCCAAGCCTTACTACGCCAGGAGATGGCAGTTGGCAGGGAGTGTCATCCTAGACCACGCAAGCTGCTGCAGGGTGGTGGCTGTTTCTGCAAGTTCAGACTGGCAGGGTGATCCCAGGGTGCGACCATGGAGCCCGGGACAAAAAAGCCCAAGAGGCACCAGCTCTCCCGCAGATCTCCTTCCCTGACGCGACAGAGCAAACGCCCAAAGCCTTGCTGAGGAAGCAGCAGCGAAGTGCGGTTCAGGCCAAGCTGAAAACCTCTGCGAAAGCATAGCAGTCGCTGGGAAAAAAGAGTCGGTTCTCTGGGCTACTGTTGCTGCTTGCTTGAGCCTAGTATTGGCTGCACGGTGGCAGAATCCCGCATAGAGCGAAAGCCTCCTTGCCTGGGCATCCCCTGTAGGAAAGCACAGCATTCTTGGGGAAAACAGAGTCGGTTCTGTGCGATGCATATGTCGCTTGCCTGTACAGAGTCTCCGAAGCACGGTGAAAGAAACCCGCATGGAGCGAAATCCTCTTGGCCCGGGCATCCCCTCTACTTGAGAGAGAAGCGTGGTGGTGCCTGTGGAAACAGCCTTAACGAAAGGTCATGAAACAGGAGAGCATGCATTGCAACAATAGCGGACAGGTGGCAACACAAGTGTCACACTCTCCGTTTGCTTAGAAATTAGAGTCGGTTCTGCGGGCTGCTGTTCCTGCTTGCCTAGGCCTAGTCTCAAGGTGGGAGAAACCACCATACAGCGAAAGCCTCTTTGCCCAGGCTCCTCCTCTGGGAAAGCACAGCATTCGTTGGGAAATCTGAGTCGGTTTGTGGGATGCTGTTGCTACTTGCCTGAGCTAGTCTGCGCAGCACGGTGGAAGAAACCCGCATGGAGCGAAATTCTCTGGGTCCTAGCATCCCCACTGCCTGCGAGAGAAGCGTGGATGCACATCTGGAAAGGGCCTTAAGGATAGGGACACGGCTGACACCGTGTTCCCCGGGAGCAAGTCTGGGGAAGGAGCAGAACGCCTCCCCGGGAGAAGAGAAGGAGCCGTTGGCCTTGTTGTCGGAAAGGGGCGCAAAGCAGGAGAGATTGCCCTGGGAAGAACAGTGGGACGGTGGCAAGACAAGCGTCACCCGCTCCCTGTGCGTAGAGACGGAAGCCTGGCTTTAGGAAGACACGAGGGGATGGCTAGGGCAGACGCGCATACTCTGCTCTGAGGAAGGAGTCTGGGCAGAAGGAAGGCCTGTTCTGTGTGCCTTTTGTCCCAAGGGGACAGCATCTCCAAGGCCACCTGTCCCTAGGCAAGATGTGGGCATGCCACCAGGCGCCATAACCTGAACTCGCAGATACAGCTCCCTGGAAGAAAGGGGAGCCAGATGACATCTTCCTCCAAGAGGTGGCAGCTTTGGGGGAGGAAGGGGGTGTGTCGTGGAAGAAGAGGGGACAGTCCCCCACAGCTCCCCATCCCAGTGCACGGGCGCTGTGCAGGGTTCCTGTCGCTTCTCCTTTCCTATGTGGAAGGCGCTGGCCTAGTCCCCAAGTGCGCCTGAACACGACAGCAAAAAGCCAAGCCTTACTACGCCAGAAGAAGGCAGTTGGCAGGGATTGTCATCCTAGACCACGCACGCTGCTGCAGGGTGGTGGCTGTGTCTGCGAGGTTCAGCCTGGCACGGTGATCCCAGGGTGCGACCATGGAGCCCGGGATAGCAAAGCCCAAGTGGAACCAGCTCTCCCGCAGATCTCCTTCCCTGACGCGACAGAGCAAATGCCCAAAGCCTTGCTGAGGAAGCAGCAGCGAAGTGCGGTTCAGGCCAAGCTGAAAACCTCTGCGAAAGCATAGCAGTCGCTGGGAAAAAAGAGTCGGTTCTCTGGGCTGCGGTTGCTGCTTGCTTGAGCCTAATATTGGCAGCACGGTGGCAGAATCCCGCATAGAGCGAAAGCCTCTTTGCCTGGGCATCCCCTCTAGGAAAGCACAGCATTCTTGGGGAAAACAGAGTCGGTTCTGTGCGATGCAGATGCCACTTGCCTGAACATGGTCTCCGAAGCACGCTGTAAGAAACCCGCATGGAGCGAAATCCTCTTGGCCCGGGCATCCCCTGTACTTGAGAGCGAAGCGTGGTTGTGACTGTGGAAACAGTCTTAACGAAAGGTCATGAAACAGGAGAGCATGCATTGCAACAATAGCGGCAGGTGGCAAGACAAGTGTCACCCTCTCCGTTTCATTAGAAATCAGAGTCTGTTCTGCGGGCTGCTGCTCCTGCTTGCCTAGGCCAAGTCTCAAGGTGGGAGATACCACCCTACAGGGAAAGCCTCTTTGCCCATGCTCCTCCTCTGGGAAAGCACAGCATTCGTTGGGAAATCTGAGTCGCTTTGTGGGATGCTGCTGCTGCTTGCCTGAGCTAGTCTGCGCAGCACGGTGGAAGAAACCCGCATGGAGCGAAATTCTCTTGGCCCTAGCATTGCCACTGCCTGCGAGAGAAGCGTGGATGCACCTCTGGAAAGGGACTTAAGGATAGGGACACGGCTGTCACCGTGATCTCCGGGAGCAAGTCTGGGGAAGGAGCAGAACGCCTCCCCGGGAGAAGAGAAGGAGCTGCTGGCCTTGTCCAGAAACAGTCGCAAAGCAGGAGAGCCGGCCCTGGGAAGAACAGCGGGACGGTGGCATGACAAGCGTCACCCGCTCCCAATGCGTATAGACGGAAGCCTGGCTTTAGGAAGACAGGAGGGGACGGCTAGGGCAGGCGCGCATACGCCACTCTGAGGAAGGAGTCTGGGCAGAAGGCAGGCCTGTTCTGTGTGCCTCCTGTCCCAAGGGGAGAGCATCTCCGAGGCCACCTGTCCCTAGGGCAGACGTGGGCTTGCCACCAGGCGCCATAACCTGAACTCCGCAGATACAGCTCCCTGGAAGAAAGGGCAGCCAGATACCATCTTCCTCCAAGAGGTGGCAGCGTTGGGGGTGGCAGCGGTGTGTCGGGGAAGAAGAGGGACAGTCCCCCACTGCTCCCCATCCAAGTGCACGGCGCTGTGGAGGGTTCCTGTCGCCTCTCCTTTCCTATTGCAAAGGCACTGGCGTAGTCCCCGAGTCCGCCTGAACTCCAGAGCAAAAAGCCAAGCCTTACTACGCCAGGAGATGGCAGTTGGCAGGGAGTGTCATCCTAGACCACGCAAGCTGCTGCAGGGTGGTGGCTGTTTCTGCAAGTTCAGACTGGCAGGGTGATCCCAGGGTGCGACCCATGGAGCCCGGGACAAAAAAGCCCAAGAGGCACCAGCTCTCCCGCAGATCTCCTTCCCTGACGCGACAGAGCAAACGCCCAAAGCCTTGCTGAGGAAGCAGCAGCGAAGTGCGGTTCAGGCCAAGCTGAAAACCTCTGCGAAAGCATAGCAGTCGCTGGGAAAAAAAGGTCGGTTCTCTGGGCTACTGTTGCTGCTTGCTTGAGCCTAGTATTGGCAGCACGGTGGCAGAATCCCGCATAGAGCGAAAGCCTCTTTGCCTGGGCATACCCTCTAGGAAAGCACAGCATTCTTGGGGAAAACAGAGTCGGTTCTGTGCGATGCATATGTCGCTTGCCTGTACAGAGTCTCCGAAGCACGGTGAAAGAAACCCGCATGGAGCGAAATCCTCTTGGCCCGGGCATCCCCTCTACTTGAGAGAGAAGCGTGGTTGTGCCTGTGGAAACAGCCTTAACGAAAGGTCATGAAACAGGAGAGCATGCATTGCAACAATAGCGGACAGGTGGCAAGACAAGTGTCACCCTCTCCGTTTGCTTAGAAAGCAGAGTCGGTTCTGCGGGCTGCTGCTCCTGCTTGCCTAGGCCAAGTCTCAAGGTGGGAGAAACCACCATACAGCGAAAGCCTCTTTGCCCAGGCTCCTCCTCTGGGAAAGCACAGCATTCGTTGGGAAATCTGAGTCGCTTTGTGGGATGCTGTTGCTACTTGCCTGAGCTAGTCTGCGCAGCACGGTGGAAGAAACCCGCATGGAGCGAAATTCTCTGGGTCCTAGCATCCCCACTGCCTGCGAGAGAAGCGTGGATGCACATCTGGAAAGGGCCTTAAGGATAGGGACACGGCTGACACCGTGTTCCCCGGGAGAAAGTCTGGGGAAGGAGCAGAACGCTTCCCCGGGAGAAGAGAAGGAGCCGTTGGCCTTGTTGTCGGGAAACAGTCGCAAAGCAGGAGAGATTGCCCTGGGAAAGAACAGTGGGACGGTGGCAAGACAAGCGTCACCCGCTCCCTGTGCGTAGAGACGGAAGCCTGGCTTTAGGAAGACACGAGGGGATGGCTAGGGCAGACGCGCATACTCTGCTCTGAGGAAGGAGTCTGGGCAGAAGGAAGGCCTGTTCTGTGTGCCTTTTGTCCCAAGGGGACAGCATCTCCAAGGCCACCTGTCCCTAGGCAAGATGTGGGCATGCCACCAGGCGCCATAACCTGAACTCGCAGATACAGCTCCCTGGAAGAAAGGGGAGCCAGATGACATCTTCCTCCAAGAGGTGGCAGCTTTGGGGGAGGAAGGGGGTGTGTCGTGGAAGAAGAGGGGACAGTCCCCCACAGCTCCCCATCCCAGTGCATGGGCGCTGTGCAGGGTTCCTGTCGCTTCTCCTTTCCTATGTGGAAGGCGCTGGCCTAGTCCCCAAGTCCGCCTGAACTCGAGAGCAAAAAGCCAAGCCTTACTACGCCAGAAGAAGGCAGTTGGCAGGGATTGTCATCCTAGACCACGCACGCTGCTGCAGGGTGGTGGCTGTGTCTGCGAGGTTCAGCCTGGCACGGTGATCCCAGGGTGCGACCATGGAGCCCGGATAGAAAAGCCCAAGTGGAACCAGCTCTCCCGCAGATCTCCTTCCCTGACGCGACAGAGCAAACGCCCAAAGCCTTGTTGAGGAAGCAGCAGCGAAGTGCGGTTCAGGCCAAGCTGAAAACCTCTGCCAAAGCATAGCAGTCGCTGGGAAAAAAGAGTCGGTTCTCTGGGCTGCTGTTGCTGCTTGCTTGAGCCTAGTATTGGCAGCACGGTGGCAGAATCCCGCATAGAGCGAAAGCCTCTTTGCCTGGGCATCCCCTCTAGGAAAGCACAGCATTCTTGGGGAAAACAGAGTCGGTTCTGTGCGATGCAGATGCCGCTTGCCTAAACATGGTCTCCGAAGCACGCTGTAAGAAACCCGCATGGAGCGAAATCCTCTTGGCCCGGCATCCCCTGTACTTGAGAGCGAAGCGTGGTTGTGACTGTGGAAACAGTCTTAACGAAAGGTCATGAAACAGGAGAGCATGCATTGCAACAATAGCGGGCAGGTGGCAAGACAAGTGTCACCCCTCTCCGTTTGCTTAGAAATCAGAGTCGGTTCTGCGGGCTGCTGCTCCTGCTTGCCTAGGCCAAATCTCAAGGTGGGAGATACCACCCTACAGGGAAAGCCTCTTTGCCCATGCTCCTCCTCTGGGAAAGCACAGCATTCGTTGGAAAACTGAGTCGCTTTGTGGGATGCTGCTGCTGCTTGCCTGAGCTAGTCTGCGCAGCACGGTGGAAGAAACCCGCATGGAGCGAAATTCTCTTGGCCCTAGCAACGCCCCTGCCTGCGAGAGAAGCGTGGATGCACATCTGGAAAGGGACTTAAGGATAGGGACACGGCTGTCACCGTGATCTCCGGAGCAAGTCTGGGGAAGGAGCAGAACGCCTCCCCGGGAGAAGAGAAGGAGCTGTTGGCCTTGTCCAGAAACAGTCGCAAAGCAGGAGAGCCTGCCCTGGGAAGAACAGCGGGACGGTGGCATGACAAGCGTCACCCGCTCCCAATGCGTATAGACGGAAGCCTGGCTTTAGGAAGACAGGAGGGGACGGCTAGGGCAGGGGTGCATACGCCACTCTGAGGAAGGAGTCTGGGCAGAAGGCAGGCCTGTTCTGTGTGCGTCCTGTCCCAAGGGGAGAGCATCTCCGAGGCCATCTGTCCCTAGGGCAGACGTGGGCTTGCCACCAGGCGCCATAACCTGAACTCGCAGATACAGCTCCCTGAAGAAAGGGCAGCCAGATACCATCTTCCTCCAAGAGGTGGCAGCGTTGGGGGTGGCAGCGGTGTGTCGGGGAAGAAGACGGGACAGTCCCCCACTGCTCCCCATCCAAGTGCACGGGCGCTGTGGAGGGTTCCTGTCGCCTCTCCTTTCCTATTGCAAAGGCCCTGGCGTAGTCCCCGAGTCCGCCTGAACTCCAGAGCAAAAAGCCAAGCCTTACTACGCCAGGAGATGGCAGTTGGCAGGGAGTGTCATCCTAGACCACGCAAGCTGCTGCAGGGTGGTGGCTGTTTCTGCAAGTTCAGACTGGCAGGGTGATCCCCAGGGTGCGACCATGGAGCCCGGGATAGCAAAGCCCAAGAGGCACCAGCTCTCCCGCAGATCTCCTTCCCTGACGCGACAGAGCAAACGCCCAAAGCCTTGCTGAGGAAGCAGCAGCGAAGTGCGGTTCAGGCCAAGCTGAAAACCTCTGCGAAAGCATAGCAGTCGCTGGGAAAAAAGAGTCGGTTCTCTGGGCTACTGTTGCTGCTTGCTTGAGCCTAGTATTGGCTGCACGGTGGCAGAATCCCGCATAGAGCGAAAGCCTCCTTGCCTGGGCATCCCCTGTAGGAAAGCACATCATTCTTGGGGAAAACAGAGTCGGTTCTGTGCGATGCATATGTCGCTTGCCTGTACAGAGTCTCCGAAGCACGGTGAAAGAAACCCGCATGGAGCGAAATCCTCTTGGCCCGGGCATCCCCTCTACTTGAGAGAGAAGCGTCGTGGTGCCTGTGGAAAACAGCCTTAACGAAAGGTCATGAAACAGGAGAGCATGCATTGCAACAATAGCGGACAGGTGGCAACACAAGTGTCACACTCTCCGTTTGCTTAGAAATTAGAGTCGGTTCTGCGGGCTGCTGTTCCTGCTTGCCTAGGCCTAGTCTCAAGGTGGGAGAAACCACCATACAGCGAAAGCCTCTTTGCCCAGGCTCCTCCTCTGGGAAAGCACAGCATTCGTTGGGAAATCTGAGTCGGTTTGTGGGATGCTGTTGCTACTTGCCTGAGCTAGTCTGCGCAGCACGGTGGAAGAAACCCGCATGGAGCGAAATTCTCTGGGTCCTAGCATCCCCACTGCCTGCGAGAGAAGCGTGGATGCACATCTGGAAAGGGCCTTAAGGATAGGGACACGGCTGACACCGTGTTCCCCGGGAGCAAGTCTGGGGAAGGAGCAGAACGCCTCCCCGGGAGAAGAGAAGGAGCCGTTGGCCTTGTTGTCGGGAAAGAGTCGCAAAGCAGGAGAGATTGCCCTGGGAAGAACAGTGGGACGGTGGCAAGACAAGCGTCACCCGCTCCCTGTGCGTAGAGACGGAAGCCTGGCTTTAGGAAGACACGAGGGGATGGCTAGGGCAGACGCGCATACTCTGCTCTGAGGAAGGAGTCTGGGCAGAAGGAAGGCCTGTTCTGTGTGCCTTTTGTCCCAAGGGGACAGCATCTCCAAGGCCACCTGTCCCTAGGCAAGATGTGGGCATGCCACCAGGCGCCATAACCTGAACTCGCAGATACAGCTCCCTGGAAGAAAGGGGAGCCAGATGACATCTTCCTCCAAGAGGTGGCAGCTTTGGGGGAGGAAGGGGGTGTGTCGTGGAAGAAGAGGGGACAGTCCCCCACAGCTCCCCATCCCAGTGCACGGGCGCTGTGCAGGGTTCCTGTCGCTTTCTCCTTTCCTATGTGGAAGGCGCTGGCCTAGTCCCCAAGTGCGCCTGAACTCGACAGCAAAAAGCCAAGCCTTACTACGCCAGAAGAAGGCAGTTGGCAGGGATTGTCATCCTAGACCACGCACGCTGCTGCAGGGTGGTGGCTGTGTCTGCGAGGTTCAGCCTGGCACGGTGATCCCAGGGTGCGACCATGGAGCCCGGGATAGCAAAGCCCAAGTGGAACCAGCTCTCCCGCAGATCTCCTTCCCTGACGCGACAGAGCAAACGCCCAAAGCCTTGCTGAGGAAGCAGCAGCGAAGTGCGGTTCAGGCCAAGCTGAAAACCTCTGCGAAAGCATAGCAGTCGCTGGGAAAAAAGTGTCGGTTCTCTGGGCTGCGGTTGCTGCTTGCTTGAGCCTAATATTGGCAGCACGGTGGCAGAATCCCGCATAGAGCGAAAGCCTCTTTGCCTGGGCATCCCCTCTAGGAAAGCACAGCATTCTTGGGGAAAACAGAGTCGGTTCTGTGCGATGCAGATGCCGCTTGCTGAACATGGTCTCCGAAGCACGCTGTAAGAAACCCGCATGGAGCGAAATCCTCTTGGCCGGGCATCCCCTGTACTTGAGAGCGAAGCGTGGTTGTGACTGTGGAAACAGTCTTAACGAAAGGTCATGAAACAGGAGAGCATGCATTGCAACAATAGCGGGCAGGTGGCAAGACAAGTGTCACCCTCTCCGTTTCATTAGAAATCAGAGTCTGTTCTGCGGGCTGCTGCTCCTGCTTGCCTAGGCCAAGTCTCAAGGTGGGAGATACCACCCTACAGGGAAAGCCTCTTTGCCCATGCTCCTCCTCTGGGAAAGCACAGCATTCGTTGGGAAATCTGAGTCGCTTTGTGGGATGCTGCTGCTGCTTGCCTGAGCTAGTCTGCGCAGCACGGTGGAAGAAACCCGCATGGAGCGAAATTCTCTTGGCCCTAGCATTGCCACTGCCTGCGAGAGAAGCGTGGATGCACCTCTGGAAAGGGACTTAAGGATAGGGACACGGCTGTCACCGTGATCTCCGGGAGCAAGTCTGGGGAAGGAGCAGAACGCCTCCCCGGGAGAAGAGAAGGAGCTGTTGGCCTTGTCCAGAAACAGTCGCAAAGCAGGAGAGCCGGCCCTGGGAAGAACAGCGGGACGGTGGCATGACAAGCGTCACCCGCTCCCAATGCGTATAGACGGAAGCCTGGCTTTAGGAAGACAGGAGGGGACGGCTAGGGCAGGCGCGCATACGCCACTCTGAGGAAGGAGTCTGGGCAGAAGGCAGGCCTGTTCTGTGTGCCTCCTGTCCCAAGGGGAGAGCATCTCCGAGGCCACCTGTCCCTAGGGCAGACGTGGGCTTGCCACCAGGCGCCAAAACCTGAACTCGCAGATACAGCTCCCTGGAAGAAAGGGCAGCCAGATACCATCTTCCTCCAAGAGGTGGCAGCGTTGGGGGTGGCAGCGGTGTGTCGGGGAAGAAGAGGGACAGTCCCCCACTGCTCCCCATCCAAGTGCACGGGCGCTGTGGAGGGTTCCTGTCGCCTCTCCTTTCCTATTGCAAAGGCACTGGCGTAGTCCCCGAGTCCGCCTGAACTCCAGAGCAAAAAGCCAAGCCTTACTACGCCAGGAGATGGCAGTTGGCAGGGAGTGTCATCCTAGACCACGCAAGCTGCTGCAGGGTGGTGGCTGTTTCTGCAAGTTCAGACTGGCAGGGTGATCCCAGGGTGCGACCATGGAGCCCGGGACAAAAAAGCCCAAGAGGCACCAGCTCTCCCGCAGATCTCCTTCCCTGACGCGACAGAGCAAACGCCCAAAGCCTTGCTGAGGAAGCAGCAGCGAAGTGCGGTTCAGGCCAAGCTGAAAACCTCTGCGAAAGCATAGCAGTCGCTGGGAAAAAAGAGTCGGTTCTCTGGGCTACTGTTGCTGCTTGCTTGAGCCTAGTATTGGCAGCACGGTGGCAGAATCCCGCATAGAGCGAAAGCCTCTTTGCCTGGGCATACCCTCTAGGAAAGCACAGCATTCTTGGGGAAAACAGAGTCGGTTCTGTGCGATGCATATGTCGCTTGCCTGTACAGAGTCTCCGAAGCACGGTGAAAGAAACCCGCATGGAGCGAAATCCTCTTGGCCCGGGCATCCCCTCTACTTGAGAGAGAAGCGTGGTTGTGCCTGTGGAAACAGCCTTAACGAAAGGTCATGAAACAGGAGAGCATGCATTGCAACAATAGCGGACAGGTGGCAAGACAAGTGTCACCCTCTCCGTTTGCTTAGAAATCAGAGTCGGTTCTGCGGGCTGCTGCTCCTGCTTGCCTAGGCCAAGTCTCAAGGTGGGAGAACCCACCATACAGCGAAAGCCTCTTTGCCCAAGCTCCTCCTCTGGGAAAGCACAGCATTCGTTGGGAAATCTGAGTCGCTTTGTGGGATGCTGTTGCTACTTGACTGAGCTAGTCTGCGCAGCACGGTGGAAGAAACCCGCATGGAGCGAAATTCTCTGGGTCCTAGCATCCCCACTGCCTGCGAGAGAAGCGTGGATGCACATCTGGAAAGGGCCTTAAGGATAGGGACACGGCTGACACCGTGTTCCCCGGGAGCAAGTCTGGGGAAGGAGCAGAACGCCTCCCCGGGAGAAGAGAAGGAGCCGTTGGCCTTGTTGTCGGGAAACAGTCGCAAAGCAGGAGAGATTGCCCTGGGAAGAACAGTGGGACGGTGGCAAGACAAGCGTCACCCGCTCCCTGTGCGTAGAGACGGAAGCCTGGCTTTAGGAAGACACGAGGGGATGGCTAGGGCAGACGCGCATACTCTGCTCTGAGGAAGGAGTCTGGGCAGAAGGAAGGCCTGTTCTGTGTGCCTTTTGTCCCAAGGGGACAGCATCTCCAAGGCCACCTGTCCCTAGGCAAGATGTGGGCATGCCACCAGGCGCCATAACCTGAACTCGCAGATACAGCTCCCTGGAAGAAAGGGGAGCCAGATGACATCTTCCTCCAAGAGGTGGCAGCTTTGGGGGAGGAAGGGGGTGTGTCGTGGAAGAAGAGGGGACAGTCCCCCACAGCTCCCCATCCCAGTGCACGGGCGCTGTGCAGGGTTCCTGTCGCTTCTCCTTTCCTATGTGGAAGGCGCTGGCCTAGTCCCCAAGTCCGCCTGAACTCGAGAGCAAAAAGCCAAGCCTTACTACGCCAGAAGAAGGCAGTTGGCAGGGATTGTCATCCTAGACCACGCACGCTGCTGCAGGGTGGTGGCTGTGTCTGCGAGGTTCAGCCTGGCACGGTGATCCCAGGGTGCGACCATGGAGCCCGGGATAGCAAAGCCCAAGTGGAACCAGCTCTCCCGCAGATCTCCTTCCCTGACGCGACAGAGCAAACGCCCAAAGCCTTGCTGAGGAAGCAGCAGCGAAGTGCGGTTCAGGCCAAGCTGAAAACCTCTGCGAAAGCATAGCAGTCGCTGGGAAAAAAGTGTCGGTTCTCTGGGCTGCGGTTGCTGCTTGCTTGAGCCTAATATTGGCAGCACGGTGGCAGAATCCCGCATAGAGCGAAAGCCTCTTTGCCTGGGCATCCCCTCTAGGAAAGCACAGCATTCTTGGGGAAAACAGAGTCGGTTCTGTGCGATGCAGATGCCGCTTGCCTGAACATGGTCTCCGAAGCACGCTGTAAGAAACCCGCATGGAGCGAAATCCTCTTGGCCCGGGCATCCCCTGTACTTGAGAGCGAAGCGTGGTTGTGACTGTGGAAACAGTCTTAACGAAAGGTCATGAAACAGGAGAGCATGCATTGCAACAATAGCGGGCAGGTGGCAAGAAAAGTTTCACCCTCTCCGTTTCATTAGAAATCAGAGTCTGTTCTGCGGGCTGCTGCTCCTGCTTGCCTAGGCCAAGTCTCAAGGTGGGAGATACCACCCTACAGGGAAAGCCTCTTTGCCCATGCTCCTCCTCTGGGAAAGCACAGCATTCGTTGGGAAATCTGAGTCGCTTTGTGGGATGCTGCTGCTGCTTGCCTGAGCTAGTCTGCGCAGCACGGTGGAAGAAACCCGCATGGGACGAAATTCTCTTGGCCCTAGCATTGCCACTGCCTGCGAGAGAAGCGTGGATGCACCTCTGGAAAGGGACTTAAGGATAGGGACACGGCTGTCACCGTGATCTCCGGGAGCAAGTCTGGGGAAGGAGCAGAACGCCTCCCCGGGAGAAGAGAAGGAGCTGTTGGCCTTGTCCAGAAACAGTCGCAAAGCAGGAGAGCCGGCCCTGGGAAGAACAGCGGGACGGTGGCATGACAAGCGTCACCCCGCTCCCAATGCGTATAGACGGAAGCCTGGCTTTAGGAAGACAGGAGGGGACGGCTAGGGCAGGCGCGCATACGCCACTCTGAGGAAGGAGTCTGGGCAGAAGGCAGGCCTGTTCTGTGTGCCTCCTGTCCCAAGGGGAGAGCATCTCCGAGGCCACCTGTCCCTAGGGCAGACGTGGGCTTGCCACCAGGCGCCATAACCTGAACTCGCAGATACAGCTCCCTGGAAGAAAGGGCAGCCAGATACCATCTTCCTCCAAGAGGTGGCAGC
The DNA here is from genome assembly GCF_020171115.1 of Neogale vison. Classification (NCBI taxonomy): domain Eukaryota; kingdom Metazoa; phylum Chordata; class Mammalia; order Carnivora; family Mustelidae; genus Neogale; species Neogale vison. Next base: position 3,022,495 of record NW_025334865.1, read on the forward strand.
GTTGGGGGTGGCAGCGGTGTGTCGGGGAAGAAGAGGGACAGTCCCCCACTGCTCCCCATCCAAGTGCACGGGCGCTGTGGAGGGTTCCTGTCGCCTCTCCTTTCCTATTGCAAAGGCACTGGCGTAGTCCCCGAGTCCGCCTGAACTCCAGAGCAAAAAGCCAAGCCTTACTACGCCAGGAGATGGCAGTTGGCAGGGAGTGTCATCCTAGACCACGCAAGCTGCTGCAGGGTGGTGGCTGTTTCTGCAAGTTCAGACTGGCAGGGTGATCCCAGGGTGCGACCATGGAGCCCGGGACAAAAAAGCCCAAGAGGCACCAGCTCTCCCGCAGATCTCCTTCCCTGACGCGACAGAGCAAACGCCCAAAGCCTTGCTGAGGAAGCAGCAGCGAAGTGCGGTTCAGGCCAAGCTGAAAACCTCTGCGAAAGCATAGCAGTCGCTGGGAAAAAAGGTCGGTTCTCTGGGCTACTGTTGCTGCTTGCTTGAGCCTAGTATTGGCAGCACGGTGGCAGAATCCCGCATAGAGCGAAAGCCTCTTTGCCTGGGCATACCCTCTAGGAAAGCACAGCATTCTTGGGGAAAACAGAGTCGGTTCTGTGCGATGCATATGTCGCTTGCCTGTACAGAGTCTCCGAAGCACGGTGAAAGAAACCCGCATGGAGCGAAATCCTCTTGGCCCGGGCATCCCCTCTACTTGAGAGAGAAGCGTGGTTGTGCCTGTGGAAACAGCCTTAACGAAAGGTCATGAAACAGGAGAGCATGCATTGCAACAATAGCGGACAGGTGGCAAGGACAAGTGTCACCCTCTCCGTTTGCTTAGAAAGCAGAGTCGGTTCTGCGGGCTGCTGCTCCTGCTTGCCTAGGCCAAGTCTCAAGGTGGGAGAAACCACCATACAGCGAAAGCCTCTTTGCCCAGGCTCCTCCTCTGGGAAAGCACAGCATTCGTTGGGAAATCTGAGTCGCTTTGTGGGATGCTGTTGCTACTTGCCTGAGCTAGTCTGCGCAGCACGGTGGAAGAAACCCGCATG